>NC_072388.2:31980777-32295638 GCF_028885625.2 Pongo pygmaeus
AATGATAATCACACATTTGAGTGTCAATTTTGACAATTCAAAAATGAGAAGAGCTAGAGCACCTCTGTGGTTTCATCTAGGCCCAAGCCATGAAGCACTACATGAGTGCATGCATCTCTTTTTTGTTTTGTTTTGTTTTATTTAAGTTTTAGGGTACATGTGCACAATGTGCAGGTTAGTTACATACGTATACATGTGCCATGCTGGTGTGCTACACCCATTAACTCGTCATTTAGCATTAGGTATATCTCCTAATGCTATCCCTCCCCCCTCCCCCCACCCCACAACAGTCCCCAGAGTGTGATGTTCCCCTTCCTGTGTCCATGTGTTCTCATTGTTCAATTCCCACCTATGAGTGAGAACATGCGGTGTTTGGTTTTTTGTTCTTGCGATAGTTTACTGAGAATGATGATTTCCAATTTCATCCATGTCCCTACAAAGGACATGAACTCATCATTTTTTATGGCTGCATAGTATTCCATGGTGTATATGTGCCACATTTTCTTAATCCAGTCTATCATTGTTGGACATTTGGGTTGGTTCCAAGTCTTTGCTATTGTGAATAGTGCCGCAATAAACATACGTGTGCATGTGTCTTTAGAGCAGCATGATTTATAATCCTTGGGGTATATACCCAGTAATGGGATGGCTGGGTCAATCCCTGAGGAATCGCCACACTGTCTTCCACAATGGTTGAACTAGTTTACAATCCCACCAACAGTGTAAAAGTGTTCCTATTTCTCCACATCCTCTCCAGCACCTGTTGTTTCCTGACTTTTTAATGATCACCATTCTAACTGGTGTGAGATGGTATCTCATTGTGGTTTTGATTTGCATTTCTCTGATGGCCAGTGATGATGAGCATTTTTTCATGTGTCTTTTGGCTGCATAAATGTCTTCTTTTGAGAAGTGTCTGTTCATGTCCTTTGCCCACTTTTTGATGGGGTTGTTTGTTTTTTTCTTGTAAATTTGTTTGAGTTCATTGTAGATTCTGGATATTAGTCCTTTGTCAGATGAGTAGGTTGCGAAAATTTTCTCCCATTTTGTAGGTTGCCTGTTCACTCTGATGGGAGTGCATGCATCTCACATGTTCCTTCAACAGACCTTCATTGAGGGCCATCACACCATGGGAGCTAGGAGCACAGCAGTAAAGAAGGAAGAGAAGTTAATGCCTCTTGAAATGTATGTCTTTGCAAGGGGAGCTAGGTCAAAAGATAATTATGTATGTGCTTAGTGCCGTGGATGAAAGGTGCAAGTGCTGTTAGAGCGTCTAACAGGAAAAGTTAATCTAGTCTTAGGGTTCTCTGAGAAAATGAAGGGTCTGCTGAGGCCTGAAGGACAGGCAGAATTTAGCCAGGCGAAATTGGGACTGGAAGGCCATCCTGGTTTTCCATTTATTAAAAAGGAAGGAGGGAAGGGATGCGACAAAAATACCTAGGCTATGTTCATTGTTTTACTCATCATATATGGAGCATTATATCATACGTACAAAGGAGTAGGGAAAATGCCGTCTATAGGAATAATCCATTACACTTAGCTTAAACTTTTCTTACATTTTCTTAAATTTATTTAAGACCCATTTCCTCTCTAACCTTAGAATGTGTGTATATTTGCCATTATTTTATCTAGTAAATTGATGTCTGCATAGATGACTGGTCAATCAATTGATCAAAATAATGTAGTCATAGTTCTGCCTCCTAGTATCTATATAATTCATAACATATATGAGTAATGATGAAATTATAGAAATAAGATTCATGCACTTGTGTGATCTCATAGTCCTTCATGGCTTGGGCCTGGATAAAACATAGGTATCTTACCACAGCAGTGCTCTAGCTCTTTTTGTTTTCAAATTGTCCAAGTTGAATGGTCCATCAAAACTATATTCCCTTCTTACCAGATGTCTCCTGGAACAACTTTGAAAATGCCTTTGTTTTGTTTGTGGTCTTTGGTGCCTGTGAGCTAGCAGGGAAGTACTCATTGCCACTTAACCGTTTGCTCACACAATAGCAATTCTTCAGCACTCACAAAGAGATTTGAGTGGGTCATTATTTATAACATTTTTTTACCTCTGTGGATCCAGAAACTCCACCAGAGGTATAGAGTAATCAGCGCAATGACTCAGGCAGCAAAGATTATTGTTCATGTGCCTACATTGTGATAGCAACAAGGAGATAGTGTTTTATAGTAGGAGCTGTCTTGTAGTATCAGCTGTCCTTGAAGTAATGGATTTCAATACTTTTGAAACAAAAGTGCTGTTGATCAAAATGATGTGAAAGTCAAGTATATTATTTTCTCATGGAAGCAATGTTTATGTCCTTGGGCCCAACTGTGTGATATGAATGACCACACACTAACGTGCTTAATGAACTAGATAGTCTAAGTATCCTCAGAGCATAAATCCTTCTAAAATGCATCAAATGGCACAGCACAGTAAGCAATTTCATACACTTACTCAGTTTATTACATCTTCTTTCTCTCTCTCTCTCTATATATATATGTATATATAGCCACATGATGAAGAAACACCTGTATCATCATGAAAAGAAGGCTTCTTTAGTAATATTTTTGACCAGCATCTTCGACATGTATTAGGATCACTTGATCACTCTTTAATATACTTATGCTGCCTTCTGTTTCTTACTGTATTGTCCCCATAACAAACAAAAGCAGTTACGATCTAGTTGTTGGTCATTCTGTTGTATTTAGAAATGGCAGGTCTTTATTCTTTCCTGAACTATCATCTCATTAACACCAGTTGTTTCATCTTGAACCAATTTGATTTTAAATGCATGAAACAACTGCTACTTACACAGAAATTTTTACCCTCTGACTCAGCATCACTTTGTTATTTCAGTGTCAAGGATGCCTCCCAGTTGTGGCTTAAGTAGTAGCCAGATTTGAAGCATTCAGGGGTGACTCAGTCCTGAATCACAAAATCTCCCACCGTTCCATCCCAGGTCACATCTTGCATGTTCCAGTATATAGTTGGTTTCAGCTGCTTTTTCCTTCCATTGATAATATTTTTAATTCTAGAACTCATATACTCAGATAAACATGTAAACCTATAGATACATATTCACTCAAATGGCAGTCCCATTGTATAGAACATTTTACTAACTCCTCTTTTGAAATTACCTTGAAAAATAATTGCCCAGCTTCATAACAAAGATGGATTTATTAATTTATAGTCACTGAACACCCTTCCTTGGTGATAACCTATTTAACCTCCCCTGCTACCCTTTCTTCTCTCTCACCCCTCTCAGTTTGATTTTGCCCCCAGGTTACAAGAAAGGCTTAGAACTCTGTAGAGTAGAGAAGGGAACAGAAGAAGACTAGCAGCCTGTGGGACCCTTTTGCTGAACCCACCAGGAAGCAAAGTTACTGAGATGAATTTATCTATAAGGGGCTGTCTGCCCACTACAGGAACAGAAGCTGCTATCATGGGTGTGGCCGGCTTTGTGTTGTGAATGTAAATCATTCCATTTCAAATTGCTACAAGCTGACTTTAGGTCCATTGAAAACTTAGGTCCAAAGAATAGTCCTGCATATATACAAAAGTATAGTCTTCCAATTGTGTCACTTTTTGAAAATGACTTGGGCATGTACCATTTACATCCCTAACCTATTGAATGTTGTAAAACATTTTTCACAGAAAACTTATTTAATATTAAACTCCTAGAAAGGAAGGCCTTATGGAAATCTAAGAAAAAGTGCCTAAAATAATCTTTGAAGGCCCAATTTATAGAATTCCAAGTCAGTATAAACATACATTTTCTGCTTGCTAATGAACTGCCATAGTTTGGCTTACAGGGACAGCACAAAGTATTTCTATCCTCTGGACTGGCATAGAGTTGAACACATCCCAGTGCGTGTGTGAAGCCAGGCTCAGAGGGCAGTGATGTCCTCACATCTCTCCCCTGGGTGTGGGAAGACAGCCTGCTCTCCTTTTTAGTGGTCATTTGGCTAAACCACTGTCGTTTAGCCTCATAGTCCATCATCACCAGTGAAGCCCTCCAGAATCTCACTTGCCATTGTCTCTATTCTAAATTTACTCTAGTTTGTCGACATCCCATTGGTGCTGAGGAGCACAGCGTGGCCTCGTGCTGCCCCCCAGAATTCTAGCTGAACAGCAGCGAATTGTGAGCTCCTTGCCTTGCAGTTTTCCTTTGTTGAGGAACTCATCCTGTGAAAGTACCTGTTTGCCAAGAACTTACCATTGGGAGGTAGAAGGAAGCACCCTATACAGGCAATAACTGAAATTTGAGTTCATTCTAACCAAAACTTGCCTTTGTTTCCATTCTTTAAAGGAACCCACAGTGCCCTATAGGTTATGTATTCATTCAAATGACAATCCCAGTATACAAAACTTGCTTGTCTCTCTGTCCATGCACCTCCTGTCCTAAATGAAGTGGACAGTTAACACCTGTTCTCAAATACTCACATGAGGCTGTTTAACTGAAATAAGGCACTTACAGCAGCTGGCCAGACAGATGTCTTCACCTCAAAAAGATGGTTTCACCCTGCCAGTTGACAAAACTGGCTCAAGAGACATGACGCTGGAAACCAGCAAAGTTACACCATCGAGGGTTGCACAGGGCTGAAAGCCCTTCAAAATCTGACTTAGTATGTCTGGGAGGCCAACAGTATGGTACTGTAACAAATGTATAAGATGCTATTCCCATCTCAGGTCACAAAATGGACACTTACTTTCATCATAGAACTCGGCTATTAATATTTTATCATAGATTGTTTTATATACTCCATTGTAAGTTGGTTATTGTATCGGATGCATACTTTGAAACTTAACTTTTTTAGTTCCTACATAAGGAAAGCTTCATGAGGTGGAAGAAGTGAACTGAATTTTACTAATTTGGTAAGCAATAAGAAGGAAGAAAGGCCAAAAAGGAGAATAGGCAGGGAAGGGGAATAGGGTATGAAGAAGACAAGCTAAATCAGAAAACTCTAAGAAACAGATTGTGTATAATAAAGGAAATGATGAATACAGCATTGGGGATGACAACAGAAATAATGAAGTCATCACAGTGGGTTGGCTGCAGAGAGAGAAACCAAGTTTGACCAGAGTGGTTGTAGTGTGGAAGGCAGGAAGGGCCAGGGAAGAGGTCTTTAAAGAATAAATTTTCTGGCAAAGGTCAAGCCACCCAACCAATAGCTTTCAGACTTTAACAGGAGAAGAATATCCTGGGATTCCTGTTTAGAATACAGATTCCCCGGCCCCATCCCAGCACAGTCTGATTTAGTGCCTTAAATGGGACCAGGAGGATGTGTTTTTAAGAAGGTCAACTGATTCTGCATTTTGTACAGACACAGGTAATCCTCAGACCTCACTTTGGGAAAACTCTATAAGGAAAGCAAAGAAAATCTTGCACATTTTAACAGCAGCAACTTATTAGAAGAGAACAGAGGTTGCTTGTAGGTAAGGAATATGCTACGTTAACGCAACAAGGAAACAAGGCAGATTAACATAGAATTATTGCTGCATAGACAGACAGGATGTTTGAGATGCTGCATGGATAGTGGGGCAAGAGAAAACAGTTCTTAAGTTTATTTCCCGGATGAAAATCAGACTTTGCCCTTTGTAGTTAGAGACATCCCTCACCCCAATTGAAGGTAAAAAAAAAAAAAAAAAAAAAAAAACCCGTCAAAGAAACCTATGAAAATAATTAAGCATGATAATTCTGGATTATCCTTAATTACAGGGAAGCTCTAGTGAGCTCCGAGCTTTGGAGGGTCATCATACATTTGTTGCAAGTGATCTGTCACTGTTCCACGTGCGCATTATTCATCCCTTCACCTCTGATCTTCCCCTCCTCTGAGCACAGCCCTCTGCAAGGACCCTGCACTTAGGCTGTAGAATAAAAGACACCCCCTCACACAGCTCCTGCTGCCACTGGAGATGACATGTCTCTTCTGGGGGGCTTTAAGATGGAGAAAATCTTTTCCTCTCTCTCTCTTATTCTGTGCTGACTCCTTGGTGCCAGGCCCATGCCTCTGCCAGGAGCAGCAGCCTATCCCTCATGGTGAGCCCTTCAAAGGACTTGGGTCCTTGTTGCAGGAGCAGGAGCAGGACCCAGGCCAGAACCAACAGACTTGAAGCAGCTCTGATGCCCATTGTAGGTCTGAGGATTCCAGCCACATGCAACAAGAAGAGGGAAAGCAAGGGAGTAAGGAAGGGAGGCTTGGCACGAGAAAAGGAAAAAGCCAGATCAAACACAAAGGGAAGAAAGGAGCCAGACAAAGACTGCGGTCATCCCCTCTTCTAAGAAAGACAGGTCTACAACCATTTCTCTGCCTCTTTCTGACTTTGTTCACAAGGCCCATGCAGAAATCATCACACCTCCTACAACTTAGGCTGTGAAGCCTTTTTCACGCCATGCAGTGCCATCTTCCTTTGCCCCACCAAAGTGCTGCATTCTGCTTTTGTACGGGGACGTGCCGCTCTGCATCAGTTAGTTGGTTGTATGTCCGCTTTTCAGTTAGCACGGATCTGTCTTCTTCCTGGTAGCCCAATCATACATAGGACATCACTGTTCATAGGCTAGGTGGGCAATAAGTACTTACTGAGTTTTCAAAGTTAAATCATTCTTTTCTCCCTGGATCCAGTTCCTTAAGTTGTTTAGCTTTATATTAAGGAAGTCCCTGAAGACTCTCTTTTAGGTTAGGGAAATTGAAATGCATTTTAAATAAGCACCATCTCAACTGATATAAGAGAATTAGAATACAAATTATGTAAAAAAAAAAAAAAAAAAAAAAAAAAAAAGACAAGTACATAGCTTTGAGGTCAGATCTGGGTCTGTAGTCCAGCTCTCTCACTAATTCCTTGGTTAAAGTCAGGAGACTTGTACCTTTTCTCTATACCTCTGTTTCCTCTATTTGTACATTAAGAATAATAATACCCCCTTTCTATAAGGTCAGTATGAAGAGGAAAAAAACTGATATAAAAGTACCTGATAGATGTAAATGCTCAATACATGTTAGTTTGGTTTGTTTCCTTCCCTTTTAATTTTGCAGTAGGCCACTTTTGGTGGCTTATTTTTCTTTTCCTAGCAATAACATTTCTAGTGGGCAAAAATATTAAGTACCACGCAGTGTTTCCATTAATAACATTAACAGCATGTTAAAGTTTAAAAATGATAAGGCTTATCATGGCAGCCTACTACCCATACAACCAGTCATGAGGTGTTCCACATCTCAGCCCTGCCTGCTTTTATTTCATTTTGATTTGTTTATTAATCATCAGCTGAGATTTTTGACAAATATGGTTAAAAATCAAAAGCTATGCTTTGGAGACATTCATGCTACTTTTACTTGTATTAAATTTGCAAGGAAAATTTATGTGTAAATATGAAAACTGTGAGTCACTGTGAATATTTGTATGTATTCTCATAAAATTATCTTGGCATCCTTATATTTTGTTGTAATGGGTGTCAAGGACTTCTCTTTGCTCTAAATGGGAATATTTACTGATTAAGAGCTTGCTGTTGCATTCTCCTCTGCTATAACCTGAGGAAACAGCACCTTTTCACCTTTGAAACCAGCGTTTCCATATTACTCATGCCAGTCTTTTCTCACTAATTTTATGATTATAATGAGGCAGTGGTGCACTAGTTAGCACAGATGACCTTCTAATTGAAAGACTGTAAATTCAATCTCCATCTCTGGGCACCGACAGAAATTTAAATAAATATAGCTCCTAAAACCCTTGTGATGGGCTGGCCTAGTGACCAGGGGCTAGCAGAGCCCAAGTCATATGTCACAGGGGACCGCCGGCAACTTCTGGGTGTTAACTACAGGAGTCATTAAAAGTAGGTTGCCCTCACGAAGCAAAACGAGATGAGGGACTTTTCCTTGGCTTTGATTCAGGCGCCATGCCTTGGTTTTCTGTAACATATGCTGAGTTGCTTTTTTGTCAAACTGCTTCCTAAAACTGGAGTCTGAACACGAGGGGAAGCTCCATTCTCAAATTGGACTTAAGCAGACCAGAAAAGTCTTATCTACCAGGCCACCTTTTGTCCACTGCCATTTATAGATTTAGATGCAATAAGCTGTCCAGGGCTATATTGACATCATCCCGTCGCTTGCTGTATTCACCCCCATTTTTCACCCCCATAACCTTGGACAGCAATCCAATTCAGGTTTCCAAAATGAACTGCCCTGAGGATCAAGATGGGTGTGGAAAGCTATTTTAATGGTCAGTCCAAGGAAGGAATCCATGGAGCTGTAATGCCGGCAACATTTGTACGAAATAATGGAGCACTTGCCCTTGATATATTTTTGACCTTCCATTTTGCCTTTAACACTGTTACTTGTGTGTACATGTCTCTTATTGTGAGCCACCTTGAATCTCTTTGGGAAGCAAGTTGCATATAATTTTTTAACTATCTAGCTGCTTTAAAGTAGGTCCCTGGACCTTGACAACAGCTACCTACAAATGGCCCCGTATTGCTGCCAATGCCTTAAAGCTGACTATTGGGTTGTCAGCATGGTGTCTCTTTATCCCGTGTATATCACACAAACACAATGGAAATTTCCCATTGCCTTTAAAGTTTTGCATTCTGTATATTTGGTTGTTAGACAAATAGAGCAAGCTTTGCCGACTTCATTTTCATTCTTGGCAGCATGTTTTTATCATAAGGCAGATAGTCATTAATTTACAGAATCAACGCTGGGAACAGCTTTTGTGATCTCATATTAAATTTTCCCCTGAATCCGCCCCTTGGCAAAAATTACTCACATCGTTAAAAAATATTTAATTAGGCTGTAGTTTATACCCAGCTCACTGGGGAAATGTTGGAATTAATATGATTTGCATGAATTCTGTTTCTCTTTTTCTGTCAGAGATTAGTTTTGAATTCAGTTCAGAGGGTCGTTGACACTGCCAAGGACTCACAATCGTGAAGGTCAAGCAGGTAGCAAATACTTCCCTTGGGTAGGTTCCCTGAAAAGACAGCTCAAAATTGCTTTTAATTATGGGTTACCTGAAAGGCCACTTGCTGTTTTTATTTTTCTACAGATCCCCAAAACACTGCATGATTGGAAGTTTTAGGTAAACCATTTTATTCCTAACTAAAACAGGCCCGTTATTGTGTAGAAATAGATGTGCCTAAAGGTGTGGTCCCCAAATAATTTTCCTTGTAACTCACTGATTTCTGTGGTTTGTTCACAAAAGAGAAAGTCTCCCCACCTTGAACTGGGATGTAGACATGCTGGATAAAGGCAGTCTTATAAGACAGCCAGCAGTGAGTAAATTTTCTACATAGTAATGCATCTGCTTGCTTAATTATCTTTCAAAAGATAAGATACAATGTTTAGTTATGCATTTCCTTGTTTATTCTTCCATGGGTTAGGAACAAAACCTTAGGGAATCCACAATCCTATGCCATTTTTTTAAAAAGAAAATTTAATGGAATATTTAATTAATAATCTAATCAATCAATTAATCTCAGTTACATAAGTGCTGAAATCGAATTCTTTTTCACAGCTGTATCAATAAAAGAAGTGAAATGGCTGCCCACTTATCAGGATAATAGGAAGCCATGGCACACACAAAGAAGAATTGAAATTGTATTAATTCTGCTGCACTGGTTCTGATTTGCCAGTGTTAACAAAGTCTTTGCATTTTAGACAAGTTTCGGTTCACCTGCTGGGACCACCAGGTAGATATTTTATGTCCTAACCTTTTCCAGTGGTGAAAAAAAGTGAGGATTAGATTTTTTTAAAGAAAAATTCCCAAAAATTTAGGCTCTGCAGCTCTAAGTAAAGACACATTCCACATAATAAAAGGGCATTTAACCTCTTTAGACATTACCTTTGTCTTTATCGTTAAGTTTAAAAATTATAAACCATCTGCCTTCAAAGCATGTATAGACCACACCATGCTGCGGACTAGCCAACTGTTGATGCATAAATATTTATATCCCAAGTGATTTCTATGGGGCTTCTTTCAACACTGGAAAGGTGAGATGCAGTTTGACCCTCACTTCAAAAAATCCCGAGTCAAGTCACTCACAGGGAGTGGATGCCAGGTGTATCTATTGCAATCATAGCTTTATTTGATGACACTGCTCATGAAGATCACCACGTGTTCCTGATTACAAAGTGTTCTAAATTGGGGGAAACTTAAAATGGGAGAAAGGAGGAAGGCTAGAACTTTCTGAATACATATACCCTGCTGGACACTGCTATAGGCGATTTACACACACAATCTCATTCAATCTTCAGAACACCCTGCAAAGAGGATGTAACTGCCTCCACTGTACGGATGAGGAAGATAAAGTTCAAAGAAGCAGAGTAGATAGATCTTTTCAATTCAGCCCCTTCCTTTTATACATGAACCTGGAGGGAATAATACCCACATCATCAACACACTGAGGTAATCTCAAAGCTGAGACTAGAACCCGGTTCTCCTAACTACCTGCATAGCCCTCAGGCATGTGTCTGCATTTTCCCAAATACACCCTGTGACCAGCTCAAGCTGACAAAAGTATTAAATAAAAACTAGCACAACTTTTTCTCTATATACCTTTGGTTCTTTTTTTTTTTTCTTTTTTTTTTTTTTTTTTTTTTTTAGCAGCAAGTGAACTCTTGCTTTTCCCAGATAAATCCAAGCGTGCGTGTGGCTTTGTGAAATCTTTTACACAACAGGGCAATGTACATCCAGCTAACTGGCAGAAGGCAATTCATATGAAAACTTAACAGCACTTTTCTACTATTCTTGCCTGAATATATGAAAAACAAAATATATGACTGTAAGAGAATGGGTGAGAGAGAACAGTGTTTACATTACTAGAAATTTTACAAATGCACATAGCACTAGGGATATTAACTCAGCTTGGAAAAAGGAAGTGGATGACTCAGGAAGCCCAAAGAATCCTTTTCCATTTAGTTTTCTGCATTGTTGTTTGCTTTCGCCTTGTTGTTGTTTTTTTGGGTTTTTTGTTTTGTTTTGTTTTGTTTTTCCTGTAGTGGCCTTTTTGAAGAGTACCAGACTGCAAGAACTTGTACCTCCTCATATCTCTTCAAGGTAGTAAATCTCACTATTTCATCCCATAGTCTCGAAAAACCACAAAGTTGGGTAAAAGTCATACCGTTTGCATCAAGTTTTCTACCTATTTGCAAACAAACATCCTCTTTTCCTTCACTCTGAGCAGAAATAAATTATGGGAATAGCTCTTGAGGCCATAGTGTAAATAGGGACGTTCTGAGGCCACCAGTTTTCTCACTTGGTGGTTCTGCCACACCACATTACCAGCTGCCTCTCTTGTCTCTATTCCTACTGCTGTGCTAATGAAGCAAAAAATAAGTTTAGTATCGAATTTCTGTTTAATCAGACTTTCCACAACTAGACCTACTTGAAAAGCATTGTGTTTGAGGTACACTGCAAACATAACACTAGTAGTTTGGGGACTTTCTTAATGATTGGCACAATTAAGTACTATGCTAACTGTGTGGCATGTATTAGTTTCTCTTATCAATTCTGATTCAGGGCAAGGAGTACACGTGGGTAATGATGGTGGTTGTTATTATTACAGCTGCCATTTATTAGCTGCCTAACATATGCCAGTCACATGATTCATCTTATTTAATTCTCTCAACAACCCAAGAGTAAGTTGTAAAAGTCTCATTTTACAGATGAGAAGATGGAGGCTTACAGTTAGAAAGTAGGAGAGCTGAGATTCCAACTCTGGCCTTTTCAACTCCAAAGTCAAAATGCACCCTGCCTTCAACCAAAGCAATGTCTCAAACAAAGATCACTGGAATGTGAGAGAGACTGATTTCTTCTTTTTAAAATTTTTTAATTGAAATTGTGTGTATTTAAGGTGTATAGCATGATGTTTTGATATACATATTCATAATGAACTTAGTGAACTGAGATTACTCTAGTCCAGCTAGAGTTAACATCTCTTTTCACAGTTACCTTTTTTTGGTGGTGAGAGCACTTAAGATCTACTCTTTGCAAATTTTAAGTATACAATACAGTATTATTAACTATAGTCTCCATGCTGTACATTAGATCTCTAGAACTTATTCTGTGTAACTAAAACTTTGTACACTCTAACCAAAATCTCCCATTTCCTTCACTTCCTCACCCATTATCCAAAGAAAATGAAATTAGTATGTCAAAGAGATATCTGCCCTTTCGTGTTCACTGCAGCCTTATTCACAGTAGCCAAGATATGGAATCAACCTAAGGGTTCATCAGTAGATGAGTGGATAATGAAATACACACACACACGGAGGAATATTATTTGCCCTTAAAAAGGTAGATCCTGCCATTTGTAATGCGAATGAACATGGAGGACATTGTGCTAAGTGAAATAACACCAGACACAGAAAGACAAATACTTCTATGTGAAAGCTACAAAAGTCAAATTCATAGAAACAGACGGATTTATAGCCTTGATTGTGCATCTGATGCAGCTGTGAGATTGTAACAAGCCCCTTAAGTTCTGAATCTCAGGTCTTTAGTCTGACATACAAATGATAGCAACACAGAGTCCCAAAGAGGAGAGAGGCCCCATACAGAAAAGCCTTCTAAGGTCATCAGTTTAATCAAACCAACAAGTATTTATTGAGCACAGTGCTGGGTGTCTTGGGAACTATGATGATGAATAGGATATCATCCCAGACATAAAGAAGCCTGAATTCTAGAAAAGACTTTAATATGAGTATACAGTTAGCTAAGTAGAAAGTGAAGTTTCTTAAGTTCCTGGAAGAAGTCATTTCCATTTCCTCTCCAAGTATGACATTTTTGATACTGAAGGAAAAAGGAGATGAAAATTGATTAAAGAAAGTTTTCCTACAGCATGTATGAGATTGCTTTAATAAAGAGGGGGAGAGGAAGTGGGAGTCAGGCTCTCTTTCCACATTACTATTAATACTTCCCTAGACCCGGTTGCTGGTGACTCAACACTGTTCTGGCTGCCCTTGGCAGGAATAGTCCTCATGGATTTATTTTTCCCATAAAATTGTTCAAATACACAAGCATTAATTATGCAGATTATGTAAAAAAAGATAATTGTGTTACTCTTGCAGTGGGAGTGGGGTGCGATGCAGTCAGTGGATAACATCTAGTTCTAGGTGAGGGATGTCAAATTGACTGCAGGAAGTGATAGAAATGCCAACTTTTCCAAGTAAATATTGCCACTTACTCCAAGTGCACACTCCTCAAAGCTCCTACAAATCTTAGGTATCGATTTTCTGGGATGCCAGCCACACTCCTTTCCCACCTCTCAGCCTGAAAGGGCAGCAAGCCTTGCCCAAGCTTTCTCTGCCATGGTTTCTTTCACCTTTGTGGCTTCCACTCTTATATAAGTAGACACTGTAGAAATTGAGGGGAATTGTTTATATACTTAGAAGGTTTTATAGATGTCTCCTAATTCATTCTCCTCATCATAGGAAGCAAAGATTGCCTCTTCAAGACAACAAGTTAAAAACTGGAGAGACAGAAAAGGTACAGTGACTTATCCACCCTCATTCCAAGAATCAGTGGTGAAGACAGATAGAGGAGAAACAAGAACACTTTTGTTTCCCAGGCTAACATTTAAGCCAGTAGTTGATATTACGCCTTTTTATATTAATAGTGTCACCTTAACTTAGTTGATCTGTTTCTGTCCTTTTCTTCTGTTTTGAAAACGGATTTCACATACCCCCCGAGGTAATGCAGTATACCAACAAGTCTAACACAATGGTTCTCCCTCTATTTCCATCAATAAAATATGTTCTTTAAGCTAAACCTTCGGGAATGACCAAAACCAAATAAAACACACGAGTATAGAGCTGCTCTAGTTGGAAGGTGAGAGAGAGAGGCCTCAGAGGTATCCCAGGGACTCCTTAACCTGGAGCCCATAGGTAGGCTAATGTCATCTATAATTTCCTCAAATGACTTGCAATGTCAAGGGGAGGATGGGGAAGGAAACCATACTGTTCATTAGAGATGCAAAGACTCTGTGATCCCTGTGGATCAAAGGCAGCTGTCTTTTGGTTCGGCATGAGACCCATCTTCATCCCCCACTAATAGTGTATTAATAACGCTTCTGAATCAAGCTGAAGTGGTTTTGGGTTTCTAATGGCTGTGCCATACTTTTGATTCTAAATCTCAAAAGATCAGATTCAACAGCCCAACTATGGGCTTCTGTTAATATAATGAATAGGTAGGCATAATAGATAAGCTGCCATATTGCTCTGGGACCCCAAATAATTAGCAAACCCTTCTGAATCACCTCATTTCTCAATACAATTTCAATGCCATTTTTTCACTTACTTGCTTATTCATTCAATTAATATATATAGAACATTTTCTGTGCACCAGGGTTTGTAGAAATGAGTTAGATATGGCTGCTGCCCTGAAGAAGCTTACAGTCTAGTGAATGAATATACACTTACACTTAATATATGCCAGGTTTCCTTTGTTTTACACATTGTATGCATTACCTCATTTAATTTTGACCACAGGAAGGTAGATACCATTATTATCTTTACTTTATAACAGAGGAAACACTAGAGTAACTTGCCCAAAGTGGGTAATGGTTTCAATCCCAAGCCGTTTGCCTCTAGAGTCTACATTAATGACCAGTGCCTTCTATTAGGAACATGTAAGAGTGTTAGAAAACCTCCCAGAACGTAGCTCATTGTGTCTATACAATTAGCCATAAAACTGGACCTGACTATCCCAGAACCCAACCAAATATTCTAGTCCAACAAATGTACCTTGTTTGTCTGGCTATCCTGGGAAGTCCCTTTTAGCAAACAGAGCAAGAACTTATTAGCCTCAAAGACGGAACTTCATTTCTAAATGACACAATTAAGACTAGAACAAGAGACTTAATAATAATTGTATACAGTCAGCCAAAGCCATTAGATTGTAAGGAAGGGCTGACTGTCAATTCTACTAATAGGTTACTAGAAACCATACCTTTAATAATCTCTATTTCATCTAAGGAAGCAAAAAAAAAAAGTAGCATTAGAGTGATAATGACTCATTAG
Source organism: Pongo pygmaeus (assembly GCF_028885625.2). Classification (NCBI taxonomy): domain Eukaryota; kingdom Metazoa; phylum Chordata; class Mammalia; order Primates; family Hominidae; genus Pongo; species Pongo pygmaeus. Next base: position 31,995,784 of record NC_072388.2, read on the forward strand.
TGACTTGAAATTGGGATTCTGTTGCTTTGTTTTGTGTCGTGCTTATGTAGTGCTGTTCAGACAATAGAATACATCTCAGAAAATCAAAGGATGGTCAATGGTAGAAACAAAAAGAATCCCCAGGTATAAAGGAACCAAATGGACTTCAGTAAATGAAAACCCCTGAGCATTTTGCATGAAGAATATGTAATCACCCCAGCGCCCCCCAGGACCACTCTCCTGAGGCTCACAGAGGGTTGGTTGTTCCACATGGAAGAAGTGCATGAGAACAGTAAAGTGTACGCAAATCACAAGAGGGACAGACTTTCTAGCCTGAAGTCTAGAATGAAAAAATGTTAAGGTAAAAAGGCAGAAATGAGTACCTGGGTGCTAATAAAAATGCACAGTTTGCCCATTGCTTCAGTGATGCCAAATGGATGAGCTAAGAAAACATGCTGTGTTCTCTCATGAAGTCCCTGATACTCATTAAAGAAAATGGATATGAGCTAATCATCTCTAACAACTAAGTCTGCCAGGTCCAAGCCATCTCCATCAGTTCCTTCTCCAGGTTTTATTTCTCATAACTCATTTCTAAACACTGAAACTGTTATTCCTGAGGCTTCCTTGTTCTTTTATGGATAAAGAAAGAGCTGCAGTTGAGTCTTCACAAAAGTTGCCCGTAAATCCTTGAGTCATCCTTGTTGTGATTTTGTTTTGTGTTTTTCTATCCGTCTTGGTATGGATTGCATAAAATTTTCCATTTGCAAAAGGGTTTCATCAACAGTAAATGTTTTGAATCAGATTAAAAACACAAATACTTTAAGAGCTATGTATTTATTCTGTCCTGCTAGATGCAGTCATTTTATCTTGTTTCTGGAGGGCAACGCAAAGCCATAGATGCTCTAATGAATTCCTTGCAACAGGCAGGTACACTGATGGTTAATAGTAATTAATGTTTATCTTAAAATAGCCCGGGTTCTTCTGCAGAATTCTTCCCCTGCTCCTTGACGCATCAAAAGTGGGAAACCATCTATGAGACTGTTTTATTTGTTTCTGTTTTTGGACAGCACATTTACATACTCTCGAAGGCAATCAATACCAGCAAGCCCAGGACTTCCAAGAGTCCTTAATTATACACCTAAGAATGCATATATATTCACATGTAATACTTGTGTTTCTTCAGTGTTTCCCCCACCGTTTTAGCTGACATGTGTTAAGAGTCTTTGAAAGCGAAGAGTAAAATAAAGAGAATAACAAGAAAATACACAATGTGTTGTTAAATGTGATGGCAAAATAATTTTTTTTAAAAAAAGCTTCAGTCAGTATGATCAGTAAAAGGAAAAAAAAAAAAAAAGACAGCCGGCAAACTGTCTATCATGTGATGAAATTTGACAGTAGGGATTATGGCTTTGATGGACCAGAACAGCTAATAGAAGAAGCTGACATTTTTGAAACCCTGCTAATTAAGGGTTCCTTCCTTAATATTAAAATAAAGTCTTTGTCTGGGTTTTATGGTTGGAGAATCAGGTGTTTTCATTAATATATGCCAGTCAGTCTTAATAAGCTTGGAGGGCAGAGGAAGTTATTATTGAGTGACCTTCTACAAAATAAGCATGTTGCTAAGGGCTCTAACCCTGCCCCATTCAGACTGATGAATCTCATTTCCAATGCAAAAGCTTCACAAGAAATCCAAGTATTCTCTGTGCAATCACAGAAAATAATCCTTGTGTCTCTTGTAATGTCCAGAATTGCCACTTACTACACTACTACTGTACAATGAATATTACAATACATATTATTTTTCTACCACAATTGTCTACATTTCTGAATTGCCCGGAATAGGAAAACTTATTGTGAAGACACTTGTATTGAAAAGTCAGCTCATTTTAATACTTTTCAAATAGTCATCTACTCTGTTCATGAATTATAATGCTCAGAATACATCTGACAATACTGGCTTTGAAAAGGAGATATGTCTGTATTATTACATATTCATTTTCAAATAGATTTCAAACAGATTTTAAACCATTCATTGAAATTCATTGAAATGATAAATTCACAGTTGGATTTTGATTGACTCTTAATCCAATTTTACTTTTGATAAGTTTTCACCCCTCTCTTCCCACCCACTCCCAACCTTTCTCAACCAATGCATTTTTGCTCTTCTGTTGGCTTTTAAAGCAAAACTGAAGGGGTTTGGTAAAACTGGAAGGTTTTGATAACCACGTGTAAAGCTTGTCAGAATGAATTGGTAAATTAAATTCAGAAGGCACAACACTATAGGTGATTTTTCTGGCTAATTTCCAATATATCAGTGCTCTCTGATGGAAGCAAGGTTTATGGTAGCTGGCTGTTTGTTCACAACCTAAAGCAAAACTTTGAAAGAGTCTTTCAGTTACTCAGCCATGCCACCATATCCAGACGGCATGGAAATGCGCAGCTAGACAAGGTATTTGGTGTTGGGATAGTAGATCACACAGGTTGAGGTTTTGTGGTTGCCCAGTTAAAAGAGCATTATTGAAATACTCTTCATCTTGAGCTCTTTCTGCCTGCCCTAGGAAGAAAAGTTGGTTAACACCACTGTTGCTGGACTTGCGGTCAAGTAAAAAGACAACAACCCTACTGAGTTCTCTTGGGAGAAGGAAGAAGTTAGATTAAAAATTCCAAAATGTGGTTCCATATGAAATTTAAAGTAGTTTTTTCTAATTCTGGGAAGAAAGTCAATGGTAGCTTGATGGAGATGGCATTGAATCTATAAATTACCTTGGGCAGTATGGCCATTTTCACGATATTGATTCTTCCTATCCATGAGCATGGAATGTTTTTCCATTTGCTTGTGTCCTCTCTTATTTCCTTGAGCAGTGGTCTCTAGTTCTCCTTGAAGAGGTCTTTCGCATCCCTCGTAGATTGTATTCCTAGGTATTTTAATTCTCTTTGTAGCAATTGTGAATGGGAGTTCACTCATGATTTAGGTCTCTGTTTGTCTATTGTTGGTGTATAGGAATGCTTGTAGTTTTTGCACATTTATTTTGTATCCTGAGACGTTGCTGAAGTTGCTTATCAGCTTGAGGAGATTTGGGGCTGAGACAGTGGGGTTTTCCTTTTTTTTTTTCTGTTGCCCAGGCTGGAGTGCAGTGGCACGATCTCAGCTCACTGCAACCTCCACCTCCTGGGTTCACACCATTCTCCTGCCTCAGCCTCCTGAGTGGGTTTTCTAAATATACAATCATGTCATCTGCAAACAGACAATTTGACTTCTTCTCTTCCTATTTGAATACCCTTTATTTCTTTCTCTTGCCTGATTGCACTGGCCAGAACTTCCAATACTGTGTTGGATAGGAGAGAGGGCATCCTTGTCTTGTGCCAGTTTTCAAAGGGAATGCTTCCAGCTTTTGCCCATTCAGTGTAATATTGGCTGTGGGTTTGTCATAAATAGCTCTTATTATTTTGAGATACATTCCATCAATACCTAGTTCACTGAGCGTTTTTAGCATGAAGGGGTGTTGAATTTTATCGAAGACCTTTATCTATTAAGATAATCATGAGGTTTTTGTCATTGGTTCTGTTTATGTGATGGATTATGTTTACTGATTTGCATATGTTGAACCAGCCTTGTATCCCAGGGATGAAGCCAACTGGATCTTGGTGGATAAGCTTTTTGATGTGCTGCTGGATTTGGTTTGCCAGTATTTTATTGACGATTTTCATATCAATGTTCATCAGGGATATTGGCCTGAAATTTTCTTTTTTTGTTGTGTCTCTGCCAGGTTTTGGTATCAAGATGAGTTAGGGAGGAGTCTCTCTTTATATTGTTTGGAACACTTTCAGAAGGAATGGTACGGGCTCCTCTTTGTATCTCTGGTAGAATTCAGCTATGAATCCATCTGGTCCTGGGGTTTTTTTGATTGGTAGGCCATTAATTACTGCCTCAATTTCAGAACTTGTTATTGGTCTATTCAGGGATTCTACTTCTTCCTAGTTTAGTCTTGGGAGGGTGTATGTGTCCAGGAATGTATCCATTTCTTCTAGATTTTCTATTTTATTTGCATAGAGGTGTTTATAGTATTGTCTGATGGTAGTTTGTATTTCTGTGGGATCAGTGGTGATATCCCATTTTTTATTGTGTCTATTTGATTCTTCTTTTCTTTTTTATCAGTCTTGGCTAGCGGTCTATTTTGTTAATCTTTTCAAAAAAACAGCTCCTGGATTCATTGATTTTTTTGAAGGGTTTTTTGTGTCTCTGTCACAAAAAAGAGCCTTTATAGCCAAGACATTCCTAAGCAAAAAGAACAAAACTGGAGACATCATGCCACCTGACTTCAAACTATACTACAATGCTACAGTAATGAAAACAGTGTGGTACTGGTACCAAAACAGATATACAGACAACTGGAACAGAACAGTGGCCTCAGAAATAATGCTGCATATCTACAACCATCTGATATTTGACAAACCTGACAAAAGCAAGCAATGGGGAAAGGATTCCCTATTTAACAAACGGTGTTGAGAAAACCGGCTAGCCATATGCAGAAAACTGAAACTGGACCCCTTCCTTACACCTTATACAAAAATTAACTCGAGATGGATTAAAGACTTAAACGTAAGACCTAAAACCATAAAAAACCCTAGAAGAAAACTTAGGCAATACCATTTAGGACATAGGCATGGACAAAGACTTCATGACTAAAACACCAAAAGCAATGGCAACAAAAGCCAAAATTGACAAATGGGATCCAATTAAACTAAAGAGCTTCTGCAAAGCAAAAGAAACTATCAGAGTGAGCAGGCAATCTACAGAATGGGAGAAAATTTTTGCAATCTGTCCATCTGACAAAGGGCTAATATCCAGAATCTACAAGGAACTCAAACAAATTTATAAGAAAAAACCCCATCAAAAGGTGGGCAAAGGATATAAACAGACACTTCTCAAAAGAAGACATTTATGTGGCCCACAAACATATGAAAAAAGGCTCAACATCACTGGTCATTAGAGAAATGCAAATCAAAACCACAATGAGGTACCATCTCACACCAGTTAGAATGGCGATTATTAAAAAGTCAGGAAACAGCAGATCCTAGCGAGGATGTGGAGATAGGAATGCTTTTACACTGTTGATGGGAATGTAAACGAGTTCAACCATTGTGGAAGACAGTGTGGCAATTCCTCAAGGATCTAGAACCAGAAATACCATTTGACCCAGCCATCCCATTACTGGATATATACCCAAAGGATTATAAATCATTCTACTATAAAGACACATGGACACATATGTTTACTGCAGCACTATTCACAATAGCAAAGACTTGGAACCATCCCAAATGCCATTGATGATAGGCTGGATAAAGAAAATATGGCACATATACACCATGGAATACTATGCAGCCATAAAAACGATGAGTTCATGTCCTTTGCAGGGACATGGATGTAGCTGGTAACCATCATTCTCAGCAAACTAACACAGGAACAGAAAACCAAATACTGCATGTTCTCACTCATAAGTGGGAGTTGAACAATGAGAACATATGGACACAGGGAGGGGAACATCACACACCCGGGACTGCCGGGGGGGTCGGGGGCTAGGGGAGAGATAGCATTAGGAGAAATACTTAATGTAGATGATGTGTTGATGGGTGCAACAAACCACCATGGCACATGTATACCTATGTAACAAACCTGCATGTTCTGAACCTGTATCCCAGAACTTAAAGTATGATTAAAAAAAAAAAAAAAGTGATGACTTTGAACAGATGACTTTTCCATAAAAGGTGACATTCAGTAATTGCATTGTTTGTAACTCAAAGGATAAATGCTTGAAGGAATTGAAACCCCATTCTCCGTGATATGCTTATTCCACATTGCATGCCTGCATCAAAACATCTCATGTACCCCATGAATATATGCATTTACTATGTAGCCACAAAAATTTTTAAAAATAATTTTAGAAGTTTTTTTAAAAGTTGATGTTCAAACCCACTGCTTAAAAAGACTTACAAATAAATTCTTCTGAATTAAACCTCAGAAAAAATAATTCCAAAGTGTGGTTAACAGAGCAAATCCTGTCTCTAATTAATTAATTAATTAAAATTCCAAAATACACCATGGGTTTTTTGTTCACCTACTGGGAAAAAAAATCATCCACCATAAACTGAGATCATTCCAGTGTGGCATATACCAAGAACAAATGAGATAAAAATCATGGGTCCAGGGCTTAAATGTGTAGGATAAGAAGTTAGCTCAAAGTGTGGCAATTATCTAGGCCTATGTCTACAGTGAGACGATTGTCCTTGTGGTACCAACTTGAGAAGAAAAATGAGATACGACATTTCCTATAAATGATTACTTGACCCTGTTCTTTAGTATTTTAAAAGGAAGGGGAAAACGGTTAATGAACACTAGCATAGATCTATCTATCTCTTTAGAGCCTAAATCAGTCACTTAGTGTTTAGTGAGCCTCTGCCTAATGCTTCTCCAACATCCTAGGCTTAATCCAAGGAGAGTGTAATACACCACCCTTGCTCTTATAAGCTCCAGTGCAGTTAAAACCCTCTTGTGTCCTGGATTGCTCCTATCTTTTCATCCAAGCCACCTGTCCTTTCTCATTCTTTTCTCTGTGAGGAGTCAGAATGGGAGTTGCTGTCCCAGATACTTTTGGTTCACAACCACCTCTGGGTGCAGACATACTAGTGCTACTCAAAGTGTGAATCGTGAACTAGCACGTTCAGCATCACCCAGGAGCTTCCCAAAAAATGCAGAATGTTGGCCCCTACCCTAGATCTCTGGAGCCAGAATCTCTGGGAGCCCATGCTGCATTTTAAGGAAATCCTAAAGGATCTGGAGAAATTTGAGAGGCAGTGATCTACAGTAGTCATGTCAAAAATTAATCATCTACTACATTGTGTTGTCATATATTTTTCTCATATTATTTGACTTTGTATGTGTTTTTCTTATCTCTCCAAAGTGGACTTTAAGCTACTTGGGGACAGGTGCTGAGTTTCTATGTTTCTTTTAATTAATTCCTAAAATCCCAAATGCAATGTGTTACAGGGAATAAATGATCGATAAATATATGATTGACTAATTAAATGTACTAGTTCAGTTCTTTTATTCCATAGACATTTCTTTATTTCTGTTATCTTTTACTATCTTATACCTCTCTTCCCTTTCATGTCATTTTCATGTTCTACTCCAAGGATTCTTGCTTCTAGAGCATCACTGTTCAACAGAAACATATTGCAAACCCACATGAGTAATTTTAAATTTTCCTAGTAGCCACATTATAAAAAGTAAAAACAAGTGAGAATAATTTTAATGATTAGCTATTTTTATTCCATTTCACATATCTAAAATATTATTTTAACATGCAGTCAGTATAAAACATGACAGTTTGCATTGTTTATATTTTTGTACAAAGTATTTAAAACCTGGTGTTAATGTATACTTATAGCATATTACAAATCAGAGCAGCCACGTTCCAAGCGCTCAGTAGCAACACCTGACTCGTGCCTTCCATGTTGGGCAGCATAGCTCTAGAGACTATTCATGGATAAACGGCAAAGGTGCCTGAAACTCCTGAACTAAAATGCCAGATTACATGTTTGTGATTACAGTATTGTTCTGGTGAGACAAGACATAGAACCTATCAGGTTCTCAAAAGGGTCTGCTCCCTCACCACCACCATAGTCCTCTCAAAATACCCTAAGATATACAGGCTTTTAGCCTCTGGAATGAGTCATTTCTTTTGACCCATTTTTTTCTACTTGCCAGTTCTATTTACATTCTCTATCCAAGACTAACTCAGTCTGTTATTAAACATTTGTGAATTTAACTTATTCCTTTAAAATAGCACCTAGAGAGTGTTCAGGGTACTGACTTGCTTTCATAGAAGATAACCTCAAACTCTACCACAGTAGTTACAATGACCAAAATAAAATAGCAGTATATTAGGCCTTTTTCTTATGGTAATTCACAAGAAATAAATTATACACCACGGCCATGGTGCACACATGGTATTCGGGAGGGTCAGTGATTAATCATGACATGAAGAATTTTATTCCTTCTTGTTCTCCTATTGGATTAACTCCCCAGATAATTTCTTAACATGGGCTGACCACCCATATTCTACAGTGGCTAAAATATTTATTTGAGTATACTTTGTGGTTTTCTAAGATTTTTTTTTTTAAGTTCTGGGGTACATGTACAGGATGTGCAGGTTACGTAGGTAAACGTGTGCCATGGTGGTTTACTGTACCTATCAACCCATTAGATAAGATTTTTAAAGACCCCTCATGGTGACATGGAGAAGGAGAGCCAGTTGTTTCAAATACAGCTGCGATAGCATTGACATGATGCTCCAATCCGAGCAAGATCCTCCTTTGGTTTTGCTTTCTCTTAGAGATTTCTTGAGGTGTACAAACAAATTATCTTTGTTAAATCTTTCTGGTTTTGCTATTGTTTTTTCGCACAACAGTATCATTCTTAAACATTGTGACTCAACTCCTGGTGAGAACCACTGTTGCTGATCATCCACCATACAGTAGCCCCTTTGAAAACACTCAGGAACGACTAATTGTATGAATTGTGCATTTTATTATTTATTATTATTTGGGTGTATAATTGTTATATGGGTGCATTAAGCATATCTAAGGTTTTAGTCATATAAACCACATTATTTGACTGTGACCAGAATAAAATTACTTTGTAGCTTTCATAATACAAATGGAAAAAATCATCCCCAGAATTATTATATTTTAAAGGAAGATAACTGGATTAAGAAAACCGTAAGAGCTGGGCTGGCGAGGTGGCTCATGCCTGTAATCCCAGCACTTTGGGAGGCTGAGGCAGGCCAATCACTTGAGGCCAGCAGTTTGAGACCAGCCTGGTCAACATGGCAAAACCCCATCTCTACTAAAAATACAAAAAAAAATTAGCCAAGCACAGTGGCTCATACCTATAATCCCAACTACTCCAGAGGCTGAGACTGGAGGATCACTTGAGCCCAGGAGGTGGAGGTTGCAGAGAGCTGAGATCATGCCACTGCACTCCAACCTGGGTGACAGGGCGAGACCCTGTCTCAAAATAAAATAAAATGGCTGTTTAGAGTCAAGGAAATATTTAAATTTCAATCTTACAAGCATTTTCCACTCTTTCTTGTTCATGTAATCAAAGGAGGACAAAATTCACTATGAAAACAATAACAAAAATTGAGACGTATTGATACTGAATTCTGGCTATGCATAACACGCATCTCAACTTGTAACCAGCTTTAAACGACAAATACTGAAACATGTAAAATTTGAGGCTAATGGATTAACTATGCCAATATCAAGTATCTTATGTTGATTGGTCTCCTTACCACCAAGGTGATGAAGAAGCTTTGAAAGTGACATCTTACTATTCATTTGATCTCCAGAAAAAAAGAAACTGACTTCAGTTACTCTTAAGATTGTTAATGTTTCTTTCTTGGCATCATTTCACTTTTTACTATGATGTAACCTCTAACAGCGTCGTTTTTCCTTCTCAGCACTGTGATAAATACTAAAAAGTTGGCCTTTTCTCCCCTACAGGCACTTGAAAAATTCAAAACTATGGGAACCTTGTAAAACAAGGTTTTAAAATTTCTTGGTTTAGTCACTTTCACAAATCCCTGGGCTCATTCCTGTGATGTAATATCCCCTCAGTATTAAGGCATTCTCTAGGTTCTTCTTTTAACTGATGTCTCTTAAGGACAAGAAAAGGATATTGACACATCAATACTGTTCTAAAACCACTGCTTGCCTAGTATGGTGTGATGGAGGTATACTTGATCTAAGATTACAAGAAAAAATGAAATACAGCGTATAATTTATCCTTAAACAACAAAAATGGGGGAGATCTTCAAAGAGTTTGTGGATCTGTTTTATACACACGCTATTTCTAGAAGTATTTAAACATGCTCACTTCCAAATAACTGGGCCCATGTCTCAATTAGTAGCTGCAGTTTGTTCTTTATTTCCTCTTTGACTCTATTTCCCCGACAGTCTTCTTTTTTCTTTTTCTTTTCTGAGAACTAGGAGACCCACTGATCCCCTGCAATTATCTTCTGGCACATCTTAAAGTTCAGAACTGGTTATGCAGTATCTCTTGTTTTTGTTGTTGTTTGTTTTTTGGGGTTTTTTGTTTGTTTTTGAGACAGAGTCTCACTCTTGTCGCCCAGGCTGGAGTGCAATGTCGTGATCTCAGCTCACTGCAACCTCGGCCTCCTGGGCCTCCTGGGTTCCAGCGATTCTCCTGCCTCAGCCTCCCGTATGCAGTGTCTCTTTGGGTGCTGCGGTTGCAATTTTCAAGTCAGGCACTCCCGGGGTGATAGAAAAATGTACGTACAACAAAAAAAACGTACTTAATGGATTCCCATGGGAGCCAAAATGTTTATTTTTGAAGATAAAATAAACACATGATGTAGTATCTTTTAGCTAAAATTCTTCTAAGGGAAGCCTCCGTTAACATATCTGTAAAAAGAGAGTGGATTCGTGTTCTTATTTGATGACACAGGAAGGATTTTTCGTTCTATCTCATCATTCTGTTATAGAATCTTTCTTCTTGTTCTACTAATTTATACACGTATTTCTGTAACAGACCCAATGCTTTTATGCGTTTTTCTTCAGATAAGTCAGCAAATACATAGAATGAGACAGAGCAGTAAAGAACATCAAGTTTCTGTCAAAAGAGTTCATAAATATTCAGTGGAGTTCTGCAATATGTAGGAAGTTATGAAGATGGCATTAAGATACCAGTAAATCCAAAGAAAACCTACGCTAATCAAGCTATCATATCTTATTATATTTTATTCTCTTATCACTTTATTATCCTTCAATAATATAAATGTGACCCCCCCCCCAAAAAAAAAAAAAAAAAAAAAAAACTACAAAACCTGACCTGCTGTGGTGAGATAGGACTTCCACCTGATCCTGGCTCGGGATTTTCTAACCAGGATGTCAGGGTCTCTTGCTAGATCTGAAGGCCTCACCTGGGAGTTTAGTTTCCGAGCCACTTACCACAAACAGAGTCCTCTCAGGAATGACCTTTTATTCAGATATTGCTAGCACTGCCTAAGGGAGTGGGGCCTGGATGCAGAAGGACTCCTGAGAAAGAGATTAAGAGCCCTTGTGGTAACCTCAGTGCCCTCAAAGTATTTTTTAATATCAGCCTTACAAAAGGTTTATGACATTCTACCTTAAATAGTGGGTTTTAAATGATCCTTTCTATTGATAAAAATCAACTTTGTATTGTTCCTAAGACTGAAATATTCTAAAAGAAAGAAATAATTGAAAATAGATGTATGGCCTTTCTTTATCAAAGTATTCTCTTAAGTTGTTCCAATATGGAGATAACTTACAAGATCTCTGCCTACTCCTCATCTGCACCAAACCCCTTCAATCAAAGAAGCACTGAATTCAATGAGTTGCACTGTTAGTACATCACTGTAGTTAAAAAGTATTGCTCACTCCAGGGGAGCAAGCAAAGGCTATTGACATACTTGCTTGATGTATGAAAAGACAAATTAGTCCCCCATCCTATCTACCAGCAGGGTACAATGACCTGACATGGAAAAGTCAACTCAAACCACTGTATAATATATTTACATTTTTTTCCAGGAAACTTCAGAGTTACCAAATCAGCTGTGTCTAGTGTGCAAATTACATGCAAGCTAACAGAATGTGAAATAAATTTGACGAAGGCTGTGTGGTTTAGCTTGACTATGGGATATGCTGGATGGCACTAGTGACTATGGCTTGTCCTGGAGGAATCTATGGTAATGTTGGGCAGGGCAAGGCAGGAAAAAAAGGGTTTAAACAAAATGCTATTTCTGGATGTGATTATTTATTACTTGTTGCCTATCTGTCTGCTGCCCCTGATGCATTCTCAGCTGTTTTGTGATACACTATGCAACGTGAGAGAGTAAGTTCTCTTCCAGAGTCATTCAGCTGGATTAAAGTTAGACCAAGTGGGTGAAGTTGGAAACAGTCATGCTTCCTTCTTCTTCTGCTACTAGAGAAACAATTCGAAGATCAATGGGTCTGTTATCTTGAGTTTCATAAACAGAACATGGATTTTTGAAATTCTCACAGTTGCCTTAGAATGCAATTTGCACTCATCAGAAGAACACATTATTGGAGGGGGGAAAGCTCTACTTTTCCATTAGATCATAATTAAGGATTGAAGACAGGACCAATAATTAATATAAAATGAAATTTCTCTAAATTTCTACTATTGGTGATTTGAAGGGATAGTTAAGAAATATTAATTTTTATGGAACTATGTTACAGTTCAGATAATGAACACATAAGCGTGTGAACACTGGAAGCTAACCAGTTAAACAGAGTTTTGCCATAGATTGGAAACAAGTGGGTTATGAAAGACGGACACTATTCTCTTAAAGAGTTTCTTAAAACCTGTCCCTTCCTGGCACTTATACAATCCCATCCTCAGCTGAACTCAAGGACTTACTGCAAATAAATAGATTATGATGCTATATTATAATACATTTTAAGGAATAAATAATGTTATTATTACAATGCCATTATAGTAACATAAAAGAACCAACTTAAACTTTTCCAAATCAAGTACAAGTAAAAGAAATTTTTTTCAGACCCAAATATCCATTCTTTATTCATTCAACAAAACATTTGTAATATACCTACTAAACATAACAGACTAGTCCTAGCTCTCAGCAGGCACATGTTTTGGAAGAGGTGGTAACAGAAGATTTAAAGGTACCTAATTAACATTGGATTGGAGCTCTGTTTATTTTTCCAACCTGAAGCTAACATGAAGTAATGTCTGTTCATCAAGCAAAAAATTCTCCGTCTTGCTTTCTGTAGTCTATTTTGAGGCACAGAATTTAGTGGCAGGAAACATGAGTTCTAGTCTGTCTCACCTGGTGAGTATCCATAAGAGAGAAAAAAAAAAATCAGACAAGGGTTTAGTGGGAAAAGTGGTGGACTGAGAATTAGACAGTTGGGCTCACAGCCCTGTTTCTACCACTAAACAGCTGGGTAAACTTGAACATGCATTTTAACTTCTCAGGACTGTAGAGCTTTTTCCCATTAAATAAGGAGATATTAATAGATGGTTTTTAAGGTGTCTTCTGGCTCTAAAATTTAAGTGAAATGAAGTCAAAGCAGTATGAGAAATGTTGAAAGTGTTAGATACATGTAAGATGTGATGATAATGATGATGACGACTCAGGTGCATATATAAGTTGACCTTTGCCTAATCCTACCTCTGTTTTGGTTTAGTACACCTCCTTTAGTGCCTTCTTTTGGCCAAAGAGTTCAGTGGCAAAGCATCTCCAGCTCCAGGGGATTGGCAGGCTGCCTGCCCTCGGCCTCCTCCCTTCATGGTGCTCAGTGTTCTTTCCTGAATAAAGCAAGGCTGAAGCGCAGGGAAACTCAGAGGCCTCTGCTTAGCCTCTATGGCTGCCAGTGCTACTACCTGAGGGGTAATAGGTCAAGTGGGCTTTGAACCAAATTCTGTTTCCACTCTTGGCCTCTTCCAGTATTCACGTTCTTTTGTAAACTGAACATGATCATACCAGTTCAAAAGATTGTTACGAGGATTAATCAAAGCAAAGCACAAAAATTAGTACTTTTTGCACATAGTAGGTAACTGCCAGTATTGTTATTGTTAAGGCTGAAAGCATGTGTCATCCCCTGCTGACTAAAGTGATGTCCCAAAGTGAGGACACAAAATTACACAATAATATACATTTCTTCATGTCATTCATCCTGATCCACCAAACAGCAACAACAACAAGACGTGTTTGTGGTGCTTATTTCTCACAAAGTGGTTTCTTTTGCATAGTTTCATTAGATTTTCAAAATTAGGCTGAGAGGCAGGTAAACCAAGTCTTGTCTTCTTCCCAGCTCTCAGGGCCACAGCCTTGTACCATTCCCAAGGAACAAAACTCCAGGGGGGCATCCATGTGGAATACAATGTGAATGGTTCTCCTAGGGCCCTGCAGAGCAGCAATGCTGCCACTTTTAGAAGAGGAAACTGAAGCCCAGGGAGGTCAAATTAATTGTCCAATGTCACACAACTGAGGAGGAAGATTCTGGTCTTGAAGTCAGGTTATGCCTCCAAGTAGTGGGACGTTCCTCCACACTGTGTGGCCTTAACTACAGTATACATATAAACACTATGATGGTGTCAAACTCTCAGTGCCCACCTCACCCTCATCGTTAAGCTTTGAGGTATGTTGGTGGGAAATCCCATGAGGCCTCAGGGAGAAAAAGTCCTCACCATGCCCTAGTGCTCTGTGGCACATCAAGACTCAGTCTTGCCCTAGATGTGCCATACTCCGGACATTATTGTATAGGCAGGAAGTATCTGCACATCCAAGCAAATCAGGATGTGGAGAGAGTGGCCTATTTCTGCTCTCTATAAGACTGGCTTACATGAATATTCAATAACCAGCTCCCCTAAAAAAAAATCTATTTTATCTGCCATTTGTGTTGTCATCCTATCACAATCTATGGTCGGTGCCAAAAGGCACCTGAAGTATTAAAGGAAAAAATTAGTTTGAGAAAAGTGACAGAAATATTTATGAAAGTGCTACAATTGGACTCCATGCAAAACGAGAGTGACTTCCTCATATTCACTAATCTCCAAACAAAATAACCATCAAGAAATATTAAAACACACATTTTATTAGTTTCATTTAATTTCTTAATTGCTCAAAGTCAGTTTACCCATTTATTACTGTGTGAAGTGCTTAGAGGCAAGGCGCACATTAAAGGGATTATTTCCATGTAATCCCCCCCTCCCAGAGGGTAAGAGCTGATCACTGTGAATCCCGATTTACGCTCTGTAACAATACCAAATGGAGGAAATGGGGATTGTAAAATGATATAGTCAGCGGTTGGGTGATACAGTAGGAGAGTGCAATTTAATAGCAAGAGAAAAATACCTAATTTTCTGTAAAAGTTATGCGAGCCTTTTTCAGGAATAGCTATTAACCAAACTGAATTTAGCCTCCTGTTTTTCTGACTATACCTATGTTAATTGATAGATGTGGAAGGTCTGCAGCCTGTTAAGATGTTAATCAAATGGAGTCTGGGAGTAGATGTGATCATGTTACCGGGACTTGGAGTTCTGGGGACAAGAATTGCTCTGAGTATTACAGTTTCTGTGACAGTTTTTCCACCGCCAGTCTTCCTTCTTGGCATGCAAGGGTGCAGGCACGCAGGTGGAATCTGGAGGGATGCTAGAAATTATCCTGGAAAGGGAAGTGAGGTAGGCAGGGGTTCTAGGTAAATATCCACCAAGAAACGTGTGACAATCTGAAGCTCTGGCAGCCTCCATGGTACGTCATAGCTGGCCTGAAACCATTGCACTCCGGAAGACCGGGAAACCCATTAGTGACCTGGGAAAGAGCTTCTGCTTGTCCTGTTGCTGACACATCTCTCCCTGTTGTATGTACATGTAATGTAGAGCATTACCACTATTCTTAGGAGATAAAACTTAGAGCATTAGAGGAGTACAGAGGTAAGGCCAGTCCTTACCAGCAACTTCTGCCCCTTCAGACGGCGCACAACTCAGACGCAGGGGTCATGCCTGACAGCATTAAAATAGTCAGTGCCTCTACTTCAGGCTGAAACAGTTCTGATATTTGATATTCATTCTCTGCCTTTAGAGTTAGCCTGATTCAAAGAGTATACAAAATAAAACATTTTTTAAAAAGCCTTCAAGGAGATTTGTACTATGTATCCTATTAGATTGAAGGCAAAACAAGCTGATTGCAGCAGAAAAAAAATACGGCTGCTTCAGACCCCAGCTGACCTCTTTTATATGGAAAATCCCTCATACCATTACAGAGCTAATGAGTAATTTTTAATGAAAACATTATGCCTCTGCATATATTTGTAAGCAGTCCTTCTTACATTTAAATTTACATGGAAGTCAGATGATATGTATAAAAACACATCTTGGAAATCTGTGTATTTTAAGGAAAACACTCGACTGCTATCTCTGGCTGTTTCTATAGCTGTTCCTATCCAAAACCCAAACTTCCCAATAAGAAAACTGTAGAATTCAGTCAATCATCTGGTTGACACCAAACATGCAAGTATTTGATGATGCGTGGATAAAACAGCTGAATACAAGGCAGACTCGTCCACATTTCACAGAATGTTTTGGCTTTATGCAAACAACAGTGTGTGAGAAAAAAAAAAAAATACTGAGCTTAACAATTGCTAAATAAATACATGTGAAAAAATCTTTCTCTTTCACCTCAAGAATTCTTAAGTATTTGAAGATGAAGACAGAACCAGGATTGCTTCTGGGACCTGAATGTATTTTCTGTTCTACTCAGAATCTGAATCACTGTGTTGAATTTGAAAATGGAGAAGCCTATATAATGCCTTTCCTTCCTGCCTTTTCCCTCCCCCTCTAGGTGGAGCTGACAGGCAGCAGTGTCTTTGACTATGTCCACCCCGGAGATCACGTGGAGATGGCTGAGCAGCTGGGCATGAAGCTCCCCCCTGGGCGGGGTCTCCTGTCGCAGGGCACTACTGAGGATGGAGCCAGCTCAGCATCTTCCTCCTCTCAGTCGGAGACCCCCGAGCCAGGTGGGAATTGCAAACCCAATGTGTGGGTTGGTGGGCAGGACCTTTGCCAAATGAGTGTGCTCAAGTTACCCATGTGAAGAGACTATAAATAGGTCTAAGGGTATTTAACAATTCCATGCAGCTTCCAGTCCCATGTGGTAATTAAATAAGGAAGAGATTTGAAAATAAGGAGACATTTTAATAAGTATAATCCAGAGATCTAATTTCAGTTGAACAATACATGTAGCAGGTACTAGTTCTTTTAGTTTCTCCTTCAAATTACTAGAGGGAAAATCTTCCGATTTGGAATACCCTCTTCATTTTATTGTTACCATGGCTAAATGTAATGCATTTATTTATTATTCAGCAAAATCTATGGCAGAGGCATTCCAAATAGTAGCTTGTGGAGAATTAAAAAAGTATTAGGGACTTGTAGAAATCTTGGTTCCTTTATTTTTTTTAAGCATCAGAAGGTACTTGAGAGATGTGAACAGATAAATTAAGGCTAAAAAGAAAACAGAAATGGCTACATTTTAAACTGCCTTTCTACCCTCAGTATTTAATTAGATCAATTGTATAGAGGAATGAACAGAGGTGACATTCCTCATTGGGATTCCTTCCAGGACTCTTATAGACTTTGCATTCAGAATGTTCCCATTTTCATTGTGTTGTACTGATGATAATTTAAGTATTAGGGGAAAATCCATTTATAAATTAAACAAAATGACTTGATATCCATCAGTCCCCTAGTTCATCAAGCTGTTCAAACACGGGGAAGATTGGCTGGTCGGCCTGGGTCTTCCGAGAGCGCTGGTAATTAGATCTGCGAAGGATTTATTCTTTGCTGATTGGGGCTTTAAATTAATTGAAGTTCCACATTTGTGGTTTTGTCCTTTTTGTACTTTTTTAGAGGAGATATTTCATATTCTTGTGTGGTGGAGTGCTTGGCCAAGCAGCAGTGGTTTAAATGTTAATTTTTCTCATGAGAAGTTTAAGATTTTTTACTAAATCAAGGCCTGATTTGAAGTGCAAAGTTGTATTTGCTTACTTGCAAAATTATTTTTTCACTCTTCAAAGATGCTTGTACTTTACTTGATCTGTTGTTTTAAAATAGATTCATAATACAAAAGCATTTTATTAGCAAGAAAAATAGAAAAACCTATGTTAAGATTAACGTTAAAATAACTCAACATACTTCCAAGACAATAATTTGGCCTGCCTAGAAGTAATCACCATATGTTTTCTCACACAATCACAATATGTTTTCCTCACACAGAGGGAAAAAAAAAAAAACAAACATTTGACTCTTGGAAGTATTTTAAGAACCAATCCATTTTCCTCACTGAAGTTAACTTCTAGGGCATTCATTATTCTTAGCATTGGTGAAGTTAAGTTTCTAGGGCATTCATTATTCTTAGCATTGGTGATCATCCTTCTCCAGTGAGCTCCACACATGAGAAAAGAGAATATTTAAGATTATTCTTTACCTTTTAAAATGAAAACACTTTTGTTCAGGTGGGGAAGTGATATATTCTTATACCACAGCTCACTGACTTTACTGAGCAATTATGTCAGTGAGATAACTGGAACTGTTTTTTAGTCAATAGAATGTTCATATCTGGGCATATTTGAGAAACAGCACATGCAAACGGTTTTCTACTCTTTCATCCTGATGTTGGAGAACCTCTTCCTCATGACTCAAACACGCAGCATGAAAGAATTTAAGTTTCTACGCCTTTGTATGAGGGAAGGTCTTGGAAAAGTTTGTTTCCTTGAATCACAAATGCTCAAGTTTGAAAGGATCTTCGTGATCCTTTTATCCAACCTCCAACATACGTAGCCGAATCTCTACAGCAAAACCAGCAGGCAACCTTTCCAGTCTCTGCTAGATTCTGCCCCTGATAGGAAGCTCATGAACTTGCAAGGCTGCCCGCTCCCTTGTTGAGTAGTTCTCGTAGATAGCTATGCCTGATATGGAGCCCAAATCTACTTCGCTGCAACTTCCCACTGATCCAAGGTTTGCCCTCTGGGACATTTCTGATTTGCTCCTTCTTCCCTAGCATAGCTTCTCATACATGTGAAGTCAATTACATCAGATCCTCCTTTCCTCCTGTCATCCTTCTCCTTTCCTCCTGTCATCCTTCTCCTTTCCAGGTCAAACAGTGCTAATTCCACAACCCTTATTCAATGGCATGTTCCTAAACGCCTCACCATCCTAGTCATCCTGCCCTGGCTGTGCTTCAGTTTGTAGGGAACCCTCTAAAAATATAGTGAAGAGAATAGCACAGCCCTCTAGATATATTCTGATTAGTGCAAAGCAGAGGAACTGTCTACCTTTCTCAGGATAGGCTACTATACCTCTCTTAATGCAGCCTAAGGTTAAATTTGGTCTTCTTGGAAGCTAGATCATCCTGTCAATTCATACTGAGCTTGATGTCTCCCCAAATACATGTTGACAGTGAGACTTTGGGAGAAAAAAAAAAATCCACGCCTGTAAACCAGTTCTGCTAGAGTATCCTAGGCTAGAGTCTAAATACAACAGCAAGCCCAAATAAATATGTCAATATAAGAACTCTCATAAATCCCGTGCCTTCTGTGAAGCCCTAGCATGCATAAAATAACCCTAGGTACGCTAGGAGAACACAGTTCTTACAGATTATTACTTCTAGATTGTAGGAGAATATGTATCTCCTTCAACTGTTACCTCTCTCCTTTAAAGGTACTCTATCATTTAACATTGAAGTGTGATAGAAAGATACTATAAATTTACTTAGGTTTCCTTCCCCTGCCTTCACCAGCCTTCCTTTAGCCATCCTTGCTAGTGAGATTGAAAACTCTGCCTTCCACATCACTTAACTTGGGCTCATTAGCTACACTCACATAAGAAGAGGCTCC
Organism: Pongo pygmaeus; assembly: GCF_028885625.2. Lineage (NCBI taxonomy): Eukaryota > Metazoa > Chordata > Mammalia > Primates > Hominidae > Pongo > Pongo pygmaeus. The sequence goes on from NC_072388.2 coordinate 32,015,242, forward strand.
CTTCCTTGATGGTGAATGTGACTCTCACCAGTGGAGAACATTAAGCTACCTTAACCTTCAAAGTCTGCAGTGTTGGTTATTTTCTATCTTTGGCTTAAAAAAGCAATTAGATTGACTGCTCAAATACTGAAAAGCAGCGTGGGGTGCTACCTTGAATGAAATATCTTTACTAATGCAGATGATGGCTCCAAAGGAATTACTTAAAAAGTTCATGTCAGGCACTACATCACAAAGCTGCTTACGTTTCTTAAAAGCTGAAAGAATTTTAACAAGATTTCCTAATTCTTAATAACATGAAGGAACATTTTTGAAGACTGTTGTTCATTGCATCATAATCTCTTAAACTCTGATAAAACACAGATTCTTTTTTAAATAGTGGTGTAATTTAGTTGGGAAAGGGATATTGCTATATGGTTATTATGAAAATGAAAGGACTAGTAGGTATGGAATTTTTCAGAAGCCCTGATATGTTCAGCGTAGCATTACTAAATGACTGAAATCTAAATAACATTTGGCATTATAATAAAAGGAAATAAGTGACTAAGCCAGCCTAAGAGGCAGTGATACTATGCCACGATAGGAATTCTGTCTCTTTGAACTGCCAGCCCTTAGATTGTCTTGTCCTGACTCAGCCTCAGGATAATGGAGGAGAAAAAAAGAGCCATTGATTGTACAGCAAACCCAAATAAATATTTTATATGTAGGCACATTTTTTAACAGTTTAGTCAATGTATTATCTCAGAGAAATCTTAAGTCACGCAAAAGATAAATGAGTGGCCTTGTTTAAAATGTTATAAAGTCCAAGAGTGCCTATTTAGGGGTTGATTGGAACATTCTGGAAGAGACTGCCCTCTGCTGTCCTGCAGGACCCCGCAGTATGAGGAGCACAGAACCTCTGACCAATGGCATTTGGAGGGTTTTCTTTTTGCAGATCTGCTTGTGCCTTTTCGTTATTACTCTTAATGATTCTGCCATCTTGGGATTATGAGTACTAGCCTCATCTTTTTCTTAAATTTCAGTGCCATGCCTTTTAAATGCTTAGTAAACAGAAAAGCAGCTCTCAAGAAATCCTGGAGGAACTTTAAAACTCTTCCAATGTTGAAGGCAAATAGTAATATTCTCTATGTTAGGCTGTAAAAGTGTTGTGTTTTACTCCTTCTTCCTTCTTAGTAAACAGCTTTATTTTTTCCAATTATAAAATTAATTCAGGCCCATTGTGAAAAATTCAGAGAATTCAGGGAAAAAGGAGTAAAGACCACCACCATCCCACTATCTAGAAATAACCATTCTTCATATATATACACTATGTACCCTCCTAGATTTAGTTTCTGTTCCTGTGTATGTAGGTACGTATGTGTTTGCTGGGGCTTTTGGTATTTCTTTCTAAAATAAGATTGTAATGTATATACTTCTGGTAACTAGCTTTTTCATTTTCATGTTTCTCTAAGATAAAATTCCCTTTCTGTCTCCAGTGGTTTGCTTCCCACCAGCGAGTGATCAGTTTCTTCTGTAGGACCCCTGTCAGGAAGAACATGCCTGGATCCTGCTTCAGAGAGAACTCAGCCAGGGCAAGGGGCTCTTGTGGCTTTTTGAGTGGGTGTGAGCTCATAGAGGGGAAAATCAATACTGTACCAGGATTTAGACAATTTAGCAAAATGCATGAGGCAGTACTTTGGATGATGAATAACTACAGCTGCATGGCTAACCCATTGGTTGTGTAAAATATGGGTTATCATGTTTTGTCTACATTTTCAGGCAGAATCTAGCCTGTTTTGTGGCATTAGGATCATCATTATAGTAGTATGATTTTTATGCTATTATACCTACGCTATGTCCCGAATGTTTTTAAGGCCAGCAAAATGGAAACAGTAGAGTACTTGCCTGAGTGGAAATAATCTTCAGTTTCAACTTATGCCTCTGTGCTATGGTAAATTGCTAACTACTCCTAATTCTACAGGAACAGGAGCTCAATTCCTCTGACATCATTAGATGATTTTCACAGTAAGCGGTATAATTAGACGAACAAATGTCTAGGAATAACCATAAAGAACGTAAAAATTTATCTGAGGATCAGATCAATATTTTGTATTAAAAAACTGCTTGGATATGAGATATACTTGTACTTCTATGGGTGAATTATTTACTATCTGGTGTATTGTTGTGAAGGGATTTTTTCGTATTGGGTCAAGATTTCTATCAATGAGCTGAATTTAGAAGTTAGGCAAGGGAAACCATCTTACTAACCCCACATCCAACCCCAGTCCCCAGACAATGTGACTGTATCTACAGCACTTTCTGCTGTACTGCAAATGTCAAACAGAAGGTGTAATGGATTTAATATTAGCGCTGGCCAAGGTGTTGAGGGAGCTGTTAATAATGTCACTCCAGTTATTGATCTGAAGCCTTTAAAAATCAGGGAAATGTGAGAGATCCCCTACTGGGGAAAGGCATACAGTGACTGATTTTTATTGCCAATATATCTACATATACAGTAGCAACTTTCTGGAATTACGTTATCACCATTAATCCCATTAATAACTGAGATTTTTGGAGTCATTTTATGGTGAGATAATATCATGGAGACTGCTCAGCATGCTAATACTAAAAGATTGGACCAAGTTCTTTTATACATAAATAGGGCTCAAAATTCACATGGTGAGTACAGCATTCACACAAAGTGTCAAATGATAGAAAGTTCATTCACACTAGATTTATACTTAATGATAGAGTTAGAGCTATTGGAAGGGTAAGTGACAAAGAGTGTAGTCAGTAGGATGAGTAGTATGCTACTTTTGCCTCTCCAAAATTCTGAATACAAACATTGTAGTGACTAACTTAACATAGAAATGGAATTTGTTTGGACAATTAGTGTACCTTTTCAGGAAATTGCTAATCCTTCAATCTGAATTGCAGTTTGTATGCAATGAAATTCCTGCTTTCCATAGTCCCCAACTAATAAATGAAATTAAAATGTATAATTTATGATGAATGTTTATCAAACTGTAAACACACATTTAATTTCTTTCCATATTCATATACTATAGGCAAAGATAAATCCATCAGATAAAGTACCATAGTGATCTCTGATGGACTGATTTAAAATGCATCCCTACTGGGGCTGTAGCAATGATCGGGACAAGTTCACGAGTCCCCCAGATCGGTCTGACTTCTGTTAATACCCAGGTGTGCCTGTATGCGGCGAGTCTAGCAGTCAGAAAGCAGCCTCACTACTAATCCTTTTGTGTAACCCAAAGAGATCATCATTTAGGCGTAAACACAGCTTTTATCCAAAATTATCTGTGTTTCTTAACTATGTCATCATTAAGAACTTACCTTCTTGCCAATCCTGAAATGAAGATGATGGGTGCACTCCAAGAGCAAGCCAGTGCTCTTACAAGGACTACCTTGCCAAACCTAGAATGATTCTTTTGCCTCAAAGAAGCTACCTTGATGCAGTACCATTTTTTCATGAGCAAAGTAGGCTATTTGTAAATGTCACCTTTATCCCCAGCTAAGCTAAACAAGATCCCCTGGAACTGCCACAGAAGGGAAAAATATTCTCCATTGCTTTTTTCTGGTGTGCAAGGCCTAGGCATACTTATCACCTTAATTTGTGTGTGTTCACACTTTGGTGTGCTTGTGTATAAAATGAGAACATTTGCAAAGCAAACTGTACTTTTAGAATCTTGCCTGAGGGAGCTAAAGAAAAATAAAGTAAAATCTCTCCTTCCCACTAGGATCTCCTGGCCCAATAGCTGAGCTCCACCCTTCCTTCCAGGCCAGCTCCCAGAAGGCACAGCTGCAACCCCAGGAATCCTTTGGGACCTAATTCCTTGACCCACACATTGATGACGCAACTAGCTACAGAAGGGCAGCCTCCCTTTTGTTCCCAGAGAAGATGTTGGATCTTGGCACAGTTCTGCATGCCATTCTGAAACTAACTTTCTCTTTCAAAATTTAAATCACAGTGGTTACAACTCAGAAAAAAAAAAAATACAGCTTTTATATAAATTAATACAATGATATTTGCAGGGTAGCAAATGTTTTGTTCAATAATAGAAGCACAGGCCTCTTATCAAAATATACAGTAGGTTCTCTCAGTTTATATGCAGCATTCTTTTTCCAAATCTTCTATTGAAGGTTTAGGAAATCAATTTTTTAAACCCATTATTTTTAACAGTTTTTTCATGTAGCCTTCTAGGTCATAATTTTGACTTCTCTTTGCCGATAGTGATAGGGATATATTTTGCAAGTTTCTACAATGAAACCCGAGACAAGCTGTTAATTACGACCTGTTTTTCCTCATTTCAAAAAAAAAAAGGTGGCCGTCTTTGTCATTGGATAATTAAAAATTATAAATTCTATTTCTATAGCTCTTGCCTTGAACAAAGTACAAGTTATTTGCTTTTAATACATACCACTGCACAGAAATTTCATCCCTGTCCAAATTATACCATTCTGAATTTTTCATCTGCACTAAACAGCAGACTTATGAAGGATCAGTTACCTAGCATTGACTGAGCTTTGCAGGGTGCACAGATCAGAAGAGGCAGAACTGGCTGGAAACCATTTCCACCCCTAGTGAGCAATTTACTCATGATTGCTTGGGGAAAATACTGGAAATATTGCTTCTGTGTAAAGTTTGCAACTTCCAGTTGTCAGCTCTTTGCCAACAGTTATTCCCAAGTATAGCTTTAGCAACTACGCTTACCCAGGCCACTGTGATAATGGTTGGCATTCATATCCTCTTGGTGTATGCAGGGCACAGAAACCACTAATTACAGGAGTTAATTCACACCACATCCCTCTGAGGCAGGTCAGTGTGTTATCCTTGTCTTACAGCTGGAGGAAAAGGTGATGGAAATTCTAAGTGGCTCACCCCAAGCTTCACAGGTTAGTTTTGTGGTTAAGATTAGAGGAAAGGGTACAATATTAGGGTTGCAGCAGGTGGGAAGCCTAGGAACTAGATGGAAAAAGAAGATAGGTCCCTGGTAGGAATTGAACCAGAGGAATTTTCTCCAAGGGGATTCTGAAGTTCAGAGAGAAACCTAACTATCCTCTTATGCACATATTTCATTGTGCTGTGGGTTTGTTTTTTTTTTAACATAGTCTCTTACTTAGAACTAAAATAAGCTATGTAATCCTTTTCTTTGCTCTTATTATTTCTTTTTATTTTTTATTTTTTTGAGATGGAGTCCGCTCTGTCGCCCAGGCTGGAGTGCAGTGGCACAATCTCGGCTCACTACAACCTCCACCTCTGGGGCTCAAGTGATTCTCCTGCCTCAGCCTCCCAAGTAGCTGGAACTATAGGTGCACACCACCACACCTAGATAATTAGAGATGGGGTTTCACCATGTTGGCCAGGCTCATCTTGAACTCCTGACCTCAGGTGATCTGTCCACCTCGGCCTCCCAAAGTGCTAGGATTATAGGCATAAGCCGCCACACCCGGCCGCTTTGCTCTCATTCTTGCATTTAAACTCATAGCACAGTGATCAGTAAGTAGCATGTGAATACATTATAGGCACAGTTCAACCCTAAGTCACTTGGTCTGCATCAGCCATATGCCTCCCCAGCCAGGATCACAGCCAACATCATCCATGTACACTTGGACTGTGCTCTGTGTCAGCCAAGACTGGGCCAGATTCCGTGCAGTTTCTCCAGGCTCTTCCTTTCAGAGCCAGTCTTCCAAGGCAGGTGTGAGATGAAAAAGAGCAGGCAGAGCAGAGCAATGGTGTTCATCAGGAGGTGGACATGTCCCACTGGAGGGATCTGCTCATGAAACACAATCATGGTTTCTTGGGACCCATGGGAAACACTGCCCATCATCTATTAGTAGAAGAATTAGCTTGAGGGAAGAACTTGTATCTTTTCTCTAGTTGTTATTAACTAGAATGAATTTTCATTCAAGATTCAGACCCACTTGCTAACGGGGATTGTGTAGATTATTCAACATCCACTGATTGAATGTCCACCACGTGTCAGACATAAAAAACACCGAGGAAATAATGACGAGGCTCCCCACCTCCCAGGAGCTGACCATCACGTGAGGGGGACAGATGAGTAACACAGTGCGGGAGCGTGGTAATGAGGATCAGGACACTATGGTGCGTAAGTAGGATAGCATCATAGCACACACCACCGCTGCTAGCAGTCTTGGCAGAGCTATCTATCTCAGGCTTAAAACTTCAACCCTAAAATTAGTAGCCCAGAAATTTGCTTATTTGGGAACACATTGCTTTGACATGCCCAAACATATCAAGACCATGATTATCAGGGACTGATGGACGTTATCAAGGGTTTGTTTTTGTTCATTTGTTTAATTAGCCTAAAAATTGCCTAACACTGCACCTGCTGCATGATAGGTTCACAGAAATACTAGTCCCTCTGCCTGTTACTTTTTCTGGCTCTGTAGGAGTGTCCTGAGTGAGAAGTACCCCAAACAGCCTCCCTTCCATTTATATAGGGCAGATTTCACCAACTGAAATTCAGGAAATTCTAACTTTGGAAAATGGTACTGATGCTTTTAGCTTTGTCTACTCAAAGTATAACTTGTTGCAAATATTCTGATAACATTAATGATATATTAATAGCTTTCATTATCTTTTACCTCTATGTTCCAATTACAGGAGTGGGCGTTTATGAGTACTTTATTTTTCAAAATGACCCTACACCAAGGTTAGAGATGGTAAAGAACTTGCCCCCACACCAGAGCAGACACTGGACCCAGGGTTTGAACTCAGGCCATGTTTTTATTGTAAGCACTTTGCTATGTGCTTATACAGTACAGGAGAGGTAGATGTGACACCTTCCATTAGGAAATGGATTATTATATTATCATAGACGATTTATACATAGTCGACAACTAGAGAAGAAAGGAGGAGATAGTGCTGCTATCCTCAATTGTGGCATAAATATGGTAAAGAAATCAGTGAACAGCTCAATGATTGCAGGCTGGCCTTGATGAGGAGGGATGACCTATATGGCCTGCATGAAAACCACCCTAAGAGCAAAAAGGTAGAGATGATCTCCCAGGAGAGTCATCCCAGTAGCACAGTGGGAGTGAGCGTGCTGCATTTGGGAGGCAAGAAGGAGCCCTGTCCTCTTCACTGAGGCAAAGGTGCATGCTTATCCAGAATGGGCCCAGATCAGGGAGGAGCTGGGGTGCCAGGGTAAAGAATCTAAGATCCATGTGCTAAGTTCTGAGTATGACTCATTGAAGAGAGCAGTGACCCAATGAAAACATTATTTGATTACTTATAAATTCAGAAAAAGTTAAGAAGGAAACTTCCTTGAGGATCATATTTTACGAGTACCCAAGAATTCCTGAATCCATTGGGCAACGCAATTGCTATTACTCATTGACTACTCACCACATGTCAGGCACTTTGCTAAGCCCATTTATATGCATCACCTCATTTATTTCTCACAAAACACTATTGAAGATGTTATTATTTTTCCCATTTTACAGATGAGTGGCCTAAGAAAAGAACAGTTTTTTAAAATTGTAAAAGTCATACAGATAGTAGGTAGAGAGTCTATAATTTGAACCCAAGCAGGCTGGCACCAGAGCCCCCGTACTTAACCCTTCCTCCAGTGTGCTTCTAAATAGCCCATCTAAAACAACTGTCCAACCCCTGCGCCTGAGACCACCAGCTAGGGATGCTCACCATCCTTCCCAGGCAGCTCTATTTGAGTAGTCTTCCCTATAACATAGGAAACTTATGTTCACTGGCCTTGATACTGGCTCATTTATTTTTATAAAAATGTACAGGATGGGTTGAACAGAGAAGACCAGAAACAAACAAACAAAAAAAGTCATTTAAGAGATTATTTCTATAATCCAGAAGTGAGTGAATAGACCTTGAGAAGAAACATTTTTGGGAGGCCTTGCAAAGGAAGAAATGATGACTTGGAATTAAGATAACATTTAGAAAAAGACAGAAATATGCCTGTGGTCACTCTGTAGCCAGGAGCTAATTATTAACGCTCTAGAAACTATGGAGGTCTTAAGCTTTCACACATGATTGGAATTGATGATGCCGTCTGTCCACTGTCACTTTTTTTTAATCAACTGGTAATAAAATATGGAAAATTTTGAAAATTACAAAATTACATATGCTATTGATCATGAACTATTAATACGTAAATATGCTTAGAGTTCAAAGCTGTTTCTTTACACTTTATTCAAGTATAGTGTATGTCTTTGGTAAAACATCAGCCTGCTAGCCAGTGCCTCTCACTCATCAGAGGGCATCCTCTCCAAATAAAAGCACTAACAAGAACATTCATAAAACTGATGTCAACAGAAAGAATTTAAACTCTACTTACTCTCCCGTGTCCAGCCATCTCTTTATTAGACACAGCAGGGGTTGATGTTAGAGGGAAATCAAAAGTATCAATTGATTGCCTGAATTACTGTTAGTCAAAATTAGGTAGAAACTTAGTTGATAACTTAAAAGTGAATTTTAAATTCGACCAGTATTTAGGAAAATACTTCCCATTTCACATTTCACATGTAAAAACATAGTTGCATGTCTATAGTTTAGATACACAAAACATTCATTCATTCTTTCATTTATTCTTTACTCATGTAATTTATTGTGAATGCATGCGCCAGGCTTTGTCCTAGATTCTGGGATGGGGTAGTTACCAAAAATGTCTCTGCTCTCCCAGAACCTGTAGCCACATAAACCACCTCCCAATAGGAGTCAAAAAATTTTCTGTAGAAAGATTCAGTTAATAGAGGTCTCCATTTTATACATGCTAGGTAAATCTATGTATCAGTTTGTAATGAACCACTTGGTCTTCTCTGCTTTCTAAAATGCACAGCTGATGTAAAGTCTAATACAGCACTTCCAAAATATATTCCTCCTCATAACTGCTCTGCAAGATGAACTTTTTTTTTCCAACTCTTATTTTAGGTTCAGAGGGTACATGTGCAGGTTACATGCATAAATTGCATATCACTGAGGTTTGATGTACAAATGATCCCATCACCTAAGTGGTAAGCCTAGTACCCACTAGGTAGTTTTTCAACCCTTGCCCAGAAAAAGAGTTCCCCAGTTAAATGGCAAAGGAAAAAACTTGGGAGCACATGTTCTAAATGGAAATTGACAATGAATGTTAGCTTAGTGAAAATTTGAAATTCACGTAAGATCAATAAACCTATGTTTTGAAACTAACCTTTCCCAATGTATTTGACTGTGGGAAACTTTTTTTTAAGAGAAACTCTTACTAATACCCCAAAAGCACATGATTAAGCACTGTACATGATCTTGTTTCTACTAGCTGGATGCCACCTTCCCCCATCCATGCCACTCTCTTCTTCCAAGACCCACCCAATGCAAGCAGAGTCACAGATGGGCCATTCTATTCAGAGGTTAAATTTTCCAGTTAATTTGGTAAATCTCCCAAAGGTTTCTCATCAGTCCTCAGGGTGTACTTCAAGCTTTCCCAAAAGTGAGCTCCTAGATGAATCTAGTAACTAACTGCAAAGTTTTAAGACAAGACCTGTCAACTCCAAGTTCCAAGTTTTTAGTGCAGTCCTAGGCTTTGATCTGAAGGCTCTCACATCTCTTTTCCACCCTGTCCTACCTATTCTTCATTTACGTAGGCAGAGCACAGAAGTCTCTGGTTTTTCCATCCATGATAATAATACACCAGTAGATTTTGGTGCAAAGATGTGATTACGGCTGCCCAGAGCAGTGCAGTGGTGGTAATCAGTTACTAGGTTGTTCTATCTGATTTGTAGGAATTCAGTTAAATTGCACTGCCTGTATTACAGACTTTTAAAATCTGCAGTCTTGTTAACTTGCAGGTTACCCTGATAATTGAGAGTTACTGTATATGAAGATGACAATCCTGACTGACATTTTAGGACATACTCCTTAAGCTAGCTCTGTATCAGGTACAAATATGTAGTACGTAGGGCCTTAGAACCAGACAGCCCATGTTGTGTTCACCTCCTGACTCTGTCACTTACTATATATGTGACCTTGAGCAAGTTAATTAACTTATATGTGCCTCAGTTTTCCCATTATAAATTTTTAGCCCTCTGGTCTAGGTTGGAGAATAATGTAGGAATGATCACCTGTTGGTTTTATCTTCAAATGAATTAATATATTAACATGTCTTATAAGAGTATAATGAGTTTAATACATACAAAATGCTTAAAACAGTAGTACGGCACAGAGTCAGTGTTCAGTTAGTATTATTATAAATTCTGTTGAACTAAGCATCCTCTTGTTACCAAGTTTATTCCTAACGGAAAGGCTGGCCAGGGGTTAGGTGACAGGAAATTGGCATCTAGGCATGAACAGCTTAAATTTGGGCTTCACTGACACAGTGCTCCAGTTACCTCACTTAAAGGGTCCAAATTCTACACAAATCATAGTACCCAAAAGATATGCTTCTGAAAAAACACAGACCCATAGACATACCCACAGATACACACATACACCCTACATGAGGTCCTTTTGTAAAGACTCCACTGAAGAGGAAATACTCTTCTGGAAACTGATAATTTACCTCTCCCTAACCTCTATAATATACAAATTCTGTTTTGCAGATTCACATTTTTTGTATGCTCAGTTTTCTTACAGTTTAACAGAGATGCATAATGCTTATTCTCAGAGGTCCATCCCACTGCTCCTAGCTTCAGCACACCAAGATACACCTGCTGACTTCCCTTTTTCTAAGGCTAGCTTGGAGGCTGGCCAGTTCCACTTTAGAATAGACCTTGATGTTAATCTCCAAGGGTTTGCAGCTTCTAGCCCGGCCTATTAAAATGTGTTCTGGTTATAACCCAACAATTTAGCTGATGAATAGTGTATATGACGTGCTTGACCGATATTTTCTCTTTTTATCTGGCTGGGCCATTGTGATATGACCACAGCCACAACGTGGATTATGTACCATGAAAGACTAAGCAAGCCAGAATTGGACATTGGGTCTCTGCAACCTATGGCTCCTTTACTATCGAATCAGCTTTCATGCAGTGTTCCGGTCTGTCCTGGAGAATGGTGTGGTGGTACTCAGCATTGGTTTGAACTTTATGTGAATCAGTTTATTTTGTGTAGGAGGACTTCAGCTCATCACTAATCTTGAGAACTAAAATGAGTGTAGATCTGGTGGAATGCATCTGTAAAAGCAAGAGAGATGCCCAAATGCCCTGGCCATAGGTACTATATATGGACTTAAATAAATAAATTAAGAAACTCATTTCACGTAGGCCACCAAGCAGTCATGAGATGTTAGTGACTTTTAGTCACTGCCAACCTGGACAAAATTCAAGCCAATGACCTACGGGTGAAAGGCTCTATATATCCCATTACCAATCCCCTGAGCCATCCAGTCGCTCCTGACAAGGTATTTTATCATACAGAGTACAGTGCAGTACAATCGTCCAAATTCCTATACTGTCAGAAAATCTTCTACTATTTAAAATGAAAGAGAACATGTTAAAGAGAGGCAGAAACCCTAGTTTCTCAAATACAAGAGTCATTTCAATTAAAAAACATTTTGGAAGAAGGAGACGGGTATGTATACACGCATATATAGTGTTGAAAATTTTAATTCTAATATTTTTCATCATGTGTACTCCACTGCATATTTGATTCTGCCTCTGGATATTCAGTAAACTGGCATATTTTGGAGTTCCATTAAAAAAGTCATTATTTTTAGTTTAACATTTGTTAAAAAAAAAATGGATTCGTCAAGCCCATGGTGCTTTCTTTCCTAGCTTGTTTTTAAGTGTCATAAATAAATGACTTAAATGTCCCACAAGACGAATGTGCTTTAATCATCTAATGCACTCATTTATCCTAAGCCTTAACCTTAGTACTAAATTAAGTCTGTTGCAAAAACATAACTTCATCAAAAAACACCCATCAATCCTACATGGTTTTGATAAGCACATTTTAAAAACATAAACAATCAGACAGTTGTCAATCTGGGTGCAGCCCAGTTCCATTTAAGAGTTATTCACCAGCAGCTATATTTTATGCCCACACCACCAACAGAATTATAGAAAAGAATTGCTGGTATTTGGGCCTTTGCTGAGAGTTTATATTGTGAAATTGTGGGATGTGGAGGTACAGTTTATAAGAATATAAAATGGAACAAAGACTAGACAAAAGATGATCCTTATTCCAAATCAGATACATTCTGTTTTTGTTTTGGGAAAATATTAATAATTTGACAATGCCATAAATACATTAAAATTTTATGATCCCATATTTTGTAAATTGCGTGCCATGCCTTTGATTAATTTTCATTTGTTCATGGTCCTAAAAATCTGTCAAAGAATCTGGCTGCTCAAAGCTCATACATGAGTAATGATCACGGAAAGGTTTGGTGCAAGGAGAAATGAAGTGAAAATGTAATGGAATAAACACTTGACTAAATTGGGTACTTAATACCTCATAACTAAGAATTCACAGAATTTGGTGAAATCTTAGCTTTGACAGGTGCCCACTTTAATTTCAAATTAATTCTTAAGTCTTTCATTTGCCAACGGTACACTTTCATAGTAAGGCAAAGAAAACCTTCCTGTTTTTCCACTGGCTTCCTTGGGTTCTGTAGAATTATTACCACAGAGCCCCTTGGGGTTGTTGAATGCTTCCCTCAACCCCCAACTGGGGCTTTAAAATTTTTTAAAAATAGATAAGAGCATTCAGCAAATAGCTACATTGAGAATAAACTCAAAAATTATCACCAAGGCCCTTCCTCTGCCACAATTTGTCAAATCTGCTGATAGGAAACAAATTCTATTCATAATGATTTTATTTGGAGGGGGGGTGCTCTTGTGATTTGGTAGCAATTCAATTATAGTTTTGTGAGATAGTGAGCCCGGAGAGGGAATCCAGACTGACAAGAAATATGACAGGACAGTTACAGAGTGTTTATGCAATTAAACTTTCACTGACAATACCTGCAGAATGATGAATGCGTGGGCGGAGGTATGTGAGCGCAGGCAATGCCCCACAAGTATTGCCCATTTTTCATTATTATACAACTGTTCAGATCTTTCAAGAACAGACTGAAGTGAGGTGGAAAAGAGAGTGCTGTTCTGCAGCATGTTAACCAAATGCCTTTTTTAAAATCCCCTCCCTCCAATGGGTCTTGATGTGCCAGGTGATAAAAGAACATCTATTTTAGAAAAATGTTTCAAAAAGATTAAGATTTACCCTGAGCTTGACATATATTAATTTTGGATACCAAAAGAGGTTTTTATTCTTTTTTCTGTGTGCAACTTTATATCACTTCCCAACTGATAGAATAGTGCATAATTAAACTGTTGAGTTATTCATTTTATGCAAGCAGGTGCAAAGGGCACTATAAAAGTAGGATTTTACTGATGGTAGATTAAGAAAGAAAGGAGAAACTTAAAAGCCTTTTGTAGGGAACCACAAAAGCTTACAGACAAGATTAATTTGGTTGGACAAAATCTGTATTATATGTCTTGGTCTTCCAAAGATATATGAAATCAGGAAAGTTGCAGGATTGCAGAGCCTCTAGGAGACTAAGCAGAGTTTTTCAACTTAACCCTTATTTGGGGTATTTGTGTGAGACTATCAGTTTTTGGTGAGCTTTAGGGTTTTTTTAAACAAGGTTTTTAAAACAAGTGTTTAAGTAGCCCAATGTCTTAAAAAAAAAAAAAAAAAAAAAAAAAGCTTTGTGTTAATTTGTGTAGACTTTATCATAGCAAAATCAGCAGTGCCCGGAATAACAACTGAACTTGTAGCAAAGTGAATTCTTTCAGATCCCAGAGCTTGGATGATTCATTGTGTGGAAATGAGAGCAAAAACAGTTCTAGCATGTGGCACAGAAATGCAAAGCGCTGAAGTGAAAAACCACATCTTCCTTAATATTTATACATTGATTGAAATTAAGGAGATTTACTGGAGTAAAGGAATAATTTCCATCCTTCAACTATTCATTCACTGATTTTGACCTCTGGTAAGCTACCTGTGGTATCAATTTGTTGTTTTTGTTTTGTTTTGCTTAATGATTTATGCTTCTTTGTTACCATTCTTATTCCTTTGGGGGACCCAAAAAATCTTGAATTTTTACATGGAAATAATCAACTGTTACGACCAATCCCTGTTTTTGCTTTCTATAGTTGGGTCCAGACCCAAAGTCAGAAAGCTACGGTTGCATGCCTACCTAGACGAATGTTTTCCTGGACTGAGTTTGTGGTTCAGTGTTGACCTTCCGCATACCCATGTGGAGATCATTACAGATCAGACTCACATCGAGAGACTATGTTTACATGATCCCATCAATGTGGTAAATTCAGTGAAATAACTAGTCACTTCAATAGCAACAAAACTCAGTCAGCCTTACTGTACTAGGAGTTGACCAGCCATTTCTATCAAAATGATCAATCCAGAAGTCCCATACAAACAGTAGCATAAAGATCAGTTTCTTGTAATTATCTCTTTTGCCAAAGAGCTGCACTCTGACAGCCAAAAAACAAAGCCTAATTTTGTCAGATGTGATTCTTAATATGCACTAAAATTGATAGTCAAAAAATATTGTTTTCACATTACTTAGGTGTTAAAATTACACAGTGGTGTTCCTTTATTTTCAAAAACCAAACCTCTAATCCTGTTAATTCGAAGTGAATAACAAACAGGACTAAGACTTTTTCCCAAGTTGTTACATTTATTCAACCTGCTCGTGTTTTGTTCTTCATCATAATTATTTCCAAGTCAAATCTGCACTGATTTCCTTGCGGACCTGCGTACCTCTGACTAACTTAAAGAATTGAGCTGGGATAATTCACACAATTCCTCAGGGGTCATGTTCACTGTTTTTTTTCAAGGACATTTTTATTACAAAGCTGATGAAATTTGCATATTAATTCATTTCTTTCAATTTTTTAAGATTAAATGTTGTCAACATGTATCAGTGCAAGGCTCTGACAGTGCTGATGAAATGGGTCAGTCAAGCTTGAACATTTAGAGTAATGCAGCCATCTGCAACCCCCTCGCCCCTTGTGGAGTTCCGTGCTACCATTGCAACTTGATTAAAAAAAGTTTTACTCAATGCAGGATATTAAAACATTATCTAAGAAATGATATGTGTTAGTCTTTCCATTTACTCAGAAAGTGAATTTGACAACAAAACTGATTTAAGGAGAGCTGTGCTGATTTGGAGTTAGTGTTCTGTCAATCTTAATTAAACGACAGCCAAAAAGCCCCCCAAAAAGTTTTAAGTTTAGTAAAAGGACCTTAGGAAGGAACCTGCGTAGAACATTTCCTCTCCTGGTGTGATTTAATAGTCAAAGGAGCTCTTCCCATTGGTATTCTACACAAGAAGTGATAATGGGGAAGTTTATAAAATGTATAGAATGTCAAAGATCTGCTGTAACTTATTTCTTGGTGTCTTCACAGGTAGACCTGCCCTTTATTTTTTTTTACAGAGCTAGTAAACATGAACATTAATTGGTCAGATCTAAAGCTGTGACAAAATGGTACCAGTGTTTACATGGAGATCTGCATTTCTGTCTACATTCCCAACTTGGACATTAAGTTATATTGATTTATCCAATTTCCTTATAGTCAAAACAACATCTTTCCATCGGGTACTCTGAGACAGCAAGACCACCTAAGTGAGAAATCCCTTTAAGTGTTACTTACATCACCTTTCTACGTGACCCCTGATGGCTTTTCCAGATCATTTAATTCTCTGTGTCTGCTTTTTTGGTAGAAGCCTCTTTGTAGCTTCATGTACATCTCCTACCATCATGTATATGATGTCTTTAATAGTTTCTAAAGGCCTTGCAAAGAAAAATATTGCCTGGCTGTTTAGTTTAGGCAGCAAGGAATCCTACCACCACATCAGTTCTGGCCATACAACTAACTGAAGTACCTCCACATCACAAAAGGTTACTTCTTGTACTTTGAGGTTCTACTGCGATGACCTCACAGAACCAAATGACCCAACTTTTTGATTCCTAACTGCGCTTTCAGATGGTCACTCTCCAGGGAGCTTCCATAATAATTCACAGTATTTTTTAAAGTATTTTCTTTGAATATAGTTTATATGTAAATCTGGTCATATGCTACCATATGAGAGACTCTGACTTTTAAGGTTGTTACCCTTTACCAACACATGTCCACTGCTTAATTCCTAGTTGTAGCATTGTTGTATAACAACGTTAGTTAGAAAAGTTTGTTTCCCAAAGTGAAAATAATACACTGTCTAATATTAAGAGGACAACAGAAAAAGGTGGTCTCAGAAATGGTTTTATCTTGATTTTGAATTAAACTCCAAAACTCATATTGGATTGAAAAATCAAAATCAGACTTCACATTGTCAAGTTGGAAAATGTCAGATATGAAATATTTAAACTGTGGAATGCAGTCTTCGACTTTGGGTTATAAAACTTTAATTTTGTGAGTTGGTAGCACTCCAATAGTTCAATATTTTTAATTCTACAAATCCATGTTTATTAACTTTCAAGGTTTAAACAGTATCACCAAGTCTATTGAAACTAAATTATTCTGACTCGTGAGAGCTATAGGGTAGCTATAATTTGTTTTCTATTTCTACATAAGTGACAAAGACAAAAGAAAGAACAAATAAAAGGAATTGATTGCCACAGAAATCCCTTTTTATACTTTCAAAATGACCTAAAACTTTAGCTGATCATTAAAGCAAAGATTCAAGCCTGCACAGCTGTAACTGTGGGGTTTCCCTGCATAAGTCAGGTAGCACTTAATGTAGGGTTACCCTATGTCGTTAAAAAATGACTTCCATTATCTTATTATTGAGAAGTTGACTGTATTCCTCTCAAAGAAGAAATATTACTTTCTTTTCTTCTCTTTATTTAGGGACAGTTTTGAAAACCTCTACCTTGATGTCATGATTAGAGTACCAAAATTCCTTCTTTAATAGCAATAATAACTATTCGTCTTCCTCCAATTAGTACTCTTTTCTTGTAACTCCCCAGGTTTTAGTATTTTTCTATTCCTAATGTTATCTAACCTGTCACTATTCATTTGTTAATATATTTAGCACTTGCTCACCACTTACTATGTGCTAAGTAAATGAAATCCTTTAATGAGACAATAGTGGTGGCACAAAAAGAACCCTGAACTAGAAAAGTAACCCGTATTCTACTCCTGGTTCTGTCTCTGCCAACTGGCTTGCCTTAAGAATGTACTTTAAACACTTTGAGCCACTTTCTTCACCCACAAAATGAAACCAGTATTTATTCACATGGTTGTTGGGCCATCAAAAGACATAATAAACACGAGAGTGCTTTAAAAAACTTGAAGGGTTTCATTTAAAAAGCTCAGTAGAGTAACACATTCGGTAAATAGTGCAGCATTATTCTTTGGTGTTTGTCTCGTGATTTTTATGTTTTCATAGGTGGACAGCAGCCTCCTGGATTTTTGTACTCTAATGCCATATCCATAGCAGCTGCTGTTGACTTCAACATCCAAGTTAGATTATCCGATGAAATTCATTCCTCCACCTAACTAAATCTCTATGTAATTTAGTTTGCTTCCAGGAAAGGAAAGTACATTTGCTGTAAACCCAAAGTCCTGGTTGCTAGTAAGAAAATTCAGTATGTTTTGTTTCTTGCTTTTGTTTCATATATAATGTATATGACTTCATGATGATTTGTTCAGGGAAGAGAAGTTGAGGAGTTACCCCTGCATCTAGAATCTGCTTAACATGCGCTGCAAAAGCATTACTTACTTCTGAGTTGCCCAAATCAACTTGGAATACCAAGTTACTGCCCTAAGGGCTATTTCTCCACAAATTTATGAACTACCAGTTCATGTTTCTTTTCTAATGATATATTCAGTAATGGGCCTTTTCTGAGCTATACAAAGCCTGGTCTTTCTTCTACTTCGTGTTTGTAAAGCCAGCTACTGCTGCCTGTTGGCCTATTCTGGGTCTGAAGTTCTTCAACTTTAGAGTGCAGGAAAATCTTGCCAAATTAAAGATTCTTGTCACCACCCCTGGATATCCAGATGCCTGGTTACATCACTGAGACTTTTCTGAGCTATTCTTGCCATCTAAATAAGCCTGCTACCTATGTCTATCAGACAGCAATACTGTTCAAATTCAAGGCTGAATTTGCCCCCAGGCAGCTTGGACTCACACAGCCAGAGCTTACATAATGGAGAAGAATATCATCCAGGGGGTTGGCAGAACTTTTGTTCTTGATTAGGATGATCACAAGTTAAGCTGAACCGGTTTTGAATGATTTGTTCTCCAAAACCGAAAAGGCTTGCCTTCATTTTTCAACATATAATTTAATTATGAGGGCCGGGGAAAAGTTGGGGGCAATGTGTTTATGGCAGCAACACAAATAAGAGTTCAGTCTTTACTAACATGCCAGTTAAATAAGCAACTAACCCATTCTCCAAAAATAACTAGATCAGATTGAACCCTTAATCAGTCTTCTTAAATGGTGATGGGAAACTACAGTAACCTGATACCCAAGATGACTGAAGTGTGCCTCAAAGTTGTAGCTTACCTGCTGACGGTCTAAAGCTTCCTAAAGAATTATACATTCATGTATATTATGAATGTTCCTTTTTTCCACCCAATATTTATAGACTTCCATATTAATCATGGCGAGTGAGATTGTATTAATAGGTTGTTAAACGTGCTAAAGAATTGTGTAGCTAGTTCTTTAACCTAGCATAGGCAGGGTTATTAGACATCCTGGTTTTTCTCCTCAATGTGTCTTTCTCTCAAATGGGTCCAATTATAAGTGATGAAAAGAAATTTCCATTCTGGAAGAATTCTTTATATTCTTACTATTTGAGAAGAGTATCTTCTTTCTTCTATACTTTCAATGCATAGAGACCCTGGCAGCTCATGCATCCGATGGTCTGCAAAGCCCTGTGCCAGAGCTGGGCAGGCCACAGTGAAGAGCTCAGATGCAGACCTGCCCTCGAGGAGCAAGGGTTCTGGTGAGGCACTGACGGTAAATGACAAACCATCACTCAACCATCACAGGGCTAGGAAAGATAACTACAGGTGTCAAGAGACATGTAACTACAGGTACCAAGAGACATACAACATATGACCTCCAGAATTTTCAGAAGATAAATATTAAATGTTTTTATTCTGCTTTTAGGAACACAAAAGAAAGGTTTTTCAAAATTATGTGAGTAAACAATCTGTGGCTTTTGCCATGAAACTGGGTGGTTTCCATGTTCTTTTGAAGAAGAATGTGAAGTCTTGGTTATCTCATTTATCATAGCTTAACTTCTTTCAAGCGAGATCACATTAAAGCTTTTGCCTCGCCAGCCCTCAGAAGATGCTCACAGGATGCTACAGGAATATCTTACGTTGTAAAATAATTTCGCTCCCCAAAGAAGATAAATCACATTTTTAGAACTTAACTTAAACACTTTCTCATCATTCCACATTCACCTTGCTTTTTAGGTCATTCTGAATTAGTAATACCCTCCCCTAAAGGTTAGCTTTAAAAGCCCCTGCCATATTTCCCTTCCTCAGACAGGTTTCACAAAGGAAACTGAAATATTCTAGCAGAATTCCCTATTTAAAATAATCCTTTGCATAAAGAATATTTATAAGAATCTCCATTGTAATTTTCAATTGAATTGATCTATAATTAATCAATAGTGGAGACTTGGCTAAATAAATGAAGGTAAACCATAGGCTAAAATATTATGCTGCCATTAAAAAGAATGCTGAGGATGCACATGTTCGGATATGGAACCCAGTTTTCAAGCTATCCAGCAGAAAAGGGAAAGGGGCAGAACACATATTGGTTGCTGTCATTTATGTACCAAGTGAACGCAGGTGCAGACACATGTGCTGGCATGTGGACAAGAATCTCTGCAGGGACACATAGGAAACACAGAGGTGGCCTGTGAGACGGACCCTAGGAAATCTCAGGTGAGAGTTGGGAGGAAGGCTTGTTCTCGCTGTATACCGTTCTGTGCTGTTTTAACGTTTTAAAAAAAAAAAACATGTGCATGTGTTAACTTTCATTTTAACGTTTTTAATTGTTAGAAAATATCAAACATTTAAAAGCTGGAATAATCAATAAATCATTTTAAAATAAATATTAATTAAAACCAACCAATTAAGTAAAAGGGAAATAATTTTCTTAATGATATTTTTATATCACGGTAGATCCTTTTGTGATGAAAACAACCCTGCTAAATTGTAAATTTGCATTGGCAATAGATCTGTTTTTCTGAAACCGAAGTGCACTCTCTGAGTAAGTTCTGGGAGCTCAGGAAAAATTATTTGCACCGAATCACCAAGCAGTTAGCTCCTCCAGCCTTGAAGACAGAAAGGGCGCCAGGAAAGTGGCTGCATTCGTGGAAAAGGAGAAAAGCAAATCAGAATGCAGCCCTGTAACCTCTGGCAACAAATAGTACTCAATGTGAAATGGGCACTAATAGAACATTCAATGCTGAAACCCTTTGCCTCGGCCAGAGTAATTAGAACTGTAATTCAGATTTCGGATTTTTCTCCAAGGTTTCACAGCTTATGAAGTCAGCAGAACAGGGTTATTAAATCATAGCCTAGTACCAAGTCAAAGACATTTTTTTTAATGTAGAAGACAGGGAAAATGCAAGCAGCAGCTGAGCAGTCCTGTGGGTGAAGCGATGAACCCGTACACGGCACAGCTAATGGCCTGTTTTAGGGGCACAGCTCATATATTCCAAATAACAGGGGGGAAAGAATTCCAAATAGCTTAACATCATTAAACCCAAAATGCTATTGGATCCTTCCTCTGTGGCATCATAAAATACCCTATCCAAGTGGAGAAGGGATATGCTTACTGTAAATCATGGAAAGTTTATGCCACCCCAGATGCAAACTTCATACTAACTTGTTCACTCTGGGGAAGGGTTCATGGGTTTGCTTTGTTTGGGGGTTTGGCTTGTTTTTTTTAAAGCAATAATAGTCTTTGTAGGATGGCTGCCTTGTCAGCATTTATCTTGAAACTCATGGATATGAGTTCTGACTGGAGTCACCTTTCTGACAAGTGTTATTGCTACTGTGTTTTATATCCCTGTTCAGAATGGTTTCTAATGATAATGCTCTGTCTACCTCGCTGCTTCACACTAAATTATAGATGCCACGATGACAGGGCAAACTGCATCCGAGCACAGAGCTCGACTCCCTCTGTGTGATGTCAGTGCCTCCACCCTTCTGTGCCTGGAATTAAAAATGGGGAGCGAAGATATGCAAAACATTTGTGCTTAAAAATAATGTTCTGTCAGTTATTAAACAAGTGATATTTCATTTAATCAGCTCAAGGGATTATTTTAAATGAAAAGGCAGAGAGGATGATTTTATTAACACATTCCTGCCCTAGAGTCCTACTGTAATAATTCTTTACCTGCCTAAATTAAAAAGTTATAATTCAGTCTGTCTACAGAAAGAAGTTCTGGGTGATTGGATTTTATTAGTTCTTTGATTTTTAGTTGCTCACAAATGGAAGTAAAGGCTGAAAAGCTTATCCTATAGCAGTGAGAATGTTTTAGCTAGTTAATAAATCACCCCTTCTCTAGACAGTGATTGTGTCCAGGACTTATAAAGCAAGTGTGCTTCTGAACACAGTATTTTATTGAAATGGGGTTGGTCTGACCAATCCACGTATGTATTTGAACTTCCCTGCAATTCATTCCACCACATGTTTAAACCCAGTGTGGAAGATTTAGCTACTATCCAAAATATGTTTCTTAATGTTGTTTAATTGTCAAGCACAGATAAAGCACCATGTAGGATCTGGAGGAAAAAGAGATACAAATGAATACAATTACATTCCTGACCTTAGTGGAGCTTATAGGCTAGTAGGAGAAGCACCCATGTGAACAAATAATTTAAGGGCGTCCGTGAAACAAAGGGGAGAGGAGAGGAGAATGAAGTAGCCGGTTTGTGGGTTCCATTACCGGTATACCCTGTCCTAGTGCAAGGAAGCATCAGCACTGTAATACCTTTCATGAATATGGTGCTGCACAGCCTACCAAGTATTTTCAAATACATGCTCATGTTTGTCCATTTGAGTTCCATAACAACCCTGTGAGGTTAGGACTGTCTTTATTATTTCCATTATAAAAATGAGAAAACTTCAAAAACAGAGAAATACATAACTTTGCCTGATCATTGATCTGATGGTTTAAACCTGAACTTCAAAGTCTGTCGTCATTAAAGCATAGATTGTTAACCTGCAGGTCTGTTTGGCCATCCCGTATTGAGAGGAACACTGTATGCAAAACTGTGTATGGATGTGAGTCATTGTTCTTGAGAAAGGGATTTGCTCAAATTCTCAGAGTGGACCCTGGCTCCAAAAGGCAGTGGGAATTACTGTTTCAGTAGAATCCTTCGTTAGTTTTTAGATCCTTGGCTTTTCATTAATGTCACTAATTTGTTTTAATTTTTTCTAGAGAGTGGGGAAAATGTTATAACAATTTTGTTTTGCTTCGTATTTAGACACAGTTCCACTCCCAGCCACCTTTTGTCTTACAATTTCTACACAGGAGTATTTAGGGCAACTCCTTAAAGGCCTGTTCCTCCACTCATTCATTCATTTACCCATTTAACAAGTTTTTGGGTATTTCCAGTGCTCATACTAAATCAGTCTCTGCCCATGAGGTACAGTTTGCGATTAGGTCATTGGTTCATTTGTTTATTTAACCCAAATTCTGTGTGCAGAGATATCTACCAAATGCTTTGGAGGCTACAAAGGTGAATAAGAAGTGGCATCTGCCCTCAGGGATCTTACAATCTAGTAAGAGATGGATGTAGAACCAACTATATAGGAAGCAAAACTAAATTGAGATGATGCTGTGGTAGAAAAAAAGTAGATTAGCAAACTGTTCAGCCTTCTAGAGAAGATGCAAGATAAAAACTGGAGAACTTTCTGGAAAAGTGCCTAAAAGGAGTATTTTCAGTTCCTTTCAGAAGTAGCTCTCTAGAGAGGCTGTCCTCTGTTCCATGTTAATTGTGATGCTCTTTCAAATTCTCTTTAAGCATGCAAATGGTATTGGTCATCCAGTTATTGCTCTCACCCAGTATCAATAGTTATCCCTGTCCCTTGGACAGAATTATCTTGGCTATATAAGAAGGGAATTCAGCCAAAAATGCAATTGGTGGGAGAGTGGCTTTCTATTGCATTTGGAACATACTCCTATCATTTTCACTCATTTTCAGTGCTTTTGATGGATCTCTCCAGTTGGAAAGAACTCAAAACCAATTTCAGTGCAGATGCAAATAATCCTAACAAATTATTCTATAAATATACCACAAATAGCAATACTTTGTGAGGTTAATAGCTCTTACTTATCAAATAAGGGAACTGAAAAACAGAAGTTGGGTCCATGTGAGGAAAGTGGATTGACTCTGAATCCAGAGACCTGTTTGGTTCTTCTGGTCGACATGACTTTTCTATGTATAACCTAGAAGAACACTAACATTCAGTGGATTGACTCATAACTCACAGGGGTTCTCGTTTTAAGAGTAACTCGTCATTTGTCTGCTCCTGTTCTAGATATGTATGTGGAACCTGAAGGGGAGGGGGTGGGAGGGCAAGAAGATAGAGACCTCATCTAACCCACCTTAGACAAGGGGGGAGAATAGAATCAGCTCCCTGAATGGCAGACTTGTGTTACGACCACTCTTGTCAATAAGGATTGAGGAAGCTGGGGGTGCGAGTTGATGTACATTCTCTTCTTTGAAAATAAGCCCTAGGTTGATAATTCTGGGAGTAAAATATCCACCTGACAATTTCCACTTAAGCTAGAAGATATAAGCCACATTATATGGCTTTATGTATATATATCAAACTTTCCGATTGAATTAGGACTTTTAGTTTAATACAGCAGATAATGAAATGCAAACTCCATCCTGAGTCAATATATTTCCTTTGGAAATCGCATTAGATGGCGGTGGGGGTGGGGGAACAGGATTGGGGCAGAAGAATTCCTGTACTGTTTAATGTAGAACTTGCAAAATTATAGTCAAAAGATACGTGTCCTAATGAATAGTGTTATGACATCAAATTCCCCTTGGCTGGGAGCAGTGGCTTATGCCCATGATCCCATCACTTTTGGAGGGTGAGGTGGGATTGCCAGAGGCCAGGAGTTTAAGACTAGCCTGTGCAACATAGTAAGACCCCCCATTTCTACAAAAAAAAAAAAATTTTTAAAACATTTTTCAGGCTTAGTGGCATGTACCTGTAGTCCCAGACACTTGAAAGGCTGAGGCAGAAGGATTGCCTAAGCCCGGAAAGTTGGGGCTACAGTGAGCCACGATCATACTGCTGCACTTCAGCTTGGGCGACAGAGCAAGACCCTGTCTCTTAAATAAATCATTGATTCATTCATTTATTCATTTATTCTCATAAGTCTTAATTTTTCCAGGATCAGGGGACTTGCTTTCTAGGTTAAGAAAATTCTGATTTAAATTATAATGTTATCATTTATGATGGTTAAAATCTACAACTATCATGAATGGGAGGCAATAATACATGGTGATAAAATTAACAACAACAATAATAATAGCAACAAATAGGGAGAACTTCCTATGTGCCAGGCCCTATACATGTATTATCTGGTTTAATTCTTACCAAATCCTTTGAGGTAGGAACTATTATTAACCCCATTTTACAGGTGAGTAAAAAATCTCAAAAAGGCTAAATAACTCATCTCAAGATCACACACCAGTAAGCAAGAGGGCCAGGATTTCAACCCAGTAGCCTGACCCCAGAGCCCGTGTTCTCCTCCACCACTCTGTACCAAGAGCAGAGACTCTAAAGTCAGGCACACTTGACTTTGAATCTCATCTCAGAGCTGGGAAACCTTGGACAAGTTATTTTACTTTCTAAGCCTCAATATCTTTATCTGTAAAATGAATATACAGTAATAAGACCCAGTTCAAAGGACTATGTGAGGATGAAAGAAACCCCGTAGAAAAGCACAAAGTAAAACTTTATATTATGGCCCATTACCTTGCACATAAATATGCAGTGAAATCTAGAGAATTTTTAGGAATAAAGAATGGAGTCGTGTGATAATAAATTAGATGGCTAATATAAGTTATGAAAGTGTGTGTACATTTAAATTATAATGCGTGTGTACATATAATTTTTATCTCTGCAGATTACTTTTTTAAGTTCTTGTAACAATAGAATTGTAGCTAAAAATTAATTGTCAAGTGTGAATTTAAAAATTTAACATGGGATTAACCAAGTACATCACTCTCAGAATTTAAAAATTGGAGTTACAGCTATGGTTGTAGTTAAGACATTATTTTACTTCTCCATTGCATTACAATTGATTGTGTAGAAAAATCTCAAATATAAAAATAAAAAGTAGTTCATGCATAAAGCATGATGCCCTGAAGCATATTAGATCTGTTTATCTCTTTGTTTAAAATGAATGCTACCTGGTATAGTTTACATAACATGGCAGGGATCAGCTTGATAAAGTGTTTATATCACCTGGGGAACACACTGGCTCATTTTCTCAACACCTTTCCACATGAGTAGCTTGCCAGCAAGTATAATGGCAAACAAAGTTTTAATAGGTCAAGAGCAGAGCAACTGCTCACATTAACAGGAGGGAGAGAGCGGATTGACGTGCACCAAGGCTAATAACTGACACTTTCAGCATGCATTTTTGAATGCTGCTTAATGGAAAGTTTAGAAGAAAAGGCTTTTATAAAAGCCTGACATAACTTCTAAGCTTTGGGCGGAAAGAAGAGAAAAAATAGAGTGGCATCGCTGTGCACCCGTACTTGAAAATATGGGTGCGGTTTCAGGCAGGTGGCTCATAAACCATTTCTCCATCACTTGTCTGCCTTAGCAACTCACAATTAACTCCATTATTAAGCTTAAGGATTTATTGCATCTCTTCCACTTTTTTAAAGCTGTCCAGTAGGGGAAGCACCCTCATTTTTATTTGTTTGTTGTCTAAGTGAAGCTGCTACTTAGAGACTGTTTCTGTCATATCACATCAGTTTTGCTGAAAGGTACAACAATACAGATAAACATGATCTATTTTAGAACCTTTCTTTCACCTACCAGGAGGGAAAAGGGGGTTGTACATCCTCTCTCTCCTTCCTTCCAGCTTTGTCTTCCTAGGGCAGTGTGATTATCTGTGAGGTTAGTAGCATCTACGGAGTTCATTTGCTCCCTTTTCCCCCTAGAAGCATGCACAATAATACAGTTCAATAAAGTTTTGAGAGTGTTGAAATGAAGATATGTTGCTAACCCTGGCTTTGGCAGCCCATAAATGGCAAACGTTTGTTCAATATTGAATTTATCCTTTCCGCATTACCAAGAGGGAGGCGAAATTGGCTACTGTATTTAAACAGAAGAATGAAAAAGACTTTCTTTTGTTGCAAAACCTGTGTCTTTTGTGGACATTCTAGAGTTGAAGCCTCTAATAATACAGGGCGTGGAGAAGCTATGTAGAAAAAAAGAATTGGAAGTTCGTGTGGAATGTTCCTTAGATACTAGCCACTGTGGCAAATAGGAAACTTTGTCAATATGTATCCAGGCTCCTGTGGGATACAGATCAGTAACTGAATCATAGGTAAATAGACAGATTAGATATGGCAGTGGTGGGAAACATATACTGAAAAACAAATCCACAAGAACAATTTTACAGGGCTTGTCTTCTATTTTCATAAGGAAACTAAGCCAAATAATCTGACAAGGGCGGAAATCAAATCATCTGTCAAGTTCCTCTACCTTTCATTTATCACACAGTTTAATACCATAATGAAAAATAGCAAATGAAAAATGAAGTGAATGACCAATGAAAAATGCATTCTCTAAGGATACAGTGATGTGTTATTAGCCTAAATCCTCCACCCCTGTACACATGTAACTGCTAGGGGAGGCCCTGTGGCCACACAACCCTTTTCATTCAAGTATGACAAATCCCGGGATGGCATTAGCACCATGGTTGGGAGAGCCCTCAGTACATAAAAGCTTCCCTCTCCTTTTATTCCTCTCAGCCTCCTACATTTCTTTATCCCTTCTTTACATCAAAATATGAGCTAGTAGGGGGTTTCTGTATGTAAGCAGAGGCCCAGAAATTCCATACTCAGCAAAGAAATCGAATGGTGGAGAGGGAGGATGGAGCTACCATTCATTGGGTGTTCACCACATGCCAAAGATTTATCTTTAGAATATCCATGTAAGGGATTATGAATCCCATTTTCACAGCAGAGGAAACTGAAAATCAGAACAATTAAAGTCATTCATCCAAACCCTAGAAATGGTGGAGCCACAGTTTGGACCGAGGCCTAGCTGACACCAAACACCATGCCTTCCCCCATAGATCTGGCTGTTTCTCATGATCCAGGAAGATAGAAAGGTCTGACAAAGTGGACACTGGGGCACCTGGATAGGAGTAAACTGAATAAATAGGAACTTTTTATTGGGCAGCCTTAAATATAAAATCTAAACAATAATGGCTAACATGTGCCAAGCATTTTCAAAGTATTATATTACTTTGAAACTATGTGTGCCAAGCATGAACTTATTCAATCTTCCCAATAATCCTAGGAGTGCATATTATTGTTCATCCCATTTCCAGATGATGGACTTGAGGGCTCAGAGACGTCAATAAGTTAGTCCAAAGTTGCACAGCTAGGAAGCAGCCCTGAGCAGCTGATTCAGAGTCTCCCCTGGCTCCATCTCACTGTCTTTTCAGCCTAACCTCAAAGAAGGAAACAAGAACTTGCCTGGGACAAAAACGCTCCAATGGCAGCCTCTTGGTTCATCATAAGAAAAGGATATCTGTAAGAAAATCACTTCAGGAACAGCAATGAAATAGCTCCATTTAAATAATACACCCATCAAAATAAAATATTATTTGTCCTCTATCTTCCTGTCTAAACAGTGTAAGCTTGGGGGGAGAGATAACATTTATTTTACACACTTGGTAAAGTCTAGCAGATTGTGGGTACTCAAATCAGTCTCCTACTCCTAAGCCAAGATGATTAATAAGGCAGAATATATTTATTTCTAAGGAGCAGAGGAGTTGATTCTGATTTAGACAGTATGTGCTGTTGAGCTGCAAAACAAAATTGACCTCAGCATAATTAAGTTGGACACTGGTGGAGTGAGGACTTGAACACAAATAGTTCTATTTTGACAAGCAGAATTCAAGAGCGGCTGGTTTCTTTTTCTTCTTTTTTTTTCAAAAGGAGAATGATGATTATTTAATATTTGTTGAGTGCCAACAGTGTACTCAGCGCTGCGCAAGACCCAGGAACTGGATGTTGGAAACTGCCTGAAGGGAACTTTAGCAAATTAAAATCCATAGAATCAGCATGAAGGCAGCTGAGGAATACCTGATTAGAGGAAGAATCTCTTCACCTGTCCCAGAACAACAACAACAAAAAGGAAGCGATAGGCGAGAAATAAAAACCTGTATGGTTCAAATCGCAGGAATGCAGTCAGGTGGAAAAGTATGCTTTAAAACAGAGAATTCCTCCTGCCCAAGTGAAGCTAATAGAAAGGAACATAAACTTCAGCAGGCAAGATGGAGGGCAGAAGAAGGAAGAATAAATTCAAAGAACAAAGACATCAAGGCAAACTATCAGCCTTTCCTCTAGTCCTTCCAGAGAAAGAGGCCTGGAGGAAAGGCAGCCCCATAGGTCAGGGTGTCGGGAGAAACTGGAGGGATCTGCAGAGCACAGCTAAATTATCGCTTTGCCTGCATGCGTGGCACACAGCACAGTGAGTCAATATCTGCACTGGGGGTGGTGAGGGAAGGTATGCTTTTGGTGGTGAATGTGAAGTTGTGTCCTAGATGTGGGGACATGGAAGACAGCCACAGTAGAAATTACATTTTATTACCTCACCAGGGGCTGGTGGTCCTTACTTGGCAAGTCACAGAGCAGCCAAAAAAAAAAAAAAACAAAAAAGCAGCAGCAGCAGCAGCTGGCCACCACCAACACCTCACTGTGTTCATGGCTGCAGCAGCTGCCCTAGCGTAGGCAGTTTTCGCAGCAGCCACCCAGCCCTGGGACAGTGAGCCCAGAACAGACCTCTCAATGAGCAAGGCGGTGTCCTGGGAAGAAACCATGCAGTGATAGAATAATAGCAAATTGGAGAAGAGTTAGGTGCTTTAGAATCCTTTGAAGAAGTCCCCAAAACCATGGATAAAAGAGAGTACTGGTGGGTGTGATACATTTTGACTTTCAAAGAACTTTAGGTAAGAAAGAAAGAAAGAAAAATAATAATAATAATCCTTGCAAGAGACTATTAAGCCAAATTGGTAACCATGGGGTAAGTGTTAAAATTCTGTTACATCTTAAAAACTAGTTAAGAGATGGAAGGCAATGAGTAGAAATGAAAGGCCATTTCTTTCCGTAGAAAGAGGTTAATTGTGGGGAGCCCATGGGAGAAAACCAATACAGGCTTTATTCAGAGTCTTAATAACGACCTGGAAGAGGAAGATGAAAAGCAAGATGGCAAAATTTGTTGATGAAAAAGAATTATTTAAAAGTATTTGAGTCATGGAAGAGTCAGAGAGTCTAGAAAACACAGACACATGGAGGCGGGGGGAGCAGGACAGGAAAATTAAAAATAACCCAGCAAGTAAAAATTCAGTCGAAGCAGGCAAAGGGCAATGCATCTCTGAAAGGAGGAGGAGCCCAGGTCATTCCAGGGCTCAGCATATGGGCACTGTTGTCCTGAGTGTGTGTAGGTCTTTGGTAGGAATGACTGAGACTAGAGGTTGGTCATGCAGAGGCTAGCTTTTC
This sequence comes from Pongo pygmaeus, assembly GCF_028885625.2. Classification (NCBI taxonomy): domain Eukaryota; kingdom Metazoa; phylum Chordata; class Mammalia; order Primates; family Hominidae; genus Pongo; species Pongo pygmaeus. The sequence continues at coordinate 32,044,989 of NC_072388.2, forward strand.
TGCCTCTACTAGACCTGAGCACCTCGGTATTTCATTTTCTCCGTTTGCAAAGTAAGGACAAGAAAATTGGCTTCATTTGTAGGTATACTGAGAGATTGGATCTATTACCGATTGAAAATAGATCGGAAAGCCCAAGTGAGAGGGTGTTACCCCCATATATTTATCGATTGAATGAGTGGACAATTCTCCAAAACACCCAAGTGCCTTTTGTATTCCACTCTTCTGCCTGCCTGCGGCACATAACTGAAGCTCTTTTCTATTCACAAAAATAGCTGCTTTATTTCTACAGATGGCACCAAAGCATACCCTGCACACGTAAGTCAGTCATTGTCCCCTGGAGAAAGGTGGTTGTTCATGAATAGGAAGTTAATCAGCTTCTTATAAGATAAATTTTAGCTATTTCAAATTTAAAGGAAAAACCGTCCCACCCCGAAGGCTGATGAATAATATCACAGGATGCCAGGAGAGGCAGAAGTGAATTCATACTCTCTGCTACTTCCCGCCCCCATTCTCCCATCCCTGGCCATCTGGAGAACAGAGCCTATCTGCTGAATAAATAACTCGGGAGGGCAAGAGTTTAGGTTGACTTCGTGGCTGAATTGGATGATGTCAGACAGCAACAGCACAAGGAAAGTTTGGGGAGTTGATATTATGAGTTACATTTGCTAAGTTCTTTCCAGTGTGAGAAGTGCTTTCACATCCATTATTGTGTTTGATTCCCACAAGGACCAACCCTGTGGGGGGGTCCACATATCACCATTTTGTAGATGAGAACACTGAAGCCAGCAAAGGTTTACCGCCTGCTAATGAACAGCCAAGCCCAACTTCACCATGGCTGTTCTAATTACAAACCCAATCCTTTCTGATTCACCAAATAAGAGGAGGAAGAAAATAAGCCTGCCCTTCCTCAGGACTTAAATATCCCCCATGCATGTGGGATGGTTGATATGTATCATGCCTGGGATTTTTACAGACCCCTCCCTTACCCTCCCACACACTGTGCACACAGCCCCACGCCCAGCCTGGAGAGCACTGAAGGTAAACGGAAGGGGTGACTTCAACACTCACACTTGTGTTAGCAAGAGCAAACCGCTAGAGAGATGTGTTTACACATTCAACATTACCCTTAGGGAGTCTGTGGAGATTGTGATTTCTATTTGCACTCATCTTATGTTAGTAATTTTCATATTACATTAGCAAATTTAATCTCTGCTAATGTGATAGGAAGTTACTAACACAATGCGCCTTGATTTAACAACTTTCAGACTTTGGTGGCAAAGGCAAAACTTGTGAGCAGAACGCCAATTCCAATCTCTAATTAAAAAATAAATCAGAACACAGAGACATCCACGGTTCCCATATTTTAGATCTAGAATAGAGCCAAAGTTGAGGGTAAAGAGCTTGGATCTGAGAAATTTGTGAATGGGGACAAATAGCTTGAGGAATCACTGCTAGGCTTGAGATCTTATCTTTCTTGTCCTGAGTTAATAAAGGTAATTTGTGAACCACATAGCTTCTTATCCACCAGACTCACTAGAACCTCAGCAAAGTGTGGGTGTTGAAATCACCAAAATAATGATCAAATCTCACTCTATTAAGCCGAGGCCGCATTCTTCTCCCACAAGCCCTTACCCTTGTGGCTGGAAAACGAATTGCTCAGTCTCGTCAGGTGTGCCCTGCTCCTGACTGCTCTCTGCTGTCAGTACTGACAAGGAGAGACACATCCAGACAGTGGGTCCCCGAAGAAAGGAAAAAGGAGTGTCCCAAGTGAAGGACTGGCCCCAGGACAGTGTGCTATAGGCTGAGTGTCCCTAGGACATTCTGAGAACTAACTCTAGTACTAACTTTTATTTATTCTAGGCTTCCATAATGCAGCCACAGAAATTGAGACTGCTTTAGAATCATGGTAATAAGCTAGAGAAATTTGAACATATCTTACAAACAAACCTTTATTTCTGTTATGTACATGAGAAGTATGTAATTTAGATTACCAGGTAGCCAGATATGCTGAGATCCAGAAATTCATACAAAGTGCCAAGGTTCTCAGGTCATAACCCAGTCTTATGCCAAACACAGAACTTCTTGAATATTTGCTTTAAAAGTTCTGCTGGGAGCAAGGGCAGGTTTCCAACTCTCTCACCTTCATGACTGAAGCCCTTCTACTATTATTATTTTTCTTTTTATCAGACGAGGATTTGTTGCTGTAATACATACGTGCATGCACTGTATAATAAAACTTTCCTGATTATCTTATAACTGCACATTAAAAATTTACTAAGATAAAATTAATGTGATTTTAATAATATTGTTTTAATATACAGAATGTCAGGTGACAGGGAAAAAAATCTATTTTGAATTCAGCATCAGTATGCCTCTTTTGCAGCACCTTCATAACAATAGCTGAACTGGCGGACGAGTGTTGTCTGTTCAGATTTCTGATACGCACGTCCCAGGGGAGATGGCTGAAGTTGGGGCCTTTTAAAATGCGACCGGACAATGCTTTTGAGACTATAACATGGAGAACTTCCCTGCGTGACAGAGAGACTGGGCCAAATAAACGTAGATAGAATGTTGTTTCCTGTACGCTTTTCTGTAAGATTCAGCCAGAGAGTACATAACTTCAAAGAATCTTTTGATGGAGAAAAAATGTTTTCATTCGCCCGTTTTATGATAGTGCTGCAGGATACTTACAGTTGATTTACTATAATGACAGGACCTAGATACGGTCCCAAAGGAAAAGAAATCCTACTTTTCTTCTGCCACCTACCCATCACATTTATTATTCCCAGCTAGGGGGTGTGGACAGGCAAGTGTCAGGTTAAAGGGAAAGATGGTCAGAACATGGTGAGCAGCGATCATTAGATTCCTACCAGGGTCACTCGCACAAGGCCTGTGACTCAGAGCAGTAACGTTCCCATAGTCAGGTGCCTGCTCACTCCAAACCCCCAATAAAGAGAGAAGACCTCCCAGTTCTGCACGGCTGCTTAGGGGATTTGAGGGGCCAGGGAGAAGTAACAGTCTGGCTTCTACCCCGTTGGGCAGAGACTCAACTAAAGGAAGTGCCAGGACACTGTGCTGACCCACTTCGAGCCCTTCCTCTCCGTTTGTTCTCAGGCAGAAGAGATACAAAAGCATCACTATGGCATGGTGAAAAGTTGGAGAAGCATTCTGCAAATTGACATGCAAATAAGCACTCCAAGTACTCCACTTTGTTCTAAAAATTCCCATCACTGGGAGCTGTAAAAAAACACCAATCAGAAGAGGGGCAGTGATGGGAAGGACCTGGTGGTTTTGCAACCAGAGTCTCCCCCTTGGAGGGATTGCTTCTGTACCATGTTCTAGCCTGAGCTGGCACAGGTGAAGCTAAACACCCCTCACCAAATGACCAAGAAGCCAACAGATTTAGATGTAACTGATCTGTATTCTATAATAACACACACGCATTCAAGTGGCATCTGCTATGAATGATATTAGCTGTCCACACAAGCAAATAAGATGCAAACAGACTTCATACCCTGGGTTCATGAAGAGAAGCCAACTATATCAAATGAGACAAAGGCAACTGTCTCCACAAAGCCAGTTCCTGCACCTTGAGCAAATGCACAACTTTTTTAGTGTAAGGACATTCAAGTTTGAGACAAAAGCAAATCCCTGCCTTAATCACATAATCACTGTTTTTTAAGTCACCACTGCCTCTGAAAACCTAGATGTCTAGACCCCACCAACAGTTCCTATGGCACACTATGTACAATGCTAAATGAAGTCAAATATCACCAGGAAAGTGAAGTCTCTGACTTGTTAATGGGCTACACCAGGCTGCAGAATGTCCCTGTGGCTTAATTCATGATACACACTAGAACCTGAGAAAGCCAGTTCATTCTTACAGTGGGCAGTGCAGGCCATGCGTAAACAAGGTATAGCACATGGGACGGGAAGGAGAGGTGTTAAAGGAAATGCTCCGAAAGCTAGGCTCTTTACTGGGAAATTAGAGGATTCATTCTAATTACAAACCTGCCATTTATAATCTGTCTCCCTCCTCTCATCAACAGGAGGCCCTTTCTCTATGCTGTGTGAGGTCATTTTGCCATATTCATCTCTTACTCCTCCCAATTATCCCAGAGTCAACCCTTCTGAAAATGATCATCCCTTCTTCTCTCTTACTGAAGGTGTTCTTTGTCAGGAAAGCCAAGCCACACACTCAAAGTCCTGAGTTTTGTTCCATTTTATCATCTACTATCTGCCAACAGAGATTAGTTCAATTCTGTAATCAACTCAATTGATTTACAAGGTCTCATATAGTAAGTCGAGAGCAAGTACAACCCCAAGGCTGGTTAATTCAATGGCCCAACATGATTACAAAAAAACAGGTTCCTTCCATCGTGCTACTCTTGCCCCCTCGACATATGAGTCTCATCCTCAGCCTTATCCGTTAGTTAAGTTGGTAGCAATAACCATAGCCTCACAGCCATGTCCAGATGAAGACAAGGCATCTTTGCTTTTTCGGGGGAGGAGGGGGTCTCTTTTTAAGTTTAAGCAAAACTTCTCCCAGAAGCCCCATCTGGCAGACTTCCCTAACTTCTCATGGTAGAATTGCATCAGTGCCTGTGCAGTCACCTTTGGAGGCATGCTTGATGCTTGACATCTCTCTTCCTCCGACATCCACATTCAGTCCACTAGCATGCGCTGTCAGCTGTTGCTTCGAGATACATCTTGAATCTGACCTCATCTCACTACTGTCACCACCACCATCTCACCCTGAGCTGTGGCAGCAGCCTCCTTGATTGTGCTCCCATCCTCTGTCCTTTAGTCTCACACAAGAGCCAGATCATGCCTCAGCTCTACTGAAAACTCCCATGAGGCTTTTGTCATCATATTTAGAGTAAAATCCAAAGTTCTTCAGGGCCATACCTGTGATATATCCATAGAACACATCTCAGCATCTCTCTGCTTTTATCCCCATCACTTTTCCTCCCAAACTCTGCTGTGTCCACACTGGCCTCCTTGCTGTTCCTCAAACACATGATGTTCCTACCTCTGAACTCTTGTACAGGCTGTTTCTTCTTCCTGGAACACTATCTCACCAGATATCCAAAAGGGTCACGACATTCCTTCCTTCAAGTCTGTAATCAGATGCCCCCTTCTCAATGAGGTCTTTTCTGGCCACATTATTTAAAATTACAACTCTCTCCCTCAGCATTTCCTATTTAATCCTGTGTCTTATTTATCCCCACAGCATTTCATACCATCTAGCACACTAGATCTTTTTTCTCAATCTTCTAATGGAATGTAAGCTCTATTAGGGAGACATTTTTTTCTTTCTCCCCCCACCCCTCATTCTCCTACTCTAACTTCGAAACCTAGAACGGTGACTGGAACCAGTAGAACTTCATTAAATACTTGTTAACTGAATAAATTCTAACACCAGTTGTGGGCAATTGGACCCCATGATGGCTTACACCAATCACGATCCATACTTGGGGGTGAGCTTGCTTTCCCTGAAGAACATAGCTGGGCACAGGAAGATGGATACTTGGGGGGAGATAAATGCCTGGGGGAAAATTGAATCTTTCTTAGGAAAATAAGAAAGGAAGACTTTGGGTAAGAAGTCAACAGTACTAACTATATTTTCTTTAATTTATTTCCCTTTTTAAAGGCAAGAGAGATAATTATCAAATTTATCCTGGAGTCATGAAAAATACCTTACGTCATTGATTCTATTTTTTTCACATTTTAACATCTCTGACTTTGGAGTGCATCTTACAATCACTGTCATCCAGTGATCCCATAACCGGCAGTGATGTTTTCTTTCTTGGTGCTTCACAAAAGGATGGGGCATACTTAAAATGGATGGGGTCTTAGATTCAATGAAATCTCACTTCTGATGTACAAAGTGATGCTACAGAAAAAAGAAAATCACCATCATTGTCCATAGACATGTAAAGCTGGCAGTTATGAAATCAGCCAGTCTCAACATCTCTCATGATTCCCAGGAAAACTAGACATTCTCTTTTTCTCTTGCCTTCATATTGAGAAGCTTTGATTTAAGATAATGTCTGAGCAGAGAAGCTTTGTTCAGCAGTGTCATTTGACCCAGATTGTATGTTTTTATAGCTTGAGCCAATTAGTTAAAGTGACTTTGACTATAATAGGGACCTGTGACTTTCCTCAGTATTATTGCATTAGTCACCCTGGAACGGTTTCTGGCTTGTGTTTGTAAGCTGGCTCTGATTGTGCCTTTCTCATTCTGATATTTATATGATTTGTTGCTGTCCTATAAAATAATGACCTTTGAGTCCTTGAAAGTAAACCCTCTCTGATTCTGTTTATTTCAATAAGTCCTTGGCACTTGATGGCATAGTGTGAATCACCTTTACTGTCCTGATTGCTAATTGAAGTGGGTTGTTTTTCAGTATTTTAAATCTATATTAATTAAATGAGCATTGGGCTGGGAGTCACGGGACTCCTTAGAGTTGTACTCCCAACTCTGTTCCTGGGGAACAGGATAAACCTGGGGAGGTCGCTTACTCTCCCCTGCTCTTGCCTGTACATGGGGAGATTGTTCTAGATCAGCTAGCTCTATACACCTGTGCTGGAATGGGCTAATGGTGCCAGTCCCAGTGTATGTTTAATTTGGGCTACGATTCCAGCCTCCATCGCAAGTCTGGGCCTCATTAAATGTACTAATTTATCTACAAAATAAAGTTTAATAAACACTGATATGGTTTGACTGTGTCCCCACCCAAATCTCATCTTAACTGTAGCTCCCATAATCCCCACGTGTCATTCGAGGGACCCAGTGGGAGGTAATTGAATCATGGGGGTGGGTTTTTCCTGTGCTGTTTTCTCATGGTAGTTGAATAAGTCTCACAAGATTTGATGGTTTTATAAAGTCATGCCTTTGCTCCTCCCTCACCTTCCACCACGATTGTGAGGCCTCCTCATCCATGTGGAACTGTGAGTCCATTAAACCTCTTTTTCTTTATAAATTACCCAGTCTTGGGTGTCCTTATAGCAGTGTGAGAACAGACTAATACAAACACTGACCATGAACTCCTTGGGGGCAAGACCACTATCTCATTGGTCCTTGTAACCTGTCGCCACACAGATATACTTGAGGTTAGAGACAGTATCCATACAATTCACTTCTGTATCCCAACTGCCCAGCAGAGTGTAAGTGCTTCATACATATCCGCTGAACGATCAATAATTGGAATATGGTACTCCAGCTACTGTTTTGTCTTAGCCGTGGTGGAAACCACAGCTTTTCATTCTTTCCACCCTTTGTATCATGATTCTTCCCTATCTTGTTTTCTTGTTTTTCATTCTCTGTGTCTACTTTTGCTTTTATTTTCTTTTCATCTGTTTTTTGTCTCATTAGTATGTTTCATTAGTATATGTTCTAGTCCCTTTTTTGTGGTAAAATATACATGACATAAAAGTTATCATTTTGCCATTTTTAAGCATACATTTCAGTGGCATTAAGTACATTCACATCGTTGTGCAACCACCACCCCTGTCTCTAGAACTTTTTCATCATCCTAAACCGAAACCCTGTACCCATTAAACAGCAACTTCCCATTTTTCCCGCTGGAAATCCCTGGTAATCTTTATTCTACTTTCTGCCCCTATGAGTTTGCCTGTTCTAGATACGTCATATAAGTGAATTCTCATCCTTTTTTGTGTTTTGGAGCATTTTCCTGGTCGTTCTGCCCCTCCTTTTAGTCTGCGTGTCCTTTTTGTTGCTGTTGTTTCTGAGCGCCGCCCCCACCCAACGATGGCTCATTTTCTCTATCCTGCTATACACCCTCAGCTGCCATCAACTGTGTAGCATTTCCTTTACATTTTCTCATTTCTTATATCCATATGTAACCTTTACATTTTTAATTCAATCTTTTAAAAAGTGTTGTTTTGCATTTAAATGTGTTATAAAATGTTTAAGGGAAGAAATATGACTCTAAAATGTTTTGAAAGCAGGTTTCTGTAAAGGGCTAGCTCCTAAAATGACAGCACTCAAAGAAGGCACTGAGCAGAGAGGGAATGGGAGTTGATGTTGTTAGAAGGGGTTTTGCCAGAGAAACCTTTTCCTGCTTGAAAACCACTGTACGATTGACATAAACTTATGAATTATGTAAGTTTGTTGAATAACCTAAGCAAGCATTCTTGGGCTTTTTCCATCTGATGGCCAAAAAAAAAAAAAAAAAATCGCAAGGAGAGAAAAACCAGTTTCCTCAGTGACAAAAGGTAGGAAGGAGTCCTAGAGTTTAGTGACATAGGCACAATGATTCCTTCTTTCTGAGAAGGGGCAAGTTAAGCACTCTAATTATTGATGTTCAGTAACAACTTCTCCCTGAAATCCGAACTGTTCAGAGCAGGGTAAAAGTGAGTATTTCAGGGAAGTTCTGGATAATGCAAGCACCAACCCCTTAAACACACAAACCTAAGTACATAGAGATAGATATTATTATAGAATAATAAATACTCATTTCATAAAATCTGGAAAATAAAGTAAAAATTAAAATCACCCCAAATTCCTGCCATCTTTTTGCCTGCATTCTCATATATTTCTTTCTATGCCCAAGAAAGGACTGCGAAATACGTTGCAGGAGAGACCCTGACAGAAAGCTAAAGATTTCTAAGTGAATTACAATGAACAAATCTAGATTCCGTTTAGGCCATGCTATATAAGCCACAGTGGCTGTTTTAAAGTACATGGTCATAGACAACAGATCCTCTTTAAAACAAGGAAAATAAAGGTGCTTATCTCAAAGAGTGCTGTGACAACTAAATTAAATGTGTATGTAAATCACCTGGTGTTAATCCTAATCCCCCTCTACCTCAAAGCTGGTATACACAAAATAAAATGGTTATTGAGAAAGTCTAGCCAGTCACCCAGCTTTGAGGTTTAAAATTATAATGGTTGCCAATTTTGGAATACCTGCTTTTGTAATGGGTTTTTTTTTTAAGTGAGTACCCAAATACATGTTGATTCATGCTATTCCAGTTTTCCAGGCCTGGGGAAAGCACAGGTCTTTGGCACATGCAACCCAGAACCAGCAGCTGCTGACTTGCAAACTCAAGCTATGATGTGGTTATAAGAATAACATTCCTGTTCTTTTCATTCTTCTTTTTCCCCTTATTTCCTTAATGTGCTTGGGTTCCTATATTTTGTCATCACTTTGTCTGTGTAATTTTTATGTATTTTTCTCATCCCTCTTAGTCCTTTGTCTTTATCTTGTCAGTCTTCTCTAGTTTGTTTCTTGCTACCCTACATCTTTCTTTTTCATCATTTTTATTCCTTGCTTAATTCTCCTTTTTTGCATTTACATTTTCTCATGTTCACATTTATTCTATACCATTTTCTAGTAAAACCAGTGACTGTAAAATTTTCTTACCATATTATAGTCAGGTTCGTGATACCTATCCATTTCTGAAATTTATCAGCCTAGAAATCTGTTACCCAGAGTCATGTTGATGATAGCATAAACTGAAGTATTAGCACACACTTGAATTTCGAGAACAAAGTAGTAACGTGTGTATACATAGATTGTTTTTCCAGTATTAATCAGATTCACATTTGATATGGTATCACAGTGCCAGGTACCTCAGAAGCGCTCAACAAATGTTTGCTGGTCAAATTTAACTTACATTTATCAAACTTTACCTTCACATGGATTTATTTGATTGTACAACCTCCCAAAGTTAGGCAAGTCACATAAAATTATGCCCTTCGTAGGGAAAAGGGAATGGTTGGTGAAGAGATGCATAACTGACACAAGGCTGTAAAGCTGCTGCCAGGTATGGTGGCTCACGCCTGTAATGACAGCACTTTGGGAGGCCAAGGCGGGAGGATCAATTGAGCCCAGGAGTTCAAGACCAGCCTGGGTAACATAGCAAGACCCCATCTCTACAAAAAATACAAAAAACTAGCCAGGTGTGGTGGTGTGCATCTGTAGTCCAAGCTACTTAGGAGGCTGAGGTTGGAGGATTGCTTGATCCTAGGAGGTCAAGGCTGCAGTGAGCCATGTTCATACCACTACACTACAAACTTGGTGACAGAGCGAGACTGTAGAGCTGTCCCCAGTTGCTAAGCCTGGCCTACAACACAAACTTCCCAATTCTGTGGCGTATGTCCAACTCCCATGCACACTGCTGCTCTCCATATCTATGGTCATCATCCTGCCCAGTGGTACCCCTGTTGTTATTCCAGGATGGGATTTGCTGCTCTGGGACCCAGCAGACTATTGAGCATTACTATCCTTTCCTGTTCCTTGATCCACTCTGCAAGCCTAAAAACAGATATCAGAAATAGCTGTGGAGATATTAGCAATACCAACTACAACCATGATAGCTTACATTTACTTGGTGTTTATCATGTGCCAAGCTAAGTGATTTACATGGATTAGTTCATATATTCCACTGTAAAGGGTTACTCAAAGCAAATACATTAGAGCTTTCTAAATACGTATATTTTCTAAATACATATGCTATATATGCCTTACCAAACAGTGCCAAAACTGTCTAACAGAGAAAATGTATCCACACATTTAAAGAGAAAAGAAGCAGAGTCTTAAGGAGATTAAAATAAAATGGAAGTTGAACTGACAAACCTGGTTCCAAGCCCTTTCTTTCTCTTCAACAAGTCACCAGCCTGTACCATTTGCCTTTCTGATGGACTAGTCTCAAACTCACACCGAGCTAGTGACATTAGGGAAGTGAACCGTCATATGGTAAAGATTGTCTTGCTCTTTGTCCTCAATGCTAAAGGTCTTCTTTCCATAGAAAGACACTCTTTCTCCTCAAGGTATTTGCAAAACCTCCTTGTAAGACCCTCCTGGTTGCCTGTGTTGTCGGGGCATCATTGGTAGATAATGACAGAATTTCGGAGTTTTATAATAAGAAAATAAAGAGATTTCATGTCTAAAAAAAAAGAAAAGCTAGTGTAGAAATTACATTAAGAGGAACAAATCTCATTGCCAAATGTAAGTTCCAAAGAAGATAGTCATTACAATAATAATAATATTATTACCAATAAAAGAGAAAAAAGCTTAGTTGTAAGTTCATCGAAAACTTTCCCTTTTGTGCTGAGTGATTCTTCTCTAGAGCCTCCCAGAAGTACAAGGCTATAATTTTAATTATATCTTGGCATTCTCATAAAGCAAACAGCCTGCTCAGGTAGTATTTATTACCTGTTAGGAAGAATACTTATGACTATGCTTCACAGATTCCAACTGCAGTGATCGGCAATGGGCCTTTTCAAGGACAGAAGGGGTGAGTTGGAACACACATAAGAGAAAAGTTGCTCATTAAGGGAAGGTTTGTTATCCAGGAACGTATAATTAAGGTGACGGTCCCAGCTTCTGTGACAGCCAACACTCGGGTAGTTGTTTGATTGCTACGTGGGTCAGGGATCAGCTCCTGCTACAAGTTGTAGCCACATTAGTGTGTTAGTGAACAGGTTAGAAAGTAAATTACAGCTGCCTTTCTCAAGCACATTACTGTCGGTCTTTATTGTATTGTTTTTACTGTACATCAGCAGGACTGTGGCTTCTGAAGACTTTGTGTGACAGGTTAGGCATTTTATCCTTTGAGTAAACAGTAATCATCGTGTGAAGAAAGTGGGGCATTGGAGAATTTTTCCTATTCTTTGAGAATTCCACTCTTCCTTTTTAGTTTGCTCCAAGGGCTCATTGGGGATACATATATTAAGCCCTTTAAATAGTTCATAATAAGTCTTTGTCTCAGGCTGATTCTGACAGTTTTTTAAAGAGTCTTTTAAGAGAGAATCCTCAATCATTTGTTAATCCATGGGGTGATCTTCAGACTTCAGGAAAAAAAATAACAGCCTGGGCTCTTGGGTAGTGAAGATACAGTGTAGGGAAAAAAATATATAAATATGAAAAATCCTGCGATTACATGTTCTGCATGTATCTAAATGCTTCTTTCTTCCCCAACAAGCCAAAAATGAAGTAGAAAATAATTGTCAAAATAGCAAGAATTTCTATTGTTATTTTTATATTTTTGAACTTACGTGCGTCTCCTAAAATGTTAGACTTCAAATCATATAGGAGAGAATACTCTTTTTTAAAGTAAGTGAATTCTTTTGGTGGAAAGATAATTTCTTTTCTTCCTTTCTTTCACCTTTAAGACCACCTCTGTCTTCCCCTAAATTACTTACATACACACTGCTATCTTACCTGGTCGGGGAGAGGTATTCTGTTAGAGAAAAGATTGTAGATATTGGTTGTTGGCGTCAACAACAACAAAAAAACTTTGAAGGGCAAGACATAGCTTTCAGAATAAGGATCTTTCTAGGTTGGGTTTACATATTTTACTTTCAGCTTTAGATATGGGCTAGTTGGTCAATTATATTAGATGTTCATAATTTAAAGAATATGACTTGTGATTTTAGCATGCGTAATTTTAACACCCCCAAAAATCACATAAAACACTTACCAGAAGAGACTAAAAGCAATATTGTCTCCCATGCAGACAGTGAACATTAGTAGTAATCATAATACCTGTGTATTATTTGCACAATGAATTGAAAATATTTTAAAGGGAAGAAAAGTGTGCTCTATGTCAAGTATTTTATGTGTGAATCATTGACTATTTCAAGAAAATGTATTTAGGTTTCATTTTGCTTGTAACTGAAATGATTAAGAAGGAAACTAAAGAATGCAGGTCATAGATTTGAGTAAAACATGAGGATAAGCACTATGTATATGATCTGAACCTTTATGTCATTTCCAAAATGCAGCTTCTCAAGCTATTGAAAAATACGGAGAACTTTACTAATGACATGCAAATGGAGTTTGTTAGGGATAAATGCAATAATAAAATGGAGAAATGGGCAAAGGACAGCCTACTGATACTGATGGATTCATTCTCACGTCAGGTCAAATAATTGAAGACCCAGAACAAGGGCAACCATAAATACCTGGAGTCCCTGCTGTTGAGAGGATTAACCACAAAACAATTATGACAAATGCAGTGGGAGCATTCAGCTCCCAGGCAACAGGAATGTGTCATGCCAGTTTTAAAAATACTTATTTGGCATTATAGAATATACAATTTAGACCCAGAAGCCATCCAACATAACATTGAAGTGTTGATGGTAAAAACATCAAGTATGTCATTGGAAAGCTATATGTGAAGAGATCACTTTGTTTCATGAAGCAAGAAAAAGGGAAATAATTAATATCAACAAATTTGCTTTGCCTGTGTTTTGAGAAAAGGCTGCTTCAACCCCATTTTCCCCATCACCATCAGCAATATCCTTTCTCTTTTTTAACTGAAGGAAAGCGGGGTAATTCTAGGGCAAGAATAACTGCAAGCTATGTAAATGGATTTTTTTAATGACTGGTTTTTTTATCCCCTCCACTTGGGAAGATTATGCATAGCCTTGAAGAAAATATACAAACGACCTAACGTCAAGTTCACATATGGAAATGATGCCTACACATATATTAGCTGACCAAGGTTATAATGATGAAACCCTGTTTTAAGGCAGAGCCACTTCTTGCAAAAGATTAGATGACTTTGTTTAGGTATTAAGATGGAGCAGTGGTCATTGAAACTTATTAGGATCATGAGAGAAAGGAAAATTAGCTTAATTAAAGATGTCAAAAATAGAGATTCATTAGCAAAATAACAGATATAGATAATTATTGGGTTATCTCTCATTTCTGGCTTCTCTAAATTATTACAAAGTATAAATAATGTTACTAAGAATATTCTCCAATAAATAACTCTCAATTCTTTATTGATGATGGATTTATTATGGTACTTCTAACTAAAAACATTTGAAAAATAACCATTTCAAGATGTGCTGGAATTGAGCCATAATAAAACCAACAAATCCTAGCTGCCCAGTCAAATTTCTCCTATATGAAAAAAATTAATTAATTAACAGAAGATACTGATTCGGAGATATTTGTGGAGACCTGCCAACCTGAGACCCCTTCTATCTCCAGAATATACACACTCACACCGGAAAATTAAAATTGGCCATTGTGTCAGACCCCATACCTAAGATGGCAAATTTGAAAAAGCCACACCATCACACCAGATTTTACTTGAATTCTCAATAATTGCTTAGTTCTCTAGTACCTTCCAGTGAGAAAGCTCCAGTCACTCAGCACTCACTCCATTAAAGAAATGTATCTCAGGCCAATCTTCTAAACTCTTCCATTTGTCATCCCTGTTAAGCATAAGACTGTACTCATGCAAAACCCTTCCTCTGTGTCACATTAAATCTTTATTCTTCTAGGAAAAGGGCTGCCAGATTTACCAAATATAGGATTCCCCCTTCAATTTGGAATTTATATGCAATATTCGGATCATACTAAAGAAATCATTTGTTGTTTACCTGAATTTCAAATGTAATGGGTTATCCTGTATTTTATTCGGCAAGGTTAATTAGGAGCAAACTCTCCTTAGCCACTAACTTTTCCACAAGCCTCACATCTGCCTCTTCACCCTCACTGAGACCTTTCTTCCTTGGAAGCTGCTACTCTCTAACCCTCTCCAGTGCAACTGTCCAGTTCAGAGTCCCATGTCCCTGTATGAAAGAGAAGTGGTCACCATGCACTGCTTCTGCTGCCACTTCCACACTATTTCCCTGAGATCTTTGCTTAAATACTTCCTCTCAAAAAAAAAAAAAAAGAAAAAAGAAAAGCATTCTTTCTCTGTTCTTAATGCCATTGTCTATCAACACTCACATCACTCCCTGACCTTCCTCAAAGATGTCAGCTCATGCTCTGCAGCCTTCCTGTGTACCCCTCAGCTCAAGGAGGCAAACGGATGTCAGAATGAGAGTTTCCATGATGGGTAACCATTCAACACACAGTTCCTTGACTGCCAAAACTTAAAAATATATATATATCCATTTTTTTACCTTATCTTTAGCACGCGTAGCATGATCAAACCTTGGACTTTAACCAGGCTTCATTTTCAAAATCTCAAATACCTGTTAAAAAATTTGAGCAAAAGTCACAAAGGAAAAAAATGTACAGACTACTCAATATAAAATTTTAAAACCTATGCATTTATGTATATCATAAACAAAAGTAAAAGGCAAAAAAATGGGATGTATTTGCAAGAAATATGTCAGGGTTAATATCCTTAATATGTATGTAGTTCATTCAGATTGATCAGGAAAACACTAAAAACCCAATTAGAAAATAGAGAACATAAATATGTGATTCATTTAAAAATTCAACTGGCCAATAAATATGTATTAAAACATAATCCATCCTCAATAGAAATAAAAATGCCAATTGCCAGGTGTGGCGGCTCACGTCTGTAATCCTAGCACTTTGGGAGACCAAGGCAGGTGGATCCCTTGAGCCCAGGAGTTCAAGACCAGCTTGGGCAACATGGTGAAACCCTGTTTCTTCAAAAAACACAAAAAGTAGCCAGGCGTGGTGGCACCCACCTGTAGTCCCAGCTACTCGGGAGGCTGAAGCAGAGGATCACCTGAGCCTGGGAGGTCGAGGCTACAGCTAGCTGTGATTGTACCACTGCACTCTTGCCTGGGTGACAGAGTGAGACGCCAATCTCAAAAACAACAAAAAATGCATATTAAAAACATGTGAGATGTTTTTACACATTTCTTATCACAGAGACCCCTGTAAATATCATCTCTGTTATCTTCTGGTAATTTAATGTTTTCTCTCAAAAAAAACCAAATCTTTAAAGGTGGCAATAATATGAACACCATTAAATATTACTGATAGACATGCAAACTGGTACAGTGAAACTTTTCTGGAAATCAATTTGTCTGTGTGTATTAAGAGCTTTTTTAAAAGCTGAGCCCCAGTCATACTCATTCTAGAAATTCACCCTAAGAGATAAGAAAGTTGAAAGATTAATTTCAAAGAAATTCATTACCATGCAATGAAATATTGCACAGCCACTAAAAAATAATGTGTTTGAAAGTGATGTAATAATATGGACAAATAGAGATACTGTAATGTTCTTTAAAAATTTGTTTAAAAAAACTGATTTACAGCCGAGGCCCCTAGAACCCCAACATCAGTTTATTCCCCTAACAGTGTCTAATAAAAGTATGGTTATTACCTAATGTAAATGACAAGTTAATGTGTGCAGCACATCAACACAGCACATGTATACGTATGTA
Source organism: Pongo pygmaeus (assembly GCF_028885625.2). Lineage (NCBI taxonomy): Eukaryota > Metazoa > Chordata > Mammalia > Primates > Hominidae > Pongo > Pongo pygmaeus. The sequence continues at coordinate 32,061,130 of NC_072388.2, forward strand.
ACAAACCTGCACGTTGGGCGCAGGTACCCTAGAACTTGAAGTATAATAAAAAATAAATAAATATAAAAAATAAAAGTATGGTTATTACCATATAGTAAGCTATGACTTTTTAACATTAAAAGATGAGGCAGACACAGGTTTTATCCCAATTTTGAAATAAATTTATCAATAAATGGTAAATAAGATTGCAAGAAAACATATCGGGGTTACTAGTGACTATAGCTGACTGATAACATTATGGGGATTTTTAAAATTTTCTTATTTATACTTCATGTTTTCAAAATTTTCTCTGGACGTATGTATTTATATAAACTTTTTTAAAGCAGTAAACAATATTCTCAGAATTCACTCTCTGAACAAAGCCCCTACTGCCTACCTCTGTCATGTCACCACACCCCTGTCCTGCCATCCTTTGCTAGTCTCCGGCTCATCACGTCGTCAGTTTTCACTTGCCTCTTAACCCTTTGGAATCCCTCACCCTGTTGCCTTTCATACCCATTGTCCTGGCTCCCATCTCTAGAAATTTAAGCCAGGCAACTTCTAGCTGCTAAATAATCTTGGTGCTTATTTTCTATCAATCCCAGGTGGTTTCCCTACACAGGCTGTTTCATGGCTTGCTTTGATCTCAAAACCCTGTCCTTCTTCCACTTCCTTTATCTTAGCAAACAATTTTATTGAAATTTGTTCACTTTATTGAAGTTAAGTTGTTCAGAATCATTTCTGTCACACTCCTGTCTCTCTCCCTCCACCTCCCACTTTCTCTCATTCTTCCTTTTTATTTCCCCCATTTCAAAGGCTCACCTCTCGTTCTCTGTTACTAATTCAAAATCCCTTAGGGTTTAAATTCTTCAATTAGCATTTCCAATGTAGACAACTCTAAGCTCTGGCCTCTCCATCAGTAAACATACTCAAGTCTCTATTTTCACCTCCAAAGAGAAATGTATCATTTATTCACTGTATCCTTATCCCACTTTTTGACTGAAGCTGCTTTCTCTGGAGATCCCTAAAGACTTGCCAATACCAGTGGGTACATCTGAGAGCACTGGACACGCTGATCAACCATGCCCATTAAATAGTTCCTTGGTGGCCTATATGTCAAGTCATATACTGAAGGCAAATCACTTAATCTTGGACAAAAATTCAAAGGATAACTTCTCTGGAATTTCATAGTCACTGCTGCATAGCTATCCAAATAATAGCTTTCTGCAAAGCCTTTTACCAATCTGGAGCCATAAATTTACCATGAGAATCATGAGCACGGAGATGGGCATGATTCCTTCACGCAGATATCCATGACTTCTGAGATGCCACCGTGTCAGAGAGGCCCTTGTGACCACCCAACCAAAATGTGGCTCCCGTCACTCTCTAGTCTCTTACTCCGTGTTATTCTTTATAGCATTAATCACCACCTGAAATTATTGTATTTATTTTTGCTCCTCCTCTGAAAGGCAAGCACTGTTATGAATGGTCCCAGACCACTAGTTACTCAGTAACTGAACAAATAACTGAACAAAGAAAAAGTGAGCTATAGTAAAACATTTGATGTGTGCTTACATGGGTTTAATTACAATATTGTCTTCTCGGGTCATGTGCTGAGTAAGGGCAAGAAGTTCCAGGGATAGCCAGAAGATCAACCTTTAAAATATTAACAGGTGCACGCTCAGTCCACATGCCTGCACGTGGAGAGTGATACGTGCGTACCAGTGGTTTGAATCACTGCCTGATTTTTCACCCTGTGCTGTATAGCAGTTCCTCATCACATGGTATTGTAGTTAGTAATAGAGCTTTAAAGCAAGGAAAAGGCAGAATGCATGTGTATGTGTTTGCAAGTGCCTCTGTAACCAGCCTCCTCTATCTAACTCCGTTTTAAAATACCGTATGTGGGCAACATCTGTGCCTGAAATGGAGATTTGGCCAGAATGTTAAAAAAATAAACATGGCGGTTCAGCTGGATACTGGCAACCAGCTACTGCCCCACGGATAGGCCGCAGAGAAGATTCCTGTATATAAAATAGTATATTAAAGTAAACTTACAAAAGCAAAGAGCAATCATTGCAACCATAATTTTTTCTTCCTCTTTGGGATTCTAATTTTAAAAGCATTAAAGGAGACAGCTGCTCATGCTGTGATATGCGCTAAACAGCCTGAAGGATAGAAAAAAATATATTTGTAGCTCATAATAACTATTGACCTTTCTGATATACAATGTTCTCTGTGTTAGCTATTCGGTTCTATCAACAGTGAAGATTGAACATGACTTTTTAATAGAAAACATGGGGTTTCGAGCTGCCTTCACAAAGGTGTTTATGTATTGTTATTTTGTATTGTAGTACAAAGACTAAGTCCTGATGCCATTTGTCTGACATGATGTTTGTCATAAAAAAAAGAGAAAAGAAAAAGAAGGAAGGAAATAAAAGAAACAGAAAGGGGGGAAAGCCCTCAATGTTATTGACTGTGTTTTATATGAAGAATTGGCTCATAACCACTTTATAGTTGTGATAAAAGCATTGCCACACTCGATCCCATATGCAATATGGGCAATGGAATCCACGCAGCATCACGGGAGGACATGCTATATTTTTCTCCCAGAATAGATCCCTCAAGTGGCAACATTTATAGGGAGTTTCCAATAAGATTTAAAACACTCACTTGCAGTATTCATGTGGCACATCCTTTGGAGTGCACAGCCTGCTGCAGAATGGGTCATATTGGATATCATGTACTCTCAAAGGCGATCTTTACAATACTCAGTTTTTCCCCCTTGAACTTTCCTGTTGCTTAGTAGTTGTGTATAGAAACACCCACTGGTAGCAGCTTGACTCTGACACTGTGTATATTTCCCCAAAGTGGTATCATCCAAACACCAACTGCAGAGCAGCAGGCAGCCAGCAAACACTCTCTTCTCCCTCAGGGGACAGTCTCACCAAGTAGTAACCCCTGCCAGGAGCAAGAAACCTGAAAGGCAACCTCATGCATTACGATTCTCATTCGAGACAGGCCAGATAGTGCCAGGGAGTTTATGCTGACAGGTGGCATTGGTTGGCAGATTATTATTTTCATATTTTAGGTGGTTTATTTTTAATGTTACTGTTAAAGAAGGTTATTACATCATTATTGAATCACAATTATTTTCACAGCTATGCTCTAGAGTTTCAGTTAATGATTCACAAGTTTCTAAACAATGCTGAAGACTCACAACTGGGTAGGGACAGGAATCAGCCCTAAGGAGATTTAAATATATCAGACATTTTTGTTGGACTCCAGAGCAAGCACTGAAGCTGATAGAGTCTGACTGCTGAGCCAAAGTATAGTGGCTGCAACTGCATTGTCTGAAAAGGGCGGTACAACTTGTGACTGCAGAAAATGGAAAGCACTGCCTCGCCACCAGTAGTCAAGGATCACACTCTAGTATACTAAGAGCCGTTAGCCGCTTCAGAATTGCCCTGGCACATGGTAGAAGACAGGCCAGTGGGATGAAAACCAACTCTGAAAAGACAGAGAACAAAGTATTCTCTAATTCTGGGAGAAATCAGGCCAACCCCCCTTTAACTACTGAACCCACTGGCCTAGAACTCTCAAAAGAACACTTTGCAGAAAACACTTCCTTAGAGATGAATACAAGGAGAGGATTTAATGATCCCCTCCCTTCAAGAGAAAAAGCCTTCTTGGGACATGATATTGTTTGGTGTGTGAGAGAGTGACAGGGATAAAGTGAAGAATTCTTCTTAAAAGAAAGCATCTGAATGTCACTTTATTTTGACATGTGTAACTGAATGCCTACTTATGTAAAGCACAATCCTAGACACAAGGAAGACTGGAGAACAGGAAAGAGAGACAACAAAAAACAAGACATCATTCCTTTCTTTCAGTATCTTACAGTCTTGTACGTGGCACTATCAATGACATCTTTTGCAAATTTCCCATTTTAAAAAAATCAATTGAGCATTTACTTTTGAAAATATAGACCCTGCTTATAAAAATCAATATTTCAGGTACTGTGCCCTACACATGTAAATTCAACCAGTTATGGACACACTGGGCCACATAGTTTTATCCATGAACATGATCATCACATATCCAAAAAAGGCTATGATTTTTCCAAAAAGAGGTTCTACATTAATGCTATATGAGTTGTCTGTGGGATAACAAATTACTCCCAAATATTGACAGCTTTAAAAAAGCAAAGATATCTTGCGTAGTTTCTTCAGGTTAGCAATCTAGGAGCAGCTGATCTGTGTAGCTCTGGCTCAGGGTCTCTCATGAGGTTGCAATTGAGATGGCAGCCGGAGCACAGTCATCTGAAGGCTCACCTAAAGCTGGATGATCCAGCTCTAAAATCACTGAAGTGACTGTTAGTAGGAAGCCTCAGTTCCTTGCTACATTGGCCCTTCCATAAGACTGACTGCCTAAATGTCGTCCCAACGTGGCAACTGGTTTCCATCAGAGTGAATGACCCAAGAGAGCAAGGAGGGAGCTGCTGTGCTAATCACACACCATCAATTCCACCATATGCTCATTATTAAAAGCAGGTCACCAAGTTTAGCCCACACCCACTCGAGGGGAGAAGTAGTAGCTCCACCTTTTAGAAGGAGGAGTTTTGAAGAATTTGTAGCATTTTAAAACTACCACAGATGTCATCCTGGATAAACATAAAATCCTCTGGGATAATTTCTATGAGAAAGATTTATTTTTACCATGCTTGGCCTGCTTTTCGGAAACTAGGTTGGGAAGATCTTATTAAATTCACTATTTAGTGAATATTAGTTACTATATATATATACAGACATACACACATATATAAATAGACATATAATAATAATATACCCAGAGTAAAGATTCTTTCGATATATAGATGTAGATATCTGGATACCTGTATAAAAGGAGCCATGCTAAGTGCTATACAGCATCAAAGTTAGACTCATCTTAGCCCTGCCGCCCTCAAATATCTAGCAAAAGAGATTAAATGGAGATAAAATAAGTATATAAATAACTGTAAGAACAGTATATTGGCAACCTCATGACCTTTGGAGTCCGACAAACATTTGTCATATTCTTGCTCTGCCCCTATCTGGGAGAACTTGGAAACATAAATGACTCAAAGAATAAATAATAAAGATTTTGTATTTGTGTTAGTCAGTATGGGCTAGCTTAATGCTACAATAAAAAAACAGTCCCCAAATTACAGCAAAGATTTATTTCAATAAGGATTGGCAGGGGTTCTGCTTCACATTGTCTTCCAAGACTCAGGCTGGTGAAGTTGTTAATAGTAACCATGACAGAGGAAAAGAGAAAGCAGCACATCATAACTGGCTCTTGAAAATTCCACCTGAAAGTGACATGTGGCTTTTGTTCACATTCATTGACTAAAGCAAGCCACGTGAGCATCCCTAACTCCATGTGGCTGAGGAAGTGCAGTCCTCTCACATATAAGGAAAAATTTTGTAAGGAAAAAACTAACTTGCCAAATCCCAGTGGATACATACTCAATCTAAAGTCCTAAACTGCATCCATTTCTAGCAAGGCTGAGAGCATATGCCAGTGGAACAATTTGGCTTTATCAAGATCATTGCAAAATGAACCAACACCTCTCTTGCCTTGTAAAAGTAATTTTGGATAATTGCTCTTTTGTTCGTCCTGTGTGCACAGAACACCTAAAAATGAAAAGATTCATTTAGGCAATGATGTGGGAAAAGAATGTGTTTAACTTCATGTCTTAACAACCTATGGCAACTCCACTTCTCCTTTAAAAGGAAAAATACACCTTACTTACTTTTGAAGAGTAACATTTTCTCAAAACGTTTTTTTTTTTTTTTTTTTTTTTCCCGCCCTCACACATCAGGACTTGGTGGCAGCTGGAGGGTTCTGACACTTTAATTACAGTGAAAACACTTGAAGTATACTGAAAAAGAAAGGTTCTTGGCTGGGCACGGTGGCTCACACCTGTAATCTCAGCACTTGGAGAGGCCAAGGCTGTGAATCCCTGGGCATCATGGTGAAACCCCACCTACAAAAAATATTTAAAAACATTTAAAAATTAAAAAATAGCCAGGTGTGGTGGCATGCACTTGTGATCCCAGCTACTCAGGAGGCCGAGACAGGAGAATCGCCTGAGTCCGGGAGTTTGAGGCTGCATTAAGTTATGATCACGCCACTGCACTCCAGCCTGAATGACAGAGCAAGACCCTGTCTCATTTGAAAAAATAAAAAGAGAGAGAGAGAGAGAGAGAGAGAGAGAAAGGCCCTTTTTAAAGGCATTGGCTTCATACTCTTACAGAGACCCTGGAGAGAATACTGAAAGTGTTCCAGACAAACCTGGCCCTAGTTTCAACCCAGTGAGAACTAGGTGGCTCCCAGACACCTCCTCTTTCTGCCTTCTTTACCGCCTCCTGCCCCTACATAATAACAAGGGGAACAGCAACCACACCACCAGCTAGGGAATCATGAACAGATGTGGAGTAATTCAGATATCATTTCACATTATGGTGGCATTTGCCAACATAAAAATTATTACTACTTTTGCTGTAAATTTTCCTGTAAATTTTACAAAATATGCAAAAACTGACATTTCAAGAGCTGAGATAATTTAGGTTTATTAAAAAGTTGAGACCTTGAGATTGAGCCAAAAAGTGTATATTTCTTTATTTAGCTTTTAGTTGTGTAGGTCTTGTTCTTTTTTTCAGCTCCTAGTTTATAATTCATAGGGCAGAGCTGGGCGCAACTGGGCTTTGACCACTTAATCCAGCTTTACCCATAGATTTTTCCTGTGTCTCAGGCAGCAGATACAACTTCTCTAAATCCCAGATTTCTTATCAGAGCATGCAACAATTATGACCTGCCTCAAAAAGTTGACAGAAAAGCATTTCATATCTAGAAAGCCTCTAAAATGCTTCTTAGACATAAACTGTTGCCACTGTCTTTATAGAGCACTATTCCTAAGGAGGCTTTTCTCCCTACTCCATCTTCTCATCCTCTCTTCGCCTCATCCCACACACATGCATGCATGTGCACGCGCACACACACACACACACACACACACTTTCTCTTCAGTGCCACAGTGGCGTCACACACCACCAAGGCTGTGCTGCCTTGGCTCTCCCCCCATAGAACCTTCATCAGAATCACGCCTCTCACGTCAGACAGTTCAAAAGCATCTCTTCTAAAGCTGCTGCTCTCGTCTGTCACATGCAGATAATCTGTCTTTTCACATGAGAGACACCATTGTCACAGATGGGATAAACCAAGTGTATTTGCTAGCCCTTGAGAACCCATGACCATGGTGTGTGAGCTATGAATAACTTTATTATAATAAACGTGGCTCCTTACTTGTGCCCCTGTCCTCAGAAGTAGGAAGTCATCTGGAATTTCAGTAGAAATTGTCATCAGAAACCAATCTCTTTCTGGGTTGCCCTGTCTCCTTCTCTTGGACTCTCCATACCACATGCTCTTGAAATAAAGCTTGAAGTCTAGTTTTGATTTTTAACATCAGCTTCACTGGGGCAAAACCGACCTTAACACTCCTCTTACACCAGTTGTCCTGCGTATAATTAACGTTGCCCCTGTATGTTTAGGCAACTAACATACTGTTGCAACATGTGGTACGGTGCCATACTCCTGCCTCATTCAGGGCACGATGCCGTGATTGGCTCCACAGCTCACGTGAAGCTTGTGTCTTCACCCAGCTGGAAGCACCCAGGCTGTGGTCTCTGATGTGCCCTCTAAGTGTTTTACTGCGCAGTTCTCCATATAGAAAACAATGATTTCTCACAATGCCTGCATTACCCACCCTTTCTACAAGTTTGGTAGTTCCTTCCTTACTGGGTCAGGGGCTCTAGGACCCCAGCTCTAAAACAGATTTCACTTCTCTGGGAAGTTTCATTTTTCCTCAGCAATTGCAAACATGATCTTGCTGAACAGAGCTGAATTTTTAAGGCTGAGTTTGTGGTATGGTTCTGATGGCTTCACGTTAGTTCAAGTCTCTGAGGACCAGTGCCAATAAATGTGAAAGGAACAACAGTAGATTGGTATACTTTTCCATTTCCACCAGGATGAAAAAAACTGCTATAAATTAAGTCTAACCTTAAATGTATAATCTGTCCTTGGGAGAAAAAAAAAAAGGATATAGCATCTTCAAGCTCTCGGCATCCCTTACGAGAAAAAATTGGTTCTAAGGGTCTCTGATCTTGTGTTTTAGTAAAATAGAACTGCACGGCTGACTGACAGTTCTGATCTAAAGCATTTACATTTAAGTTTTGATCTCTCTGCTTTTGATTAAAACTAATGAGCTCATTTAATTCAAAATGGGAATCTCTGATAAGAGAAATAAGGTTGATGTGATTGGATTAGAGGGGCAAATTAAACTCTTAGAGCAGAAGTTTGTGCTTATATAGTGTATTAAAAAGCTGTTGGCGTATTATGGCGTGTTAGATGATGAGAAAAATTTCATAGTAATTCATATTTAATCAGAAGAAATGAAAGTACTAAATATAACATGGCTCTGCTTTTCCCTCGAGTGATAAAAAGCTGTACATTTAAAATGACATCAGAGTCATGCTCTCTAAAACAAAAAAAAAGAGGAAAACCTTAAGAGAGACACATAAGAAAGGGACACTTGTCAGTGATTCCATCACCCCAGAATAGAAATGCCACAAAAATAGGAAAACATAGTCATGTTAAGATAAAAATGATAGAAGAAAAGCCCCAGACCACAGATAGCAAGGTTTCTGTTATTACAGTAGCTCTCATTCTTCTTTCATCTGAGCACCAAGTTTAATATGAAACAGAGATTACTCACCCTTAGAAATATATGGAATGCATTTCATACTTAAAATTTAAAACTTGTTTTGCCCATTTTTTTCTCTTGTTAATAACTGTTTTCACATATATTTAATTCTTAAATCTCTTTATTACACACATTTCTTTACCCTTACTCCAGAGAAAATTAGTGTTAGCATAGGGCTATGCTCAAAAGAAATCCTGTTTCTTGGATATTTCTTTTTTTTACTTTTGAATAAGAAAAACTTTAAAATAGTATTTAAGAAGAGTATAGAGTATTAGGCTTAAAAACCCCAAAATTAATTTCTTTGCCAGAAAACACTTACATTTATAAAATACCTTGGAAGCTTGTTTTTTAAAGAAAATAGATTTTTACATTGCCTTCTGACCTGTTTGCATAAAGGTGTTTTTACATCAGCAAGACTGCAAACTACCATTTTAAGTTTCATAAGCAAAAACATTCTACTTAGTCTAAAAGCACATAAAAGGACAGAGTGACTATCTTGTTTAAGAGAGGAAACCATTGTTTCCTCACATCAGAAGCAGAGAAGTGGAAAAACAGACTGTTTCCTATTTGGGGGGTTGGGTTGAAAGCTGCTGTAAAGTGACAGGAATGGAAAGTTGATATCGTGAGTAGTTTTTGTTTCTGTCTATACATCCCATTCTTATCCCTCCATGTCTTATGTATGCTTCTTACTCCCCATGATAAAGAAAACCACCTCCGAGGGGTGAGGACATTGGTCAGGACATGACTCTTCAACTTTGATAGTAGATCCCAAACCCCCAGTAGGTAAATGGCACAAGAATGGATTATCGGGGAGAACAAAGAGCAAGCCTTCCTTACCCTTTATCAGAAGCATCTCTGCCTGTACCTTGGTTGACCTCATAAATCTATGGGTCCTTGTTTTTCATGACAGTTCTCTCCATGTGCACCAGTCCAGCCTCAAGTAAACAGCAGTTACTTATGACTAGACCCCACTTAGGCAGCTGCTGGAAGTGAAAAGGCCTGAAAAGCTCTTGTTAGAAACTGGAACGAGGTTACTCTAGACACATTAATTTTTCTTTTTTATTTTCTGCAAAGTAAACATTTTCTAAATGAGGTAAATTGATTACTACTGCTCTTAGCACCCATCAGTCATTTATTTTTAGTGAACTCAAGGATTGCACCTGAGCTGTAGCTATGAGGGGCTGTGTAAAGATCTAAATCATGTGTGTCTGTATTTTTGTATTCCTCAGTGGAGTCAACCAGCCCCAGTCTGCTAACCACTGACAACACTCTTGAGCGCTCCTTTTTCATCCGAATGAAATCTACTCTGACCAAACGCGGTGTGCACATCAAATCATCAGGATATAAGGTAAGCCGGTTCTGGGAGGGGAGACATTGCTGTCTCAGGCCAGTCCTAGGTAATTTGCATTGAATTTTCCAGCTGCTTTAGGTCCATATAATGAACACATGTGATCTCGAGGAGCCCATAGGCTTCCTAGTCATCTTCCTGTCTCAAGACAGGAGCTTCTTTACACCTCTCCTTCTCACTTCAGACATTGCTGGTGCACTAAAAGCCCCAATATAGTGTCTTTTCTTAAAACATTGATTAAAAATATGCCAAGTGCTTCAGCACCTGCTGGAAATTCACTTTAATAGAGAAGGTGAGCCAATTTCATATCAGTCCTTAAGATGAGTGCTCTAGGACTGCTACTTAGGAGAGTTCCACTTCTCTCGCTTTCCCCTTCAAATTCTCACTTTCTCTTTAGAGAAAGGCTGTCCGTTTTAATAACATCTTAGCCACTGAGATTTGTACACATAGACGAGAAAATCAGGTGGGATATTAGAAACCTGAATTTCGAAACTGTATTTATGGAACATGCAGTCACATCTTAGCATTCATAGAATACTCGATATACATAAGTTCCTCACAAGCAAAGACCAAGTCCAGAGTCAAAATCTAAATTGTCATCATTTTAAGGTTAAGGATATAAAAGCCTTCTAATCTCAGGAAATTCCAATGTTTCAGTTACTATAGCAACATAAATTAAGACCTATGAAATTCATGAAATGCCTTTGGCAACCGGAATCTTATCAATTTTACAACACACTAACCAATCTCAAACAATATTGATTATCTGTGGGAGGGCAAACGGAAATGGCATGTGCCATCAATGTCGCCAGCGTTGTGACCTTCCCCAGCTTTAGAATTTAGAACTTCTGATAGTTCAGTTCTTTAAAGTGACTGTTGTGTTATCGGGGATGGTAACAGCCAGTATCATTAGGCCTTCAAAACCTTACCTAAGCCATCAGGAGACTAGCAGCTGTATAGAAGTGAGAGTCAGGCACTTTCTTTGATATTAATTCTTCAGAAAAACAAGAGAGGTGGGGAAGCAGATCCTTCCAAGAACGACCTTTAGCTGAGCTGTCCTGGAGTCTAAAAGGCACAAGTGGAGCCTCCTTAACCTTTAGCAGGTGCGATGCAGAGGAGAGGCAAGTGGGCAGCTCCACCTGCTCTAGCTCCACCCGATAGAGGCTTCTTACAAAGGAGTGCGTTGAGGGAAAGAAAACAGACCCTATCCTTAGGACCATTTTCTATTGCCCTGCCTTGCTGCATTCATTAGCTAACTATGTAGCCTTAGCAAGTTTGGAATTCTATAAGCAGACCACAGATGTTGAGATTCTTATTATTTTAATGCTAGAAAGACACATTCTTTGCATTTCAGATTTTAGGAACCATGGGGCTTCCTTTCTCTTTTCTGTCTCTCGGCATTCTTTCTTCACCTTTATTCATTTTTACTGGTTTGGAGGGGCACATCCCAGGAGGGAAGAAGGGTGACAGGAGTGAGATATAGTTTCAAATAGCAATATTAAGTATAATTCAATATTATTTGATAATTTAATGTTGATTAAAAATTTTTTCATACCACAAACTAGAGATCATAAAGTAATGATAGCTAAAATTAATAACAGCCAGTATTTAAGAACACTGCAATATGCTGGGCATGATATAGTTCTCATGTGTTAGCCCTTACAACATTCCTGAAGTATTTTTGTTTCCATTTTACAGACAAAGAAACTAAGGATAGAAAACTAATTAGCATTCTCAATGTCATATGTGGAAGGAGCAGAGCCAGGGTTTGAACCTGGGGAGTCCAGCTCCATACCACATGCACTTCACCACTAGGCTATACTGCTATGCAGATAGCAAAGAAAGTGTGAGGGGGCGGCTGATGAGGGCAGGAGGCCACTTTAAACGGAAGATTATAAAAGTTCACTCTGAGGAGGTGGGATGTCACCTATGAGTGGTGAATGAGAAGGGACCATCATGCAAACAAATGGAAGAAAGATGTTTCTGAAGCAACTTGGGCTTAGGATTAAAGATGCCTTGCAGTAAGAATGGGCCTTCAAGAAACAAAAGACGTAAAAGTGCAACCTTGAACATCCAGGATTGGAAAAGATTTAGGAGCTATTCCAGATCCCATCAAATCATGTAATGTTAAAGTGACCATACTCCCCTGACATACCCTGTCATCAGGTCTTTCTCAAGATACCATGAGAGTCTCCAGCCGATGCCCTACTCTCTTCCCCAGAACTACTACCAACAAAAGTTGATTCATCCTCTGTTCCCCAGTAAGATGAATCATCCAGCAGATCCAGCTCTTCCTCTCCTCCTCCTCATCTGCAGTGAACTTCCCTCATTAACTTTGTCTGAAAGTTAGTGAAGAGCTGAGGAGAGCCCATGGCATGACACAGCTAAATAACATCCCTATTTATCTGTTCATTCTCAGTAAGTAAATCCAGCAGCTTATAAAACATTCCGATAAAACTGGCAATCACCCCACCACCAAACAATAAACACAAATAAAAAGAAACAGTGATAATCATTTCTCTGTACTCCCAATATTCCCCCTAATTTATTACCATTGTATGCATCTTTTCCCATAAAGATCCTAAGATGTCAAGCTTTGCTCAGTGTAGGCCACTATATTTCTGTCTGTGTTGCTTGTGATCTTGGCACATGGACCTTTGTAACTTTCTCCATCACTTTATCTGTTGTTGTTGTCATAGGAACAAAAGTATCACTTACTGAACATTGACTCTGTGGCAGCCACTGTGCCACATGCTTTACACTTACTTAATCCACATAACAGGATTATTTGAAATCCTCCTCTATGCCAGGCATGGTCCAAATGTTATATTCTATTATGATGCCCATTTTGCAGGTGATGAAACTGAGGTCTTAATAGGTGAAATACTTTGCCCATTTTCATACAGCCCTTAAGTAGCTACTGAAGCACCAGAATCGAATCCTCCAAGGCTATCCCCTTGGCCCCACTCTGCTTCACTACTTAAAGGATTATGTCCCAAGAATGGCTCAGGATGAGCTGACCTCAACATATGAACAAGTAATTAACTTAAATTTTTAAAAGAAAAACTTCTTGCCTGATTAAGACCTTCCCTCTGGGGCTCACCGTATCCCACTGCACTAGTGTATCGGTGCTTGGTGATCCCAGTGCCCCCAAGGAGTTACATAGATGTACTTCTTTTCCAGGACTCCATGCCTACTCACATTTCCCATCACCAAGAATTCTAGCCAAGGAAATACCAATCTGCATCTGCTAATGTGAGTTGCTGTTGCAGGGTTTGCCACACCCCCTTCCTCAGGAAAGTCGCCCTCTCTCCAGTGAAGTTTCCCAAATATGAGCTGACATTCAATTGTTTCTGTCCTCATTTGCTTTGAAATCCACGGTGGCATGTTATCTGGACCAGCCACTTTTCATGCCTCAGGGGCTTCCCTGTTGTTTAGGCCTCACTGTTAGTCACATAGCATAGCACAGCTCTCATTTAAATGGCATTGCACATAGATTCTGCCTTCTTGATTAGGTCTATGTCTGAGGGAACTTGCTAGGTATAGCACATGGGGTAAAAGAAGATATGTAATCAGGGAAATTAGAGAAGGAAAGACTAATTGGGTCGCCTCCTTAGCTCCTGTCTTTGGAGGATAGTTTCCTTTGGCATGGGACTTTCAGTTTTCTAATCTCTTCTTAAATGCCCACCAGCTCCACTGTCGTTTCCGAAGTATTCATCCACACACATTATGATGTCCTCATTCTAATGGCACAGTAGACAGCCTCAACTGGCAAACAGGCAAACAGAGAAAATCTGTCATGTTTATATAATGCTCAGAGTGTCTTCAAACTCTTCACAGTGGTGAAATCTTCAAATACTGGAGTTCCTGCTATGACGTATGCAAACATATTACTAAGGGAGGGCGGATGCAAGAACTCAAGATTCTTAAAAATAGTCCCCCATCTGGGATGATTTGGGCATGGATTTACCTGTAGCTAGGTACTAAATTAAATGACTTCTGAAATCCTACCCAGCCTCCTTTATGATATAAAGAATTCTAAAGAAAAAATAATTGGTAGTTTCACTAGTTTATTAGGATCGCTGATATATTTTAGCGTTAAGAATATCTGCATCTAAACATGAAGTAACAAAATTAACGAGAAGGTGCTAATTAGCTAAAGAAAAGTATTTTGCCTTCTCTAAGCCCAAACATAGGTGTCTTTTAAATTAGAAACTTCTCTTGTTACTAAAACTTTGTAGTTGCATATGCTCTGTGGAATAAGGTGCATATGAAATTTTAACAGATTTGTTTTATTTGGGGTATCATAGAGCCCTTTAAAGATTTGATAAAATCTATAGAGCCTCTCCCAAGGTAAGTTCATTTTGCATCATTTTACCCATTGGTTGCAGGTTCCAAAACCCTATTTAACAGTATGATATCTTCAGCACTTATTAAGACCCAAGTTAGTGCATCTTCCAGGACATATTCCATCAGTATCACAATAGCCCTTTCCTTCCTTCTCATTTCTCCCTCCCATTTATCCATCCAGTGTTGATACATATTGAAGTCCTATGCCTTTCTGCCACACTTTCACCTGGAAAACTCTTACTCAACCAGTATGGCCCCACTCAAATATTTTTTCATTTCCCCTAATGCATATAAGTAAAGTTATCCCTTCTCTTCTGTGCTAAATAGCATTTTGAGATTTTACTTACATTCTCTGTGCCCCATTTTCTTACCTGTAAAACCTAAACCAAAGAATTTTCCTACAGATAAAGTGAGATAACACAAGCTCAGCCAGGCATCTTTTTCTTCCATTTTATGATGTACCTTCATATAATTTCACCTGAACTTCACAATAATTATTTTAGGTAATTATCTCTGTTTCCTGAATTTTGAAGATAAGTAAAATGGAGGCATAGAAATACAAATTGACTTATCTAAAGTCAGATAAATGGTAAATGGCAAGACTGAGACATATCCAGATCTTCTGATTTCAAATGCCTTCTTCTTTCCAATACCCAGCATTGGATACTGGGTACTTTGTTATCCTGTTTTCTTCCCTCAGCACTTAGCACAGTATGCTACACATAGTTACCACTCAATAAATGTTGATTGAATTGAATTGCATGCTCTCTTTCCTTCTGAGATACCAATGAAAAACATTGACAGTACCAAGCCCTATGGCATACCACTAGGGGTCCTGCTAGTTGACATCAGTGTCTTTTACATGTGACTGTTGGAATAGCTATGAACCCAAATGATTGTACCGTGATCTGGCTCACATTTCTCCATCTTGCCTACAAGGATATTGCAAATCTTTATCGGTTCTTTACTAAAATTGAAACGTACTGGGTCCATAGTGTTCCCTTTAGCCATCAGTTGAAGATTCCATTCAGAAAATGAGAAATGAGTCATGTTAGCATCACTTATTTATCATGACTTCATGCTAGCCTCTGGTGATCACAATTTTTTGTTAAAATATCTTTGAAGAATTTTTTTGTCTGGATATAAACACTTCGGGGCTCTCTCTTTCTGAAAATTAGGATAATACTTGCCAATATCCTGTCTTCTGGAAAAACTCCATGATTTCTCAGAGATTGCTAAGAATATGTGACATATTATAATAAGAATGCTGATTCTTATGGAGTTTTAATCATACCAGGAAAAGTATGGCCTGGAGGTATGCCCAGCACTAATGTAGGGAACAATGTGGTAATGGTCCTTCTCTGGAGATTTCTAAGAGCATACACTGAACTCATCAGCTAGGAGTCTCTTCCCCCTCCCAGACAAGTGTGGATGGACTAGATGCCACCTGGATGTTTCTTCCTTATCTGAGATTCAGAGATGTTCCAGGTGTCCAGACATACTAATGCTTCTCCTGAAGCCTTTTGCTTCAGCTTTGTGTTGTCTTGAAATGATGATTACAGCATTCCAAGTTGTGCAAAATGTAACTGTCTTGTCAAATCAATAGGTGAATTTTCAGAGTCCAAAAATTCTGTCAACCCATTCAGGGTTTCTAAGGCTATGCATTTATTGCCTTTCAATCAACCCAGACACCTAAGATAAATTGAAGGAGAAAAAATTTCCAGGGTGGAACTTATAGGCAGAGGTTATCCTGATGAAAAATGCAAATAGAGGAGAGAACCAATAAAATCAAATTTTTTAAATCCTATTACCTCGTTTTAGGCTCTGCTCACCTCTGCACAATTGTCCATTACAACGTGGTTTCCGGTGTCATTTTAAATACAGCCAACATTGTTTCTGATCTTAAAGAATTTATTTCCCATTACCAAGGCATGACAGAAGTTCCAGCTTGGGATATGTCATTTCTGCTGGGACTAATCAGCTAGCTATTTTACCAACTAGAGGCATAATCACTAGCCATTCTGGGAAGTGTCTTTAAATTCTAAGTATGTCAGTGACTGCAGCCCAAGTATGTTGCTAACTTAAAGATTCTTCATTTTCCACTACAGAGATTTCAAGAAGCAGGTAGGGGAGGTAACAGCATCTCTTCTCTGACTAATGCTGTATCTCTTCAGATCAGTTTTCTGAGCCTTTGCTAGCTATGAATAACAAAAGTGATGATCACTTTGAAAATGACATTGTTGATAAAAAAAGTAACAAACTTTCCTATATATAATGTCTTTTAACCAACTAATGCCCCTAAAAGTTATTGTTAATGCCTCTGTAAATACCTTCTCAATCTAATAGATTTATGTGTATAATTATCACTATTATGAGACTTTGGCCTATTACAATGAGTTGTAAAACAGACCTAAGAACTAAAAAAAAACAAACGCAAGCACAAGTCATTTTTCTTCAGGACTTGCACTCTTTAACATGCCGAGATGCCCTAACAATAGCTGCAGAGACCCCACATTTCTGTTTCACTAAAGTAATCTCTTGACCTGGTGGTCTGAAATAGCAGTTACTAAACTCACAGAAATCAAAGGTTTCCAGATACAGGCATATCTTGGAGATACTGCGGGTTTTGTTCCGACCACGGCAATAAAGCAAACGTGGGAATAAATGAGTCACATGAATTTTTTGGTTTCCCAGTACAGATAAAAGTTAGGTTTATACTGTAGTCTACTAAGTGTACAACAGTATTATTTCTAAAAAAAAGTGCATATCTTAATTTAACAATAATTTATTGCTAAGAAATGCTAACAGTCATCTGAGCCTTCAGCGAAGTTTTTGCTGGTAGAGGGTCTTGGCTCCATGTGGATGGCTGCTGACTGATCAGGGTGGTGGTTGCTGAAGGTTAGGGTGGCTGTGGCAGGTTTTAAAAATAAGACAACAGTGAAGTTTGTCACGTAGATTGATTCTTCCTTTCACGAAGATTTCTCTGTAACATGCAATGATGTTTGATAATATTTTTCCTACAGTAGAACTTTCAAAACTGAAGTCAATCTTTTCAAACCCTTATCAATTAACTTTATAGAATATTCTAAATCCTTTGTTATTTCAACAATGACCACAGCATCTTCACCAAGAGTAAGGTCCATCTCAAGAAACCACTTTCTTTGTTCATCCATAAGAAGCAGCTACTCATCCATTTAAGTTTCATCACGAGACTACAGCAATTCAGTCACATCCTCAAGCTCTACTTCTGATTCTAGTTCTCTTGCCATTTCCACCATATATGCAGTTATTCCCTGCACTGAAGTCTTGAGCACCTCAAAGTCATCCATGAGGGTTAGAATACACTTCAAACTCCTGTTCATGTTGATATTTTGACCTCTTCCCATGAATCACAAATGTTCTTAATGGCATTTTGAATGGTGAATTCTTTCCAGAGGGTTTTCAATTTTCTTTGCCCAGATTCGTCAGAGGAAGCACTATCTATGGCAGCTATAGCCTTACAAAACATGGTTTCTAAGTAATAAGACTCAAAAGTCAAAATTACTCTTTAATCTATGGGTTGCAGTATGGATATTGTGTTAGCAGGCATGTTTACAACACTGACCCCCCTGTATGTTGCCATTAGAGTTCCTGGATGACTAGGTGCATTGTCAGTGAACAGTAATATTTTGAAAGGAATATTTTTTTCTGAGCAGTAGGTCTCAACAGTGGGCTTAAAATATTCAGTAAACCATGATGATATACAGCTGTGCTGTCATCCAGGCTTTATTGTTCTATTTCTAAAGCATAGACAGAGTAGATTTAGCATAATTCTTAAAAGCATAATTCTTAACAGCCCTAGGATTTCCAGAATAAGTGAGAATTGGTTTCAACTTAAAGTCACCAGCTTCATTAGCTCCTCACAAGAAAATCCACCTGTCCTTTAAAGCTAAACATTGATGACTTCTCTCTAGCTATGAAAATCCTAGATGGCATCTTCTTCCAACAGAAGGCTGTTTTGTATCCATTAACAATCTGTTGTTTAATGTAGTTACCTTCATCAATGATCTTAGCTAGATCTTCTGAAGAATTTGCTGCAGCTTCTATACCAGCACTTGCTTCATCTTGCACTTTTATGTTATGGAGATGGCTTCTTTCCTCAAACCTCGTGAATCAACCTCTGCTAGCTTGCACTGTTTCTTCTGCAACTTCTTCATCTCTCTCAGCCTTCATAGAAGTGAAGAGAGATAAGGTCTTGCTCTGGATTAGGCTTTGGCATTATGGCTGGTTTGGTCTTCTATCCAGAACACTAGAACTTTCTCCATAACAGCAGTAAGGCTGTTTTACTTTCTTATCATTTGTTTGTTCACTAGAGTAGCACTTTTATTTTCTTTCAAGAACTTTTCCTTTGCATTCACAAGTTGGCTAACTGGCACCAAGAGGCTTTTGGCCAATCTCAGCTTTCAATATGCCTTACTCACTAAGCTTCATCATTTCTAGCTTTTGATTTAAAGTTAGAGATGTGCAACTCTTCCTTTCACATGAACACTTAAAGGCCGTGCTAGGATTATTGATTAGGCTAATTTTAATATTGTTGTGTCACAGGGAATAAGGAGGCCTGAGGAGAGGGAGAGAGACTGGGGAACAGCTGGTCATTGGAGCAGTCAGAACACACACAACATTTATCAATTAAGTTCACCTCTTATTTGAACCATGATTCGTGGCACCACAAAACAATTTTAATAGTAATATCAAAGATCGCTGATCACAGATCACTATAACAGGTATACTAATAATGAACTTTGGGCCAGGCATGGTGGCTCACACCTGTAATCCCAGCATTCTGGGAGGCGAAGGTGGGAGGATCGCTTGAGCTCAGGAGTTCAAGACCAGCCTGAGCAACATGGCGAAACCTTGTCTCTACCAAATATACAAAAAAATTAGCCAGGCATAGTGGTGCCTGCCTGTGGTCTCAGCTACTCAGGAGGCTGAGGCAGGAGGATTGCTTGAGCCTAGGAGGCTGAGGTTGCAGTGTGCTGAGATTGCACCACTGCACTCCAGCCTGGACAACAGAGTGAGACCCCATCCCAAAAAAGCAAATAATAATAATAATAATAATGAAGTTTGAAATATTGTAAGAATTACCAAAATGTGATGCAGAGATAAAGTGAGCACAGGCTATTGGAAAAATGGCAGCAATGAACTTGTTTGAAGCAGGGTTGCCACAAACCTTCAATTTGTATAAAGCACAGTATCTAGACCGTGTGCAGTGGCTCACACCTGTAATCCCAGCACTTTGGGAGGCTGAGGTAAGAGGATTGCTTGAGCCCAGGCGTTCAAGACTAGTCTGGGCAAAACAGCAAGACTCCCTCTCTATAAAAATACAAAAATAAAAATACTTAGCCAGGTATGGTGGCACACTCCTATAGTCCTAGCTACTTAAGAGGCTGAGGCAGGAGGATCGCTCAAGCCCAGGAGTTTGAGGCTACAGTGAGCCACGACCGTGCCACTGCACTCCAGCCTAGGTGACAGAGCCAGACCACACAAGAACCACAGTATCTGGGAAGTGCAATAATGTGAAACACAATAAAACAGAAAACAAGGAATGTATGTTACCGTTTGACCTTTATTATCTCAAAATTACTCTACTGAAGAGTGATAACCAGAGCAGCTGTGACATCAGACAGCTGAGGATTTGGACTTAGTCCTGCATTCCTGGGTCTGTGACTTTTATTCAACTTCTTTAAGCATCTGGATTTTTTATTGTAAAATGAGAGTACCAATACAACCATCTTCATAAGGCTATTGTGAAATAAAATGAGATGAAGGTAAAGTGCTTACCACAATGCCTGGCCCATAGTGAACACATACAATCCATGTCTACATGTGAAATTTCATGTATAGAGGTGAACCTAGACTATACAAAACCTTAATTTCTACACCTCTGCAGATGCACCTGTACCTATAAAAAGTAGTAATTCATCAGTAATATTTCAGATTATCTCCTGGAAGTTATATGAGCTCTAGAATAATAAATGATTTCTTCCAAATATAGAAAATGCATTTATTTCTGGGAAATTTCTTCTTGCTTAAGTGTCCTGAATATTGATTTGATTATAAGGGACAAAATATGACTGAAATACGTCATCTGTTCCTTTAACAAAAGAAGCACATACCAAATGGTTTTCTTTGGAATTGATTTAGCATCATGGGAAGACTAATATAGCCCTTAATGCAAGAAATGAAGTAGGGAAAGGACCAATTTGAGGTTGTTGATCTCTGGAATAAATGGAGCTTCTAAGGCTCCTATATAGCCCGTAAGTCTCCATTGTTTGATTAGAGCATCTATATCCCAGAAACTGAACCTGCGGGGAAGGCAAACTGCCCCTGTGGCTTGAACCCTGCTGCACCTGAGAGGTAGTATGCAACATTCCTTAGGGGATTCTATCCACTCATTCTTTTTTATTTTATTTTGTTTATTTATTTTTTTTTTGAGATGGAGTCTTTCTCTGTTGCCCAGGCTGGAGTGCAGTGGCACAATCTCAGCTCACTGCAACCTCTGCTTCCCGGGTTCAAGCGATTCTCCTGCCTCAGCCTCCCGAGTAGCTTGGATTACAGATGCCCGCCACCATGCCCAGCTAATTTTTGTGTTTTTAGTAGAGATGGGGTTTCACCATGTTGGCCAGGCTGGTCTCAAACTCCTGACCTCATGATCCGCCCACCTCGGCCTCCCAAAGTGCTAGGATTACAGACCTGAGCCACCACACCCGACCCTCTACTGACTCATTCTAAGTAAAAGAAGAGAGCCAGGAATCTGGAGCTGATAGCTCCATCGTAGTGACTTTCCAGGGCACAAGGGACCAATTTTATCTGTCTCATCCCTCTAAGGATGCCCCCCATCCCACCATCAAATGAAAAGAATGACCTCATCACAATGTGATTTGAGTAATAAGACTCTTATTTAAACAAAATAATCATCTGTGTAATCAAATTCTCAATCCTCTGTAGTTACATCTAGAGAAGAAGCTTTGGGCTGCTGCCTGGGCAGGTGTGTGTCTTTTATTTGAACTACCAGCGAGCAATGGCTATCTCTAAGTGGCCGTGTTGGAAACATCACCTTTGGCTCATAGTTGGGCAATTGTCTATGGAAACAAAAGTTATCCCTTGACTTATAGCAGCATTTACATATCCCTTCTATCTGGGCTTTCACATCTGCTTTTTATTCTCTCTAAACTATATATCGTCCTGAGATATTCCCATGGGTCACACCTGCATTTCACTTCGATTTCTGCTTAAACATCACTTTCCTCACCTCCCCATCTACAATATATCGTGTTCCTTCTGCACCCCATCATCTGCTTTATCCTGCTCCTTACTGTTCTTCATCACACTTAACACAACCTGACACTATTTTATACATGTATTTGTACCTAGTTTTCCTCCCCTACTACAGTATAACAGGAAATTCCTAGAACAGTTTCAGGCATACAGTAGAAATTCAATATAAACATTTGTTTTTTAAAAAATGAATTAATTTATAAATATTAGACATGATTTGTACTAAGCCAGAACATATTTCTTCCTTGGGTCAGTGTTCTACATCTTCCTTGAGTCAGTGTTCTAGTCCCTTTAAAAGAAGTTTAGAGATGAGAATATGTAGACAATGGAATTTTACAAGTTTTTTAGTATTGGGGCCCTGATGATAAGGATAAGATGATACTATAACTTTTCTTTTTAAAAAGCCTACACTAATGGTTGACACATTCTATGACATATTTTTCATGCTGTCATATTCAGTTTTTAAAAAATCAACGTGTATTTAACTTGTACCCCACTTGTACCCAATTCTAGGGGCTAGAGCTCTGGAAGTACAATCAAGAGATACTTGATTATTACTTGGTAGTTTTGAATATATTTAACAGTCCTCAACAGCCCCTTGTCAAATGTCCTTCAAACTCATGATTCCTTGTAGAAGTCATGAAAAACAGAGTGCCTTAATAGGGGCACACCTGGTGGGGAGAGTCAAAAAATTTCATCCCACTACCAGCACTTTGCTTCTTACTTGCTCTGCAATGTCGGACAAACACCCTGATTATCCTGGGCCTCTATTTCCTTGATGAAAACAAAGCAAACAATTGACCTTGATGTTCATTCGTCATTGATGGTTGGTTGACAGTACCTACCCTTGAGCTCCATCCACCCTGTGCATTAGTGCTTTAGCCCCTTTGAGACATTCTGGGTAAAATGGAATAGAGGATTGGCCTTCCCAGGAACAGCCCCTGATTTCTGGGAAGAGGAAAATTAAAGTCTGCCCAGAAGTTCCCAAAGGGTCATTCAGAGTCACCAAGAACTGTCATATTGCCTCATGGTCAAGGCTAGTTTGAGAATCTGAAATATTCTAGGAAACATTTAACCAAATGAACGCTATGAGGGAAAAGAGGTCTGGGAAGGATTTTGTAATTTTTAGGGAGGGGTCAGTGAACTTTTGCACCTTATTCTTAGAGAGACTATGGATGGACTAAAACCAACCAGTCTCAGAAATTAATCTATATCCTCAACTGAAGACAAAAAATAATAGTGATTAGAGAGAAATACTCCTTTGCCTTATTCCATAAACAGTGACAAATTTCTTTTCCTCACTAACTTTAAACACCATATATATTCACCCCTCTGTTTATGCCAAATAACACAGAGCATCATGTTCTTTTTAAATTTATCTATCTTCTTCTTTAATTATTTGCAGTTGGCTTATTGGTGAATACCTATGCCATTGTTGTCTGAAATGGGTGTACGTTTCCAGTTTTAGGGACCTGAAATGTTTAACCTGCCTAGAATAGCCCCATAGGCAGTTGAGTCTTGGGTAAATGCTCTTCTATGATGAGTGAAATTAACAATATTATAATTGTCAAACTCCTCAAAGAAAAATATAATAGGAATGTAAAATATTCTTGAATGTTTTATTATGAATTACTATCTTCTCTATGAAATGTGTCTTTTCTTTATACTGAAATGATATAGAGAGTGATGCAATTTGCCCAACAACTCATAGTGGCCAGACCCCAAGCCCCTTGGCACAGCAGAGGAATGTTAAGCTGTGTGGATTTGATCTCTAGGACACAAAGGTGGCACTGCGTAGCACCTCCAGGTTCTCATGCACTCCAGGAACCCTGAAGTAGACACAGATTGATGCAGAGCACTCAGTAAGTGAAAAAGGGAGTGAAGCCCAGAACCAACACACCATACCATCACTGTCCCACACAGTGCTGACAGATGGCAAAGCCTAGAGAGGCCATTGTCCAATCTTCCTCTCCACACAGTGGTCCTCTTCTTGGGGAAAACATCAGTGGAGATGTATCACAAGAGCCCAGGAAACACTTTGGCCCCCAAAGAATCTTTTCTGTCTTGCATTCATAAATCACATATCCTAATCATGCCATCCAGTCCTAAAAAATTTTTTAAGGATGGTACTCTGCTAGTGAAAATTCATAGGCACCTGCTCTTGATTTACTTCCTACTTAGAAAAAAATTTATACAGCTGTGATATTGCAGAGTGACTCCATTCAAAGTACCAAACAGTGAGGCTTTGTCAAGAAGGGATATGTTGGATGCTTGGGTTATGATGATTTCAGCTATTCCTTTTTCTTTTCTTACAGCATCATTAGTACTCTGTCATTCTAATAATAATAATTCCCTTTTGACATCATGGAGGTAGAAGAAATCATCACTGACATCAAAAATGAGGTGATATTTCAGCAGTATTATTTCACTGAAGATAAAATGGAGAGCTTTATTACTCCCCATGCTTTTAAAGAAAGCTGAACAAGGCATATACTGACCCTAGAGCTTGTCTACTTCAGTTCCTTCCAGACTTATGTGAAATAACTAATTTTGCATATTCTAACTAGAATTTTAGAATATAGTTTTTTTCCCCAAAGCTTTGTTTACATCTACATAGTGAAAAGTTTTTTGAAAACACGCTTTCTCAGTTTGTAATAACCTGAGAAAACAAAAGAGAAGTCTAGTGTAACCAAGAATGATCTATAACTTTCATTCTTCAACATCACCCTTCGTTCAAAGTATTTAGGAATTGATTTCACTCAATCATGTGGTCAATACTGACTGTGTACCTGTTGTGTATTATACACTGTACTGGGTACTGGGAAGACAAAGATGGATAAAACAGAGTCCTTGATCCAGAGAGCAGAGTCTAGACTTAGGCAGGCACACAAAGAAATGATAATGAGATAATTTGATATGTGCTATAATAGAGGTATGTTCCAAGGGCAACGGGATAAAGCAAATGATTCTGTCTGGTGTAAAAGGAGAGGATCTCAAAGACAGCATCATGTTAACCAGCTCTTAAGGGATAGGCTCACCTACAGAGATATGAAGGAAGGGAACTCTGAACAGAGGGAATGGTATCAGTAAAGAGATGAAGGCATCAAGTGTAGTGAGCAGAAAGAAATCTGGGTATCAGGAATAAAGATATCTAAGCTGAGCTGGCATATGTAGACAAGAGTAGGAAGCTTCACGTGGTGTAATGCCAGCCCCATGGGCTAATCAGTCTTTGGGGTCACAAGGATGAAGATTAAGAGTGTTTCATGTCAACAAAATTTTTGGAATCATTGTAAGAGAAAGAGCATTATTTTCTAACAAGAAGAACATGAAGGTTGCTTTCAGCCTATTAGGTAAGGGAGTAAGTATAGTAAGTATATAGATTTAAACAAGTCATTAAATCATTCCTTTTGGAATTTTCTCCATTCATTTTTCCTTCTACCACTCTACCAACATGAGTGCAGGGACTTTTTCCCCTTAATCTCACATTGCTCATATAAATAGACATTTGGAGAACAGGAATGTGATCCTAGAACCAGTAACTCAAGGGAAAAAAAGCTAAGACCTGTATGCATTGAAAGCTGGCATTGCAAAATGCATCAGAGATACAAAGCACTGCATAGACCTCAATCACTTAGCGCTTGGTCTACACACCATTAGGTATCTAGATTATTGGAAATGTCTCTGTATTTGGTAAAATATAAGCAAAACCTACATTTCAGGCAGCCTACAGTTTCCCTTGAATATACCATTTAGTAAAACCCCTAACCTTTCAAGATGATAACTGTCTCTCATTAGAAAAATTTTATTTGTTCTTCAACTCACTTAATTCTGATTTTGGTTGACTATTCAGAATTTCTACTAATTATAGCAACCTTTGTAAACAGTGTTGTCTGAGTACCCAATCCCTTTGTCCCAGTAAGATCTGTGCATGTCACATCAGTTACAACTGATCTGCAATTAAAACAACCGTTCTCAAGTGAACAGTAAGTGATGACATAAAATATGAGTTTCATAACCATGCAAATATTCAAAGTTATGTGTTTTTTAAAAAAAATCAAATACAGTATATGACTACTAGATTTTCAATAGGAGCAAAATTTCACCCCTTTCTCTCCTTCTCCCCAAAAAATAAACCTTTATATTCCTGGATTGAATGATAACTTTTTAAAAAACATAATTTTCACAAAGAAAACCTCTCCCTTTCTTTCTAAATATTTTTGCAGCATCTGCATAGGCTTTACCCTTCTATAAAATGTAATATGAAACTTTAGTGCTTTGTATTGCAGATCATGAGCTGAGTTGCTTTCAGCTGCTTGATTTTATTTTATTTTTTTTCTTTCTCAAACATCTTTTTCTTCTCCAGATAATTAGTGCTCTCAACTGCTCTTAAATGCACCTACTTCTGTCACCATAAAGCTAGTGTAACCCCATGGAGTACACTCCCAAGCCATGCAAGAGCCATTTAAGAGTAGATATTTTTGTTTAAGTCAGATCTCAGGATAGAAGGGGACATCATCCCCAGTTGACTCTTGGCTCTTTTTCATGTGCAGAAGCTAAAAAAAAAGAACTGGACCAAGTTGGGTTTGGGTGTTTGTTTGGGCTTTTTGCATGTAGTAAAGCAACACAGAGCTGATGCACAACAAACAAACATGCATTATGGGTTGTTTTCAGTCACTTTATAGACATATGCATTCATAAATTTTGATACGGTTGTAAGAAGCTGACTTTGATGGGACCAAACTCACAGACGAGCTTTCGATCACTGGAGAAACCACAGTCTAACTTTATGTTGACAATTTATCAGCCCTTCTCCGTCAAGGAAAATTGTTTTTTAGTGCTTGCCTATTAGCAATCACATGCATAATATGAAATTGAGTTTTGGGGAGGACGGCCTACCATCTGTCTTTCTGATATTTTTTTTCAATGTTTCATGCTCAAGTTCAACTCTCTGTGTATCAGAATGCTGTAAAACAGGATTCACCCATAATATGGGCACTTAGCAAGAAAAATGGGCCAGATACCAATGTAATCTTTTAACTTGCTGACTTTTAAAAAGGAAAATCATTGATACCCCAATCTGTGCATTATCTTTTGAGTGCACTTCAAATTCTGCCTGCCTCTCAAAGCCAACTTTGGTACGGCTGATTCTTCTTAAAGAACAGTTCATTAGTGTGCTTCGAGAAGTGTTAAAACACTTTTACAAAAATAAAAATTCAAAGAGAAAGTGGAAAGCAATGTGAGGTTGGAAAATGGAGCTCTAAAGGATTGGTGTGAAGAATGAAAAAGATGTATTTAGTTTCCCTTCCATGTTCCAATATGATAAGATTTTTATCAATAATATTGTTTTTCTGCAACAATACCTGCCTCAGGGAAAATCTGCTCTGTAGCTGTCAGGATTATACTTCTCAAAATATGCTTAAGATGATTCTGTTAAATTGATTAAAAAAAAAATGTACACTCCACAATGTAGAAGGATTGCTCAAAAGAACATTCCCAAGCCTTTCATGTGTAACTGCATTTGTGCAGCAGGGCATTTATTATGCTATAAATTCCATCACTGATTTTGGCCAGTTCAGACTGATTCTGCAGTAACTGTAAGTAATGAACCTTCCAGAGCCAAAGGGGGGAGGAAAAGAAGTAGCCAATACACTTGTGGCTGTGGGAATACAAATCGTAGGGTTCGTTTAGTCGCAGCTTTTATCAGATCATGCAGCCAATACCCTACAAAGCAAGAAAATATATACCCAGAAAAATCTACAAGTTCCTTGTTCTGACTTCAGCAGCTGCAACAGGCAAACACTATGAGAACACTTCTTGGGGAAAGTAAGTGATCTATTTTTTCCTAAGCTTTTATTTCCCAAATTTGTTCCCTCTCTTTTTTCCTTCCCACCAAAGTATGGGCAAATGTCCATGCTACAAGAGCAACAAAATGTGGAGCTCTGTTTTCCTAAGTTAGCCATGCCTGAAGCTTGCCTCCCACGGTTCCCAGTGCCAGGGGCTTAAGGGACCCTCAGCACAGAAGAAGCTCCCAGGGGTTGAGATGTAGCAATCGTCTGTTCAGATAGTTGTAAAGAGGAAAATCAGTTTCCCTAGAGTAGTTGATGCCTGAGCCTATTAAGAAAATAAGGTAACCAGTGAGATGAAAAGCAGGAGAAACATCCGCTTGGAGGTGCCCCACGACCCCCCTGGGGTGGCGGCTGGAGAAAGAATTGGGTGAATGAAAGAAGCTGCATTACAGACAGACAGTGATCTGTACTGCAGTAAAGCATTGCTGTCTAACGTTAGAGGTCTTTTTTCCCTGATATTCTTTAAAACTGAGCACTAAGGAAATAGGTGGGGTGTGAGGGATGGAATAAAGTGTGATTGGAATCCTGGGTATCAAAAGAGATACAGCAGAGTAAGAGCCTTTGGCCAAGAGGAGGGAGGAGAGGAATATGGAAATGGATGATATTCAAGACACATTTCACCTACTAGGGAGGCCAAGGAAGTCCTCATTCCCTTCTTCCCCAGCTCCCTGTCCTCTCTGGCCTCATGTTCATGGAATGCTTAGGAGCAGGGGAAGAATAGTGGGCTGGACTCAGGCTCAGAGTGCTGGCTCTATGGCGGTAGCATGGTCAGAGGGAGACCATGGCTTCAATGGAATGTGCAGGCAGTATTTTACGCCAGTCCAGGAATCTGCATCCTCATCCCCATCCCACTGAATTTCCAGAAAGACAGAGGTACAAACAGGTAATCCATCTTAGAGAACAGCACAGCATCTTTACTGTCCTTTGTCCCCAAGGACAAATACCACAAAATCTTTCAAGATTCTCTCTCTCTTCTCCCTTTCCCCCTTAAAAACCACAGAATCATAGAGCTGAAAAGCCTGTAGACATGGTTTTGGCTATTGTGAGGTACACCTGACAGAATAAACCATTTGGGGCCTTTTTGAAGCATCTACATTTCTCACTGGACTGTTTGAAGTTATTTGGGGTAAATGCCATGCTATGTCTCATAGATGAGACCACGAACACAGCAGGACAACTCTTTAGATAGGGACAGTGAGAGTTAGCCAAATGGAGACACATATTGTTGTTTTGGGTAACTCAGTAGAATGCAGAGAGCCCTGGCCTTAGGATCAACAGATGTAGGTTTTAGTCCTTGTTTTGCCACTTGGTATATATTTGACCTTGGGGAACTCATTTAGCCTGCCTAAGTCTGTTGAAAGAGGATAATAGTACCACTCCCTGAAACATCATAGAGTTACTATGAGGTTAATGTAAGATAATATGAGTGAAAATATTCTGTAAACTCTAAGTGATTATCTTTATTGGATTATAACTGTAAAATCTAGGGTTTTAGCATTTCAGAATATATTGGCTTAGCTTATGTTTATCACAAGTAATTGATCTTCTCATTTTATTTCTATTATTGGTACATTTATTTTTGTGAAGAAAAGCCACTTTTAATAGAAGCCTTCAGATTACCCATTTTATTTCTGAAGAGGGCAAAGGCAGAAGGTATGTTCATAAAATAAAAGGAGGAAAATAGCTGAAAGTTACTACCATGACGCCATCCCTGCAGTGGGGTCTGTGGATTGCCTCGGGGGAAAGGATTATATAGGAGTGGCCATGAATCATGGCTGATGTGATTAGGCTGCACTCTAGACCAGGTGGGCCTGTGGGCCTTTCAGGACTCCTTGTCATTATTGCTCACTTAGGTTAATGTTAAGATGAGCTGTCGGGTGTTATTTAATAATATTATTGTCTTAGGCCATTCTATGTTGCTATGAAAGAATAGCAGAGGCTGCGTATTTTATAAGGGAAAGAGGTTTATTTGGCTCATGGTTTTGCGGCTATCTAGGAAGCATGACACCTGTATCTGTTCAACTTCTGATGAGACCTCAGGCTGCTTCCACTCGTGGCAGAAGGGGAAGAGGAGCTGGCAGGTGCGGTGATGCCATGGAAAGAGAGGAAGCAAGCAAGACAGTGGGAGGTGCCAGGTCTTTAACAACCAGCTCTCCTGGGATCTCATAGAGTGAGAACTCACTCACCCCTGAGGGAGAGCATTAATCTATTCATGAGGGTTCTGTCCCCATGACCCAAACACCTCCCACTAGGTCCCACCTCCAACATTGAGGATCTAATTTCAACATGAAGTTTGGTGACGACAAATGCCCAAACCATAGCAATTATCCAACTTTGAGTTTGATTTCTTTTATTAGTGATTGAAAGCTTTATGTATCCCTCTTTGCATTGAAATAAAGTAATCATTTATCAGAGTCAGTAATGAGTAATACAGAGACCATAAGTTTCTTGAGGGAGAAAGGGTAAGAGGGCCAGATGAGCCAAACCCACCTACTGCATAGTAAATGCCCTGGACAATTTCTGGAATCCCAGTTGGGTGGATTCTTGCAGTACCCAGTTGTATTCACGAAGTAACTAACCCCCAAGAAGAATCTTACTAATATGTTTTCTAAAGGGAATCTTACATTGAAAGGTTTTTGAAGTAAAAGGGAGAACCAGACAGATTTAGACTGCTCAGATGGATCAAAATAGCAATCGGGAGTGGCAAGAGATGCAAGGCGGTCTGTGAAAGAGAGCACTGAGCTTGGAAGAATGTCAGAATTATATTTTAGCTGTGTAATCGTAACCAAACACTTCATCTCTCTTAGCCTCCAGCTCCTTATTTATAGGAGGGAGATACTAATATGTGCTCTACCTACTTTAGAGGTTATTGTAAGGATTAAAACAAAGAAAGGAAGTTGATAACTTTGTGAGCTTTCATGCAGTAGATAGATGTAGCATCTAAGCAGTCAGTCATCCTGTAGTCTGGTCCTATGGGGGTACACAGAGAAATAAAGGTTGCATTCTGTGCCATCAGGAGGAAAACAGAGAGTCAGAGACAAAGGCAGAGAGAGCAAGAGAGCAATCTCTGGTAGTACATACCTAGGTACTGACCGGGTAGCCGAGACAATAGTAGGAATTCAAAGGGAGGAGGACAGCACTGGGCTAAAGTGTCCAAGAAGAGGAAAAGGGACTTGATATCACCCTGGAAGAATGAATATTATTTCCACTGATGGTGGGGCATGGGGAAGGAATTCTTGGTCTGAAAGGTGATGTGAGAAAAGATATGGAGCAGATAAACACAAGGCAGATTCAGGAGATGCTGGACAAAGCATCTGGAGTGCAGGGAGGGAAGTCATGGAAGAAAAGCCAGGTTGTCTTGGCTTGGGACTGAAGCTTGAGACTGAATGGACACAAGCTTTTCATGATGAGCTAAGTGGTCTGAATTTTATTCCAGAATCAATCAAGGCTCTTGAGTGGTGATAGTGACAATGCTGCAACTTGATATCTACATGGTGCTACACCATTTTCAAGGCATTTTTAAATGCACCACCTCATTTGATTTTCTCAGCACTTGTGTAAGACAAGGATGGAGAGGATGGTCACTGCTGTTCGACATATGGGTAACTGAGGCTCATAGAAGTCCTGCTGCTGCTCCAAAGTTATACAGGCAAATGAAGGAGACCCTATAGCTCCTGGTCTACTTCCTTAAAGATACTCTAGGTAGATGAATCTGACAGTAAAATGCAGGATGGACCAGAGTAGGGAAAAATAAGATAGGGGAAAAAATGAGAGAGACCGGTTAGGCAGCTGCCCACCCAATTGTCCAGATATGAGATTTCAAGAATTTGTGTTACAGTAATGGCACTTGGAATAGATATACCATCAGAAGTAAGAAAACATTCCTAGGTCTTAATGATTGACTGGATCTGGAAAATGAGAGAACGAGGATCAAGGATGAGTCCAAGAGAAGTGATGCACTCCCCTTTTCTGCCTTTGAGTGGTCCAAGGTTGAAGCCTGAGTAACCAGTTGGACACTAGTCCTCCTGACATCCATTCTTTACCCTCATCTGGAGAGGCCATTCCTTTTATTCACCTTTCCATTACAGCCCTGATCACACACTCGTCAGGTCAACACAGATGGACGACTCTGGGCTCCTTGGTAATTATGCCTCAGTGCCTGCACAGAGCAGTGTCTTATAAAGGTTAATTAAACATTGAATGAATGAATGAATGTTCTCACAGTTTTCTTCCTAAATCTCAGGTGCAGTCATATAATCCTTTCTTCAGAATTCTTCCATGGGTCCCCTCTTTGTCCGTAACATGAAGTCACAACTCCTTTGTACAGCATTCATAGCATTCCACAATCCAGCCCGCTTCACCTCCTCCAGCACCTCCCCACCTACTCCACTTTGTCCTCTCTCTGCACTCCTCTCCATTTCTGAACACAAAAAGCAGTTTTGTATCTCTGTGCTTTTGCTTATAATAGTTCTCCGACCTAATGCCAGTCAAATCCTACTCACCCATGAAAATTTAACTCAAATGCTGCCTCCTCCCTGAAAGGCTCAGCCTAGTGCCTTGTCAGGATGGCTCTCCTCTTTGCTACTTCTGCACGGGGCATCCCTCTGTAGGTCTCATTCAGGGCTTGGCCAATGTGTGCAACTCCTGGACAAGTTGGCCCCATAGGGCCTAGCAGAGCGTTGACTCCTATTAGGATTTTAAATAGGGGAAAAGAAAGAAAAGCGGCCAAAGAACCGTTCAGGGAAGAAGGCCATGAGCTTAATTTCTGTGTCCTCTAATGAAATTTACCTCTTTCCTAGAAATTCTTCTCAATGAAAAATAATATTCATTTAAACACTGCATATTTATACAAAGGAACTGCTTTTTTTTCTCTGCCTATTAAGATGCAGGGTAGTTCTACTTTAACATCCAAGGTTTTTCTTATTCCTTACTCAGCAGAAAAAGCCTACTCAAACAAAAGGAAGAAACTGACATATTTGGATTGACAGATGTCAAGGGACACTACCATCTAATTTCCTTGTTGATTAATTTGAAGGTAATTTCCTGGTAACCCAGGCTTCCAAAAATGTATTTTAAGTGGCATGTTGGTAAAAGAAAATTAATTTCTCTGTGTTAAACTTGCTAGCTTTTGAATTAATTGCATGAGCATAACAATCAATTAATAAATGTTAAGCAAACAAGGGAAAATCGGTCAATTAAAAATGACAAAATTGATTCCAAGGGTAGATAAACCAAAAGTTTGTCATAATGCCCACTTCTAAGTTTAGATCTCCTGCCTCTGTACAATTTCCCTCCCACTTTTCTACACAGCATTCAAACTGCTGATGCCTTATTATAATTTCTTATAAATAAATTACCACCTAAGCCCTCCTTGCTGCTTTATTGGGATTAAAGAAGCCAAACATACATAGCAGTCCTCCAGCAGCTATGGGGAGAAAGTCATTGCTTTGGGAAAGTGTGCCACCCACAGTACTCTGCAGAAGTGTTTTTGAAAGGGAAGCCTTTTCAAAGTGGACAAATGTTCTCTAAATATTTACCAGTACATTCTAACAAGAGGAAGCTCTGTATATTGTCTTCTTTTCTCCTGGTCATACACTCAGATGTCTCCCAGAGATCAGGCAAAATGGGAAGTGGCAGGGCCTAGAGAGAGTGCTTGCCCCATCGCAGAGCGTTCATATGAAACATTCTTAAACACAGTGCTGTGTATACTTTCATATCTGGAGCTGAAGGTGACCTGGAATACATGGATTTATTCTTCAGCCCTGGATTTCGAATTTGTTTCTTCACTTGGAAAGCTAGGTGCTTTGGAAATAATGTTTTAAGAAAGTATAGGAAAAATAAAATGTGCCTAGTAAAAACAGCTTGCAGGCTGCATAGTCTTTATAACTATAATGGAAGATTGTCATTATTTACCTGGCCTATTGGTTGTCTTTAGTCCTGAATGAGTAGTGTGTTTTATCACAAAATACTTCCAATTGTCCATTTAGACGTGGATTAAAAAGAAATCAAAGATTGCAACGTGCACATCACAAATTTCTCCATTTTGCCAAGGGCATTTAGCATAACGGATATGATAAAGTTTCTAGAATGATTTCTATTTAAGCATATATAAGATTTCTGAATAAAATTGGGAAAAAGTATCAAGACTTCCTTAGTACACTTAAACTTCTAAGTCCAGCTGAATCTTCACTTGACTGTTGACAATTTCTCAGTCTTAAGGGTGACCAAAACAAAACCCACCCCAAGATGTTTTGCCATCCACCTGCCCTTCCCATCTCAGTAAGTTGCACCACCCTCTGGCCAAAAGCTTAAGAGTATCCTTTCATTCCACTCTTTACCTGCCACCTCACAACTAATACATCAACAAGTGCTGTCAAGTCGACCTTCACAGGGTATCCAACATCCAACTACTTGACACCATTTCTTCCCGAGCTACCATCTTCTCCCTCCTACCTGGCTTTCCCAATTTTACTCGGGGCCCCAGAGCAGCCATTTAAATCAGCCAGAGATGCTTATCAGAGCTCATCCTTCCCCCTTTATCTGTCCTTTTCATTGCTGTATCCCCAGAATCTAAAACAGCGCCTGGCAATAAATTAATCTCAAAGATACTTTGGAATGAATGAAATTATGTAGTTTGGAAGAAGCGCACAACATGCTATAGGATCATTTGGACACTTCAAAAACATTATTTGACCATGTAGAGACCAAGAGTAGGACACCCACCCCTGAATGTGAGTAGTTCATACATCTGTCAATCAACTGCTCGCCTCGCCTCATCCCTTCCTTCTAAAGTGTTATGGAAAAGCAGATATTGTAGGTGAGTGGGGTCAGTTTGCCCATCCTGCCTAAAGTCTCTCCTTTGGGGGTTATGTCTGCCTAAACCAAAGAAGTTAAAAAAAAAAAAAAAAATCAAGTGCTGATTCCAGTTATTTTAAACAGTTTCATACTTACTTGGCAATTTTGATAGCACAAGTCTCTCCAATAATCAAAAGAATCATTACTTGTTTTGCTAAAATCCCAAGGAAATAGAACAATATGTAATATTTCGGCACTAATGAGGTTGTGCCTGAAGAAGTGTGATTTTAATTATGATAGATTTGGAGAATCCATTGCAAAACTGCAGGAGAACAGCATGTTGTACCAGTTCCAGGGAAAGTGCATTAATATCCCATGTTTTTGTTTTATTTAGTCATCACTGGCTGTGTGGAGAATCACCTAAGGTAATGATAGAGCTACCAAGAACTACATGAAATAGAACCCTATAAAGAGACTTTATTTTCTCTTCCCATACTATGGACAGAACGTGTACTACAGAGGAATATTTATCTTGAGTTGTCTTACAAGCTTACAAGATTGATTTGCTTGGCCACTGACAGTTTTGATCCTAACACAACCTTTCCAGCACCTTCCATCCTTCAAAGGTTGAAAGTCACCACTTTAGCACAGTGGCTCACTAAGCCTTTACACTGGCAGAGAGAGGAAAGGAGTTTCTGTAGAATTTCACTTCATTCAGAAGACTGATCTGGGTTGGGTTTGAAAGCTCCTGGTGGAAGTCTGCATATGAGCAGGGCACTGATTACTTCATTAGAACCCTGTGCACTTCAAGAGCCATATGCTTTCAAGTTTCTTTAAATGGTATTAGGGAAAAATATCCTCAAGGCATTATTTTTAAAGGGGACTTCAAACATTCCCCAGGGAAAAAAAAAAAAAGTATAGCACATTTGAACTCGAGGGGGTTGCAGGAGAAATCTTACTTAGCACGACTGTGAAAACGGAACAATCTTTTCAGTTTCAGGGTAAAGTCAGTGTTGGTCACAATCAGGGATAAATTTGAAATGTGGATGGAGGAAGATGCAGAAAATCTCCAAATCCTTGAATCCTTACCATAAAATAGCAAAGAAGATAACTTGAGGAAGGAAATTTTTTAAAAATATTTTTGTTCTTACATTCGAGGGAATAGGGAGAATTGAGTGTCTTGCACAGTGCAAAAATTGATGAATTCTTCCCATTTCATTCCACATAGAAGACCCTTCTAAAATAATTCTCCACCCCCAACTTATGCTACAGATACTCAAACATATTTTAAAGACCCAGGAAGCCAGGCTACAGGTAGAAGTAAAGCTATTCATTTTGAGTTTTCCTGCAGAAGGTCTGCTTCAGAGGTCAAATCAAAGAGATGCTTCTCCAAATTTAAACTCTTCTTTTCTAAATAGATCCCAACCTGATCTCATTTAATTCATTGATGTGTAGTTTCTTAGGCATTATAGTTGCAGTATAACATACCAAAAGGACTCTTGAGAAATTCTCCCGAATTGATAATTCTAATTTCTTATGTATAACTACTCTATATTCACTCAGAGGACAACTGCATTGTATGCTAAACCATGAATCATAAAAACTGGTCCCTTTGTATGTAGGTTTGTATTAAATTGAGATGCTGTCTTTTTTTTTCCCTGTTTGTTCCCACACTTGAGTTCCTGATGTCAGTTTGTTTTTGGCTTCTTGAGCATATTAAAGTTTTTCTAGTGCTTATGATGTTCTTGCCAAGAGCACACTTGCAGCAATCTGCACTAGAACAGTCTTTGTGCCAATTACTTCAAAAAGTATTCTTTAAAATAAAAAGGGGGAGGGAGGACTTTTATTTCAGGGAACTTTCAGGTTATAGTGTGGTGGTTTCAATTTTAATTTTTAGAGTCAATCTTCCTGAAATGATGACTTACAGGCTCTGGAATGTGCATCTTTGTTTGGGGGCTCTTTTTTTAAGACTTTCTACAAAATGGAAATCCTGATAAAGACATACGAATAGCAGCGGGAATCAGTGGTATGGAGGAAACTGCTGTCGCTGCTGACACCACACCCTCATCTATTTAAACAGCTTTGGAAAGGAAACTGCTAGAAGCTTGTTAAGGAGTTTCCAAATGTGTGACTGTAAATGACTATCTCTAATCATGGCTGAATAAACCAAATGCAGCAAATGAGCTGGTGACACGCACAAAAGTCATATGAGTGTTTTGAATTGCATATGCTGAATAGATAATAACCTGTGTCAGTGCCATGGGGTCTTTTGAAGGTTAAAATCTTAAGGTTGATCGAATCATTTATATAGAGAGAAATAAGCACATTTGGGAAAACAAAAGAGGAAAATGGAAGGGGATATGTTCTCTGAAATGTACCACTGAATAGTAGAAAAATCGCCGGGCAAGAGATTAGGAGACCTCTTTTCTTCTTGTGTCTGCCACTAACTGGCCCTGCGTCCTCGGGCAGGACATTTCACCTGCCCAGACCTCAGTCTTCACTTCTTTAATGTGGAAGGGTTGGCTGAGTGGTCTCCATGGCCCCTTCCAGCTCCAGCTTGCTTGCGGTCTTTCTGGGATGCTGAACACAAGAGGTACTTGGCACCGCCATGGATTCATCCGCTCCATAAAGCGAGACATTTCGAGAGGCATATTGTTACTAGAAATTACTCTCATTTAGGATGAAATATAGGGTTGAATTAAATAGCCTTTTAAAATATTAGTTATAGAGTTCAGAGGGTAGCTTAAGAAACATGGAAGAAAATATCCTGTGCTAATTAATATTAAACACAGAACATCTGTGCCTAGCAAAGAGTGTAAACCAAGAAGAGAATGGAGATAGAAAGTTACAGAGGCTTAGGGTTTTGGTGATGGGTCAAGGCTTTGTGCTTAAAGAGATTGGATTCAAATACACCCTGCTAAGGAAGGTGTGGCCTCAGATGCAGTGTAGTCAGGCTCACTCACTTTCCCAATGAAAAAATAGATGCTGAGAAAGGAGGTCCTTGCCATCGAACAGGAACTACATGTTGCCCAAGTATGCCAGGGAAACTGAGGAATATTGGTGTCCAGTCTGCATTCTTTCTTTCTTACACATATTTGTGTCTAAAATGCCTTAAGAGAAGTCTCTTTGTTCTTTCATTACTTTAAGAGTTCCAGATACCTACTGCACCCTCTTGGGAATTGATCATTTTTAGGTTTGATCACTAAGGAATTTTTTATCTAAATTTGGGGAGTATTGGGTTTTTTTTTCCCAAAATATATATGACCCACATGTTTGCTTTAAACAATTTTAACTATAAGAAATAGAATCACTATTATTTGTGGTTTCCCCTTTAAGGGGATGGCTTCTTTAAAAAAATTTCAGCTCAAGAGACAGCAGAGTCGCACTTCCCTAGGGCCGGTCTACCCATCTACATGGACAATTGTCTTTACTTCTACATCCTCTAAAGCTGAGGAAGACAGGAGTGGCTGGCTTCACATTTTCCTTTATTGTCAAAATATAATCATTTATTCTCCTAGAGCCCTTGAAGTTAAATGGGGGCACTGGGGAGGCTATCCTTCCATGAGGCTGCCTTAACATTTTCTCACAGAAGCAGAATGCTCTCTAGGACTACCATCTTCGGCAGAGGGGTACATGGCTGTCTTTGAATATCTGTTGCATTTATTGCAGTTTAGTGTCTGTGCCCAAGTTCTGCTAGCAAACTCAAGAGAAACAAACAAAGAGAAACAAAGTCTAAGTACTAACTTAGAACAAGACTAGTTGGGAAACTCAGGACATTTAAGTAAAATACACATTCAACAAAGGTGTTAAGCAAGAATAGGAAATAGAAAATATTTATGTAATTTCTTTTCTAATAAGAGCTCAGGGGTTCTAAAGAAAATGCATCAATATAGTACAGTACTTCTTCCTGGGGTGGTGCTAAGTAGGGGGAGTAGGGAAGCAGTTTTTCTTCCTTGCCTGACATGGGACTAGTTCTGAGTCTTTTTTTATATAATGTTGTTGGAAAATACAGTTGCCGTGTGTAATATTGAGAAGAACTGCCTCTCTACCCTCAAGACAGTGACACTAAGCCATGAGGGGCCTCAGGGGGACATGAAGGGCAACACCCCCCTCCTTTACATCAAGTGATAGAGGAATAAAAAAGTTCCCTTCCACAGCAGTACAATGGGCCTCTGTCCTTCTCTAGGAGACTTTAATAAAGTAACTGAATCAAGTGAAATTTGATCAGATGTGTATAGTTCAGCCTTCTTGCTTTGCCCCTTAACAATTTATCGAGGTGTTTCTACCCATGGTCCTGTTTTATTAAATGATATTTGAAGTGTTCCACTCTCTGAGAAAATGTGGTTTATATCCTTGGCATACATTTACATAATCTCATTAAGGAGATCTCTCCAGCTTAGTTAAACTATCCCAATAAAAAATCTTATCTTTGGTAGAAGAAAGACTGTTTTCTCCAAAGGGAACAGGAAACTAATGGGGGGGGGCAGGTACATTTTGAGAAGCTAAAGCTGTAATTATAGCTATATTTTTTATGTTATGTACGTGAAGTTTGTTAAGAGAGATGGATGGGAAATAATTGTTGTTTGGAGGATACAGTCATGTAAGAAGAGAATGCTGTGGCTAATGTATTTTAAATGTGGGTTTTAAAAATAATTTTTTATTTGCTCC
The DNA here is from genome assembly GCF_028885625.2 of Pongo pygmaeus. Lineage (NCBI taxonomy): Eukaryota > Metazoa > Chordata > Mammalia > Primates > Hominidae > Pongo > Pongo pygmaeus. Next base: position 32,100,233 of record NC_072388.2, read on the forward strand.
CTTAGAAAATATTTCTGCATAAAAAACAAAAAAAACCAAGAGTGAAAAATTACCAGCAATCTCTCAGCTCCCCACTGGAGCCATCAAATGAAGGGTTAACCTCTCAGAATCTCCGGAATTAATCAGGAGCTCAGCCAGGGGCCGGCTGGGCTAGGGGGAGGGGATTGGCAGAGCTCAGCCTCCCCCAGAGGCTTACAGCACTACAGTGCAGCCCACTGTGGTGCGGCCACTGAGAGAACGCAGACCTTTTCAGAGATAAAGGAGCATGCACAGGAAATATGCCCTGATCCCACATCAGCCAAGGCTTCCTGCTCTTCTCATGCACTGATCCTCCATTTTCAAAGAGCCGAAAGGCAACAAGTTATGTTCTACAGAGTAGGATTTTTTTAAGTACAGCTTTAATCATAAATATATGTTCATCTTTCTTTGCTCATTTAGAAGGCAGTCTGTGATGTGCACCTGGGTCATCTTTATTAGGATCTCTCAATTCATTCAGCTCTCCTGATGGAGAGCAAGCTGCAGCTGGGTGGATGGTATGTCCTGCCAGCCACTGTCATCCAGGGCACTTGGAGTTCTTGCTGTTATGCGGATTCCCAGGCCCCTCTGTCAATTTAGAAAATCTGGACTTTCGGGGCAGGAACCTGGGAACCAATATTATTAATAAGCTCTCCATGTGATTCTTGTGCACATTCACATGTAAGAACCACTAACCCGAGGTTTTTTGTTTAAAACAAATCCCTCACATCAGCATTAGGTGCTGTAAGCTTTCCAATTAAAGTAAAGAACAAAATAGGTTTTCCCTCATGTGCCAGGCCCATTTAGTCATTTTAATAATTTGGGTGTTGAGCAAAGTGAGTTGACTTCATTTGTAAGAGTAAGAATAACCATGTTCGCATGCATACATGTACCTGAAGTCTGTTTTCCTTCAGGACTTTAGTATGTCAGGGAGAGCAGAGAAGTTAGCCCTTGACTTCTTTCCTTTTCCTGTGCCTTCCTTATGTATAACTTCAGATCTGTCCATTTCCTGAACCAACCTTCACTTAGTCTCTTCAGGATTCGGACCAAGCATGAAACTGTATGCTCCAGTTACATCGCTCTTCCTGCTCACCTCATTCCCATTTAAAACAAGTGAAAGATCATGGAGTCCCTGATAATTAACACTTTTTATGTAATTGTAGACTTCTTATGCCATAGGACTGGTTTCTGCCAGCCTTCTTTCCTAACTTTGGCTAGGATTCTCTCCCTGGAACCCAGTATCACCTGCTCTCTTATCCATCACCAGAGCTGCCCTTAAGTTGAGCCCACCTGAAACCCTGACAACCTAATTCCTGCTGGTCTTCTATCCTTAAGTGCTGAATCTTACTCCCTTACTTCTGCCTGATATTGAATATCCCTGATCTTACAAGAATTTGGTTGGACAAACTCCCAGAAAGACCCCTACCATCCACTTGCTTCCTGAGTTGATAGCCATCTCCATACATAGCTGATGACAGAGTTCCAGGACCACCTCTCCCGTTGCATCCTCCTTGGCCCTGGAGGAGGTCTGCATTGTCACCCCCTCCCCGGATCTCACTTCCACCTTGTGAAGTCAGCTTCTCCCTGTTCTGCCTTTTCTCATCCCCAGTTGCTAAACTCCCACTGGGACTTATGACAAAGCCTATAGTTTTAGTTGTAAAGTCAGTTTTTAGAACTAAAATCTGAGATCCTGTAAGGGAAAGGAAATGCCATTCTACTGTGCTTCTGCCTCCCAGAAGGTCTAAGGGCTCCTCCTTCAGTTATGAGCCTTCTTCTCCATGGTGCTTGCATCTGTGGAAAAGTCCCTGGTTTCAGCTAAGGCTTGTTTTTATCGTTATTTGTTTTTTCACGCCTTGTGCAAGGAAAGACCTAGGTGGCAAGAGTGAGACAGAAGCAGATCTGCTAGGGCAGATTCTCCAGCCTATGAATATGGTCTAAATCCTGGAAGCCCCACTCCCTATAAATTTGCATGAAGTAATTTACACAAGGTTGATATTCTCATGCTGGTTCAGATTAAGTTGTTATGCTGTAGGCTAGATGTTTAGGTTCAGAAGACCCGGCTAAGCCCTTATCTTTCGGCAGGTTTCAGGCCACCTCAGAGCCCCCGTCACTTAAAAATAATTAGCTGACTCTCCCACCTGAGCTAGTGATTTGACGATCTGTATGCTAACCCAGACTTCTACAGAGGAAAAAAAAAAAAAGAAAAGGGACCAGAGTGCCAGAAGGAAGCTTAATTTTTAAGGTAAATTTGGATTCCCTTAAAGGACAAGTGAAAAATCTCTGAAGATGCTCTAAACCCAGGGACTCTGTCGTTTTCTCTTTCGTGCCTGCAGCCTTTTTTGTTCCCCTAGTTGCCTAGCCCTATTCTATACTTTACATTATATGTGGAAAATAATGCACAGAGTACTTGGCACTTCCTTTTGTTAAAGAGAACATTTTATATTGCTAGAACTGAGATTTATTCCTAAAAGAAAGGAGAATAGCTTCCAGATGTATTTTTCCGTCATGGACTTTCTTTCCTCAAGTATTGACAGAGGGGATGTTTTATCAAGGTCTTTGTGATGGGCCTGTTTATAATGAGAGGATATTAGTGGAGCACATCTAAGTGTGTATCACCAACAGAAAACTGAAAGGAGCATATGGCAGGAACAGAAATATACATTTGCCCAAATAATGTGGCTTGTTAACACTCCCACATCCATCCTAAACTCTGTGGACATGCATCTAACAGCATCACACACAGTCACTCCTTGCAGCAGTGAAGAAAAATAAAAGTCCAACAATGATTTCCTCACTATGGGATGATCAAATAATGCTAATGTGGACATTTTTATCAAAGATGATGGGATTTCAACTCAGAAATCTTGTGCATTCCGCTTCACTGTTGCTGGCATCCGGGCAGTGCTGTGTAAGGAGTTTAGAAAAATATGAGCTTTAGCATTTTTGTACAGCTTTTTGTGATAAAACAGGAACAATGAAAGGAAACATGAGGATCGAGCTCTTATGTAAGACTGAGCTCAGGGGCAAAGAATCTTTTAGTTCAGAAAGCTCTTCTGAAGAATGTCTGTAGATGAGATTTAAGACCAGATTAAGATGAACTTTTTGAACACTGAGGCAGTTTTACCCAGCATTGGCCAGAACCAAGGCTTATTTCAATTCAAATATGATGCATAAGATCCCTACTAATGAATTATTAAACTGAATTTATCAATTTGCAGCTGTATTCTGAAACTCCTGCCCCCACTATGGGGCTGTAAAAGAGGGTAATGCTACAGCACAGGAAATGCCACTCCGTTAGACATTTGGTTATAGAACTCCCTAGAGATGAGTGAGAATCGTAGGCATCATTGCCTGATTCTTTGACACCATTTTATATCTGAGGAAATCCTACCCTCACCAAGCTAGAAGACTTGCCAAAGTTACCAGAACCAGGACTGAAAACAGATGTTCTCTTTCCCAATACAATGTTATTTTTACCCCCGCACCAATATTCCTTTCATTTTAAAGTAGATTATTTTTATAGTTTCATGGCTCTTGACATATTAGAATCTAGGCTTATATATTTGTATTCACCGTCATTTTACATTCACCTACTTAACTTTACAAGGAAGCCATACCCATTCTTTGATATGTTAGCACTGGGATTGGTGGTGGTATGGCAAGCCTGGCATTTATGTTAGAATGGAATTGTGGATGGAGAAAAAGAGTGCTTAAGAGCTTTCAGAAAAGTTCTATTTTTTAAACAAAATTATTATAGAGCAAGAGGACCTCAATTTAGAGAATAACAAAAAACAAAAACGTAAGTTGCCTGAGGCTTCAGCTAGTCAAAGTGGGTAAAAATGCCTTTGGCACTCTTATGTATGTTTTCTCTGTTGGCAATTCTATTGAATTTCTTGGTTTTAATTATCACCTCCAGGAAGAAAAAAAAATAACCTTCCAGAACTATACCTTCAACTATCATCATTTAAGTGCCTAACTCTTATTTTCAACTATCCCCTGAACACCTTCTCCAGGATCTTCCCAGGCTGCTCAAGTACAAACTGTTCACAGGGAAATCATCTTTGTCTCCACTGGTTACCATCTGGTTACCATTTACCATTTAGTCTATTGTCATCATCATCCTGTGGGACAGGAACAAAAATTATGATACCAGCTCTTCTCCTCAGGTCCCATTGCCAATTTCCATTGATTATACTGCCATTTTGGCCCCATCGCCAATTTCCATTGATTATACTGCCATCTTGGCCCCATCTCTGTCTTTTCTCCTGCTGACACCAATTGAATGCTCCTGGATCCATTCAGCTGAAAGTATTTTCTTTCTACCCTGAACTCCTGAAGATCTTATTCCAAACCTTTCTTATGGAACATGCTTGTTAATTAATCAAATAGTATTTGTTGAGCATATAATACACATCAGGCATTATACCTAGGCACTTTGCACACATTTTCATTCCCTCCAATCAGCCCTGAAAGACTTGGATTTTGTTTGTTTGTTTTTGGTTTTTTTTTTTTTTTTTTGAGACAAGATCTTGCTGTCATCCAGGCTGGCGTGCAGTGGCGGAATCACGGCTCACTGCAGCATCGATCTCCTAGGTTCAAGCAATCCTCGCACCTCAGCCTCCAAGTAGCTGGGGCCAAAGACATGAACCAATATGCCCAGCTAATTTTTTCATTTTTTGTAGAGATGGGAGTCTCCCTATGTTGCCCAAGCTGGTCTTGAACTCCTGGGCTCAAGCAATCCTCCTCCCTGAGGCTCCCAAAGCACTGGGGTTACAGGTGTGAGCCACAATGCCCAGCCCGGAAAACTTTAAAAATGTCTATGAATACTGATGCCAGTCCCCCACCACCTGAGATCCAGATTTAACAGCTCTCAGGTACAGCCTGGACAGGGGGACTTTTCACGACTCCCTGGTTGATTCCAATATGTAGCCATGGTTGAGAACCACTGGTGTAACTCCAAACCCATTTGCCGGATATTCTCAGGTAGTTAGTATCACCTCTGAAGCTTTAAAACGCAAACAAATGCTGGACTCTAACCTAATCCTATCAAATTAGAACTCTGGGGGATAGAGTCTGGGAATTCACGTTAACAAAGCTTCACAAGTGACTCTGTCACATAACCAGGATCAAAACCCACTTTCTTGATTAGATACTGAATCATCTCCCTCTTATGGCAATATTAGAAATAATTATAGATGTCTTCCCCCACCTTAGAGTCTGTAAACTCTTTGAGGACAGATTTACATTTGATTTACCTTGGTCAGCTTCCTGGCACCTAGCAAGGTCCCTCATAGATTATGTGTTTTAGAAACTAAAGAACCAGGAAAATACCTTTTGTTAACTTTATTCAGAAAAAAAGAACTGCCAGGCACAGTAATCCCAGCACTTTGGGAGGCCAAGGCGGGCATATCTGTTGAGGTCAGGAGTTCAGGACCAGCCTGGCCAACATGGTAAAACCCAGTCTCTACTAAAAATACAAAAATTAGCTGTGCATGGTGGTGCATGACTGTAATCCCAGCAACTCGGGAGGCTGAGACAGGAGAACTGCTTGAACCTGGGAGATGGTGGTTGCAGTGAGCCGAGATCACACCACTGCACTCCAGCCTGGACTACAGAGTGAGTAACACTCCATCTCAAAACAAAACAAAAAAAAAAATCTTTGCAGCGTACTTATTTTTTTGTACTAGGTTTTAAATCTTTGATATACTAACCTGGAAACAAAGCAAGTCATTTCAATTGTCTTAGTATCATAGTTGGGCGGCTATTAAGTGCCAGAGCTAGGATTTGAACCCAGGCCATCTTGACAATATTCTTTTCTGTACATCTCAGGCCTTAAAGGCAGCTATAAAATGAAAAATTCAGCTATCTACATGTTTGGATACATGCTGTCAGACATGTTTCTGAAATTTGAACACAACCTGTCACCTGGGGAAAAAAAGCTCTGTTGGCATTATGAAATGAATTTGGAAAAAATATGTTAATTTAAACCTAAAAATTGTGGGATCTAACAGATATCCCTTTCTTCTCTTCAATTCCACCCTCCCTCAAACCCACACATACACACAGACAGACAAACACACCCTCTGATTGTTCTTTGCCATTTCCTGACAACTATTTAGTTACTGCTTTGGTAATTTTCTTAGTTTTCTTTTTAGTTTATACTACTTCTCAAAGATTTTTCAAATAACTTGAGCTTCTAGTTATAAATGAAATCTTCTCAAAAGTTCATATACAGTTTACTTAATAAATTGGCATCTGGTGGCTGGGCGCAGTGGCTCACGCTTGTAATCCCAGCACTTTGGGAGGCCAAGGCAGGTGGATCACGAGGTCAGGAGATCGAGACCATCCTGGCTAACATGGTGAAACCCCGTCTCTACTAAAAATACAAAAAAATTAGCTGGGCGTGGTGGTGGGTGCCTGTGGTCCCAGCTACTCAGGAGGCTGAGGCAGGGGAATGGTGTGAACCTGGGAGGCAGAGCTTGCAGTGAGCCGAGATCACGCCACTGAACTCCAGCATGGGTGACAGAGTGAGACTCCATCTCAAAAAAAAAAAAAAAATTGGCATCTGGTATATATTTCTAATGTTTCATTCAGTGTGAATATGCACACAGGTATAACTAAGTTGAAGTGACTCTTAAACAAGGTATGGAAACATAGTTCCAGGCACTATTTGCCATTTACAAGCTAGGTGACTTTGGACGGGGATGAGCCTTCTGGAGCCTCCTTCTTCACCTAAAAATAAAAAGGGAAAGGAGCGAAGATAGACCCTCCCAAATTTTCTTCCAAATGTGAAATTTTATGATCCTTTAAAATAGTCAGTCACTAATTAGGCTTTTGAACAACACCAAATTAATACTTGGTCCTTGTCCTTACTGGTCGATATTTTTAAAGGCAAACAGAGACGTAATAATAAAATGTGTAGAATTCTTTACAGTTTATAGTCACCGTTATCTCCATTTCACAGAAAAGGAAATTGAGACACAGAGAGGCTGCGTGACTTGCCCGTGGTAACAGAATCAGAAAATTGCAAGTCGAGACTCCTACTGGACCCAACTTTGACCCCCTTCAGTACCGTGATGGCCACAGGCAAAGCTGGAGATCAGAGGCCAGGTCAATCTGACAAGCCCACAGCTCCCTCCCGGTAGCCTGTCTGCCTTCCCCAAATGTTTTCCAACCCAGACGCCTTTAAATTGCTTTGGAATGGAATACCAAGTGGGGATTTATTTAGCATATCATTTCTGGATGTGTGTTTTCCTGAGCATTTATAGATCTGTGTTTTTCCAAGAAGCTGAGTGTTCCTGATAAAACAAGACAGATAATGATAAATGAGCATCTATGTAAGCCTAGCTGGGAGGAGGACCAGGGACTGTTAACACCCCTCCTGTGAAGTTAATCCCATTTCTTTTAGCTATTTCTTTATTAGTTAATGAGGTCTTGCAAAAATGTGTGTCTGTGATGGTGTTTTAGCATCCTTGCCTCTAGGAACATTTTCAAATATTCATAAAGTAGCTCATCTGACCAAAGCTTAAAGCAAAGGTGCATTAAGTATGAATTTAGTCAACTTCAAATGTGGGTGGTCGAAAAGCTGCTGCTGAAATAACCTAAATAATCCTCCTTATTGGTGCTTCCAGATCCACAGCTGTGGGTGCCAGTGTGAAGGGTGACGGGGAAAAGGTATTAGTTGAAACAGCTAGAACTCTGAAGGGCAGCCCTGTAAGCTTTGATCCTGCCTCCTGACTGACAGTAGTGTGGGCCCACTGTTGGAAAACCGAGTGACTTAAAAGAAACAAAAATAAAATGGAAAAGGAATTGCCAGTGGAGCCCCTGGGAAGGAGAGCAGACGCGAGATCATATTGTTCCTGGGAGGCACGAGACCTACTTCCCACTCCAGTTCCTTATAGCAAAGGAGGAAAAGTAGAATCTCAAAAGATAGTTTGGCACTCAGTGATGCATTTGGAGCAGCAAAGCACGTATGGACGCTCAGCTACTAAACTGAGCTCCGTGGTACTGTGAATCATGGCAGTTACCTCTATGACTTGGCTTTGGAGGATTCCCCACACTGTGGAACACAGTATGGGAACACAGCTAGAGTTGACATGCACATGTGTGCACGCACACCCCCACCCAGCCCTTCCTTCTGCAACCTAAGGCATAGAGGCACAAATCCTTCCTATTTTTTACCCTTTTATGATTTTGTTTCCCCAGAGCATCATTTGAGGAAGTTGTCACTATGGATCTTCTATGTGCAGTTTATATGCAAAGGTTTGCTTGGTTCCGGGCAGCCTGGACTACTTTGGCCAAGAAACTGAAAATTACAGCCCAATATTTTCCTTCCTATTTCCAGGCAAATAGGAAGCTGCCACTAAGATGGTTCAAGTCTTCCTGACCCTACTTTAGTATGAGCTCCAGGGACAAATCATGGGCCAAAGTCCTCTGACCATCAACCCCATAGGGCACTGCAATAAATCACTGTACCACTGGAAACTCAGTGCTGCATAACAGGAAACATCTATCCTTGAAAGAACCCATTCATGCCATTGCCACTGAGTGTTTTATTCATTGGAGCCTTTGGCCTTTTACAATATCAACCCCTGAATGAAGGAAGGCTCAGAGCCACACATCTGAAAGGAGATGGCCATGTAATCCCACTCAAGTACAGACCTGGAGAGAGACAGATGTCGTCCATTAATAAGGGCTAATAATGCACATGTTTCCTTTTGCAGCTCAGTGCTCAACTTTTTGGTCATTTTATTTGGTTATGAGTTTTCCCTTAATGTGAAAAAAAAAAGTCCTTAAAAAAATAGCAACGGCACCATAAGAATGCTGCCTTGAGGAACGCCTGGAGTGTAATAATACTATTTCTTTTTTGTCTCTTGCCACAAGGACACTGAGGGCATGCCGACAGCCATTATGATTACAGAAGATACAAGCTAATGTTGGTTGTTCCAGATGTAATTTTGCATTTCTCAAAAGAAATGCTGTTATATCTGGGATGTAAATTTGACTGGTGTCCTGTACTTAATGTTCTTTTACAGGTGATTCACATAACGGGCCGGCTACGCCTGAGAGTGTCGCTGTCCCACGGGAGGACCGTCCCCAGCCAAATCATGGGTCTCGTGGTTGTTGCGCATGCCTTGCCTCCCCCTACGATCAATGAAGTCAGAATTGACTGCCATATGTTCGTCACTCGAGTAAATATGGACCTCAATATCATTTACTGTGAAAATAGGTACTTTGTTTTTGTTTTCATTTGCCCTGTTGCACGTTGCACATTGGTGAGGGTTGTGTTTCAGCCGTCTGAAGGATGGTACTCTCCCAGTGAGGCTCATTCTAAATCCTGATCTTGTTTTTAATGGCCACTTGGGCTGACACCAAACATGCTTTTTCTTTAAAATTTACATTGCTGCCCTGATTTACGTTAGGGACAACAATTAAATGAATCGGGGTACCCAGATATCCATATGCTATAAAGAAGGCCCATTTTGGCTGAGAACCCAAGGAGAGAGCAGGGCTTAGATGCCATTGGCAAAATGATGCAGTAAAATGTATTGCCTGATGCCTCATCGGGACCCACTTCTGCCTAATTCGAGGGCCTGGTCTCGTGGTGGTCAGTGCTCACACAGACGCTAAGCACGGAAAGAGCAAATGAGAATCTGAGGTCCACAGAGGAAAAGGATGAAAAAGAAATTTGCAAAGCTATTAAATAAAACTTTGTCATCCTGAGGATTTCACTTTTATAAATTAAGAAAAAGATGACTCATCATATAAATGAGTTGGCAGTTCTTCCTCAAGACTAAGCTTTTATAAAAGGACTTTTTAGCCTCTGGTTAAAAAGTTCACTTTTTCCATTAAGCACAAAGCAAAGGACAAGGAAATGCCCCTTCAGACCTTTCACCTAGAAGTCAGCAGCCCATCATCAGACTGATTGGAGGAGGAGACCATGGGGTGCAGGGAGGGCGGTGGAGAGGAGCCGCCCACATACCAGGTGTGGGAAGGAAGCTCTGGCGATACTATCCTTCCCCGGGTGCCACAGGGAGAATTACTGCGTCAATCTGGGGAGGATGCTTTTGCAGCACTGTTGTCAGGCTTGTTCACTGAGCCCTGTAAGTGCCTTCAGAGGAGAAACTGAAGATCAGAATGGTCAAGTGACTTGGGGAACTGACCTCTCCAGAGACTAACCAAGAAGATAGCCCCTGCATTCAGTCCACTGGGAAGCGCTGAAGATGTTGAGATCAAGTTGGAAACTGCCTATCATTTCTGACCAGGACCTGATTCAAAGGAAATAATTCACCTTGGGAAAAGATACCCACCTGAGCTATGAGTGTTCAATAGGGTGGAAGAGCTCATGAACCTGTTGCTGTTGTTTGATAAGAAACTCTGAATCTGCATTTCAAATTTTGTTGACATTTATTAAAACGTTTATGATCGTGACATCGTGGGTATGTCTAAGGTATTCTGGAAGGGCCACAGAACATCAGGAAACATGCGTTAGCCAGAATGATTCGCTGGAGTTGGCAGGTCCTGATAAAGATGGCTGGCTTTTACTGATGACTTACTACACACGGGGCGTGTGCAAAGCTCATCACCTGCACAATTTCACTTAAGCTTTAGGACAGTCCTGTGAGGCAGGTGCTGCTGCTGTCTCCATTGCCTTTGGGCAATTTCAGCTAAGAGAGAAACGTTGACTGACTTGTCCTCAGCCAAGAGATTCAAAAGCCCATGTAGTTAGCTACATCCTGTGGAGTCTCCTAGAGTCTCTTCTTTTTCTTCAGAAGTCAGACTGAATGGCAAATGACCGGAAAGAATAACCTCTGAGGGGGACTTTTCATACATATGTACCCATGAAAGAACCCAGTTACAGCCCACAAAGCTATTTCTTCTCTAATTAAAAATGTAGAGTGCTGGAGAAGGCGATCCAACCAGGGAAGACAGACATCAAATCAGAGGATGGACTATGGCTTTGCTTTTTTGAAAACACGCGTCAGCTCCCTTGATTTAGCTACCAGCCACCTCTCCCTCCAAAGAACAGGGCCTCGTCTTATTTACCAAACTTCCAATGATTGTCCTATCCCAAAACATCACTTAATTTTCATTCCTGTGATCAACTCATTAATTCTTTTGACAAGCTCCATGGACCCGAGTGCCTCATGGTGCCACTCTAGTAATTGAGATCATTTTCTGTGACCTGCTTTTGGCATTTTTCTTCCTCTTTTAAAAAAAAAAAAAAAAAAAAAAAAAAAACCTTTTCACAGTCCCCTTTATTAGCCAATACAATACAGCATTATTTCCCATCTGCAGATGATAGTAATTATGAAAAATACCTGTATGAAAGGTAATTGCATGTTTGATCTGAGGAAAAGCATATTGTGTGGCAGGCACTATGCTATGTTAATTTCATTCCATTCATTCATCCCCTCACCAACCTTTTGGATTGTTTTACAGAAGAAGAAACTGAGGCTCAGAGTAAAAGATGCCATCGGGATTCTGATCCTGATATAGGTCATCCAACTGGTCTGGTGCTTTCGAGATATATGTGAAGAGACCCTCAAATGCCGGGCTAGTCACATTCACCACAGTAACAGGCTCTGGTACAGAGAATGGCTTGGATCATTTTTGAAGGATTTAATTCAAGAAAGGAATAAACTAAAGAAATGCCTTCCCTAAAGAATGGAGTGGCTTTTTCCTGGGGTTTATTATTTAATTAGGGAATTGTTAACTAGAAACTAAGGCTTGCTCCTTGACTCTGCAGACCATTCTTCTCTGCATTCCCAAGGACGGCCTCAGGCAAAGCCGACATCTAATGCTTTCAGAGGAGCTGGCAAATTTCAGAAACACCAGTGAGGGAGGGTCTTTTAATGACATCCTTCTTCCCTCATTTGCAGAAAGGGGGTGTAACTGTGCTTGGAAAATAGCTAATGGTTTTAGGAAAACACTGACTAATCTGTGTCATACCTGAAACCCATGAAATCCTTAGAAAACCCTCCTTTTTATTTCCCCAATTAATCTTATCTTACCAAAAACCCTAGTTTGGCCAAAAATATTATTTGAATTGCTAGACACTGAGAAATTCACTTGATGGGTAATATATTTTAATTATGTTTTTTGTTTGTTTGTTTTTCTTTCTTATTTCCCTGCCTTGGGGGCCAGAAAACTCTCCAACAATGATCACATGTGTTTCTTAAATGTGTCATTTCTAAAGATTTACTTCATATTTGAATAGACCATATGCCGTAAGTCATTTAAAAAACACATGAAGAGTAAAGGGAATAAATTAAACAAAAAATATATTCCATTTTGGACTGACCAAAAGGAATCTGCACTTGGTAATACAGAGGGTAACAAGCATTTTGACATGTTTGCATAAACCAGGCAGATTCCCCCAACATGGTTTCCAATTTGGGCTCTATTTTTCCATGCTCTGCCTGAGGACATCGACGTCTGGACAGTCAGTGACAGAGGCTTACACACACGTACTGTCTGTCGAGCACAAGCCTGGAAGAGCTGCTGAAATGGTTTAAAAGTTTTTGTGTGGAATCCACCACAAAATACCAGTTAAAAGGGCCAGGAGTGAAAGCCGAGCTCCCAAATGACTAAGACTAAAAAAGATAATACCCCCAGGCATCTGTATGTCTCAGCATTTAAATTATATCCCTTGAAATGCCAATTTGGACTTTGTGCCAAGAAGCTGCTGAAGCCCTTTTTCATGGAAATACCCAATAGAAGGCCAATCTGTTTAAATGAAAGGTGTCTCTAATCATTTGGTATAAACATAACATGTTTTTATTTTATTATGTAACCTTGAATTATCTTGGCCTGTAATGAGGATCTTGCATTGTTACTGATTCTCAATAATTCCATGAAATTATGTTGTCTAAATGTGCATTCTTAATGCCAAAGAAAGAGAAAAACCTATCTAATTATTGAAACACAATCACTTGATCTAACGCATTTCCTACTTTTGAAAAAAGACTGTTATATGTTAAAGAAATAATCTTATATATAAAAGGTTTCCCTCACAGTGCCACCTCCTCACGGGTACAGTAGTATAATGAAATGTGTCAGTAGATCTGTTTCTAAGTTATTTGACAGTTTCTTTATATTTCCTCCTTTCTGAATTCCAGCCTGTGTTCTTCTCTTTGTAGGATTAGTGATTATATGGATCTGACCCCTGTAGATATCGTAGGGAAGAGATGCTACCACTTCATCCATGCTGAAGACGTGGAGGGCATCAGGCACAGTCACTTGGACTGTAAGTACCTCCTGTGTGGGGGAATAACCCCGACTGGTGTCAGCTCTCTCTGAGGCTTGTTTGGTTTCAGCGCTGATTTTTCCCTTCATCTTTCCTGTGTACATTTCAGATGACTGTCAGTGTGCAGTGAGAAAAAGTGAGACATAAATCATTTCGACGCGTGTTAGAATTAGATTGAAAGTTGGACCTCAGGCCTAGAGAAATTGCTGGATCTTTAGGCACGCACCCAGAATTCTGTGGTGTCTTGTGCTGTCTCTCCTAGAAAGTGGTGGGGAAACCTTTGTCTTAAGTGCTTCCTTGACCCTTTCATTTTCTGGAGAGCAACTTCCACTCTGAAATTTGTGGTCTCAGTTTCAAAATACATGTGGGAGAAGACAAGTTCAAATAAGCCAGAGCCTTATAAAAATGCCTACTTGCCCAGCCACAAAACTGGGGTGAGGGGCAAGCCCGGGAGATGGGGCAGAGCACGTTGTGTGGACACAGCAGCTCTCGAAGGCAGTGTTTTCGCTGTTTCTGGAAAGAGAGTTATTCAGAAGAGTAGGTATCTCCATCCCCCAACTCCTGGGGAACAGAAACTTATCTCAGCTCTTTGAATATGGCTCCCAGCCCCTGAGCCACAGGCTGAACTCCAAAAGACCTTCTGTGCATGTGAGCAAAGCAGGAGCATCAGTGGTGTGGCTGGCTCCAGCAACACACCAGCAGAATCATGTAGGACCCCGCATCCAACCACCCTAGCTGTTCACGCTGTCCATGGAAGGGGTCTGACTAGAGCACTGATCTGGTGGCCGTCTTCTGACCAGAGGTCCTTTATATGACCATTCAGGAGATTCTTCCTGAAGATGAGTCTCCCCCACCCCCTATCCATGTCCCTAGAAGGTTCTAACCCCAGTTCGGACCTCTGAATTTAAATACAGTTACATGCCACTTAGCCATGTTTTGGTCAACTACCTACCATATATAAGATGGTGGTCCCATGAGATTTTAATACTGCATTTTTACTGTACCTTTTCTGTGTTTAGATATACAAATACTTACCACTGTGTTACAGTTGCCTACCAGTATTCAGTAGAGTAACATGCCGTACAGCTCTTGGTCTAGGAGCATTAGCCTATACCGTATAGCCCAAGTGTGTAGTAGGCTACACCATCTAGGTTTATGTAAGTGCACTCTGTGGTATCCACACAATGATGAAATACCCTAGCGATGCATTTCTTAGAATGTATCCCCATCATTAAACAACACGTGGCTGTACATGCAAGTTGCCACAAATGAGACAGTACAGCCTAAAGTTGAAGCATTTATACAGAAAAAGCCAGCCAAGTGGCCTTTGTATTTACCTTCTCTCCCCTTTCTTATCTTGGTCAAAGAGAGCTATTTCATATCTTTCCTGCCCTTTGCAATTATTTCTTCATTTCAAACTCAGAAACATGGAGATGTTGAGCTAGCCAGCATCTCAGAGTATGAACATCCTGTACTGTGTTTTTAACCCTGCATTGGCAACACTGACATGGAGCCAAGTTCAATGTCAGAATCTGTATACACCACGTCTCTGGAAAGAGCCTGCCCGCAAGACAGCAGATTCTACTCCCAACGTGGAGCGTGTGTCTTGATATTGCACACCAGGGATTTAGGGAACACACTTGTTGCTGAGAATGAATGGGTGTTGTGTATCGTAGAAGCAGATGGCTCTTCAATTAATTGGGGAAAAAAAATGATGCGGTTTCCTGAAAAGAAACATCAGGTTCTTTGTTGCTCAGAGTTTAGAGAAAATGGAGAAAAAAAATCAGGATCTTTGGAAGAAGCCATGGATATATTTTTGGAATAATACAGGCTAGAGATCCAGACTTCACAAATGAATATATTGTTTTGAGGACACTGTCATAGACCATGTGTGCAGAGGGAGATGCCTTCTCATTTTGGAATCTTAATTAAGGTCTAAATTCAGAAACCTGATGCTGACAAAAAAAAAAAAAAAAAAGAACTTTGTCTTCCTCAGTTATTATTTGGAAAACATCATGCATCATGCTATCTCTCTGGGATTTGATTTACAGCTTGAAGAAACACAATTCCTCAGGAACAGTGAGTGAGGGCAGCTCATTTCTCCCCATTAAGCAAAGGTCTCCAACAAATATGTTTGATGCCTTTCTTTCCGATTTACTTTTATCTCATTTTCCGTACCCAGAATAATTTGAGAGTGCTGAAAATAAACCACTCCACCATTCACTATTGTGCTATTCTCCTAATTTTTCTGGTATCTTGCCAACTAATAAACAGAGAAGGTATGCTTTCAAATTCTGATTTTTTTCATTACTTGATATTGACATACCGGCTATTGCTTTATGATTCAGCCTACTAACAATGATTGGGTTCATTCTTCTAACTCATACACATGACTTCTAATTTCGAGTTCTTTTAATAACCTTAAACACATGAAAAACAAATAGAATGAGCTGATAATTCTGCATAGTAAAATACACTTCACATATTTAGCTATCATGCTGTGGAATAACTCCACAATGTCAAGTAGCACACAATTAGTAAAACTGTAGGGGGAGGAAAAAGACTGTTTTGATCCTGAAGAAGTTTGATCCTAATCAGATTGAAATTTCAGCGTTCTTGTAGTGCTTAATATCTTCAATCACACACACAAAAAAATCAAACTGATTCCAGTGTCAGGTTTTGCATTCTGTGACTGAAATAAAATGCTAAAATGTACAAATGCATCTCGCTTTGTACAATAAACATTAACATCATTATAAAGTAAGATTGAGTCTAAAATTGTGTGATGGAATGTCTGATGTTTACCTAATTCTCAAACCAAAGCCAGCCCAGTAACAAAATGACAGACCATGTAATAAGTCTTGGTTGTGTAAACACTGGAAGAAAAGGCAAAAAGCCAGCACAGCATCTTGCTTGTCCAAAGCCCTAGGCTATTACTGAAGGATGCCTCAACTGTGCCTTCTTGGCAGGAGAAGGTCATGGTGACATAGAATCAGGTCAAGAATAAGATAGAATTCTAAAACAAAGCGATGGTTAAAAAATAAACCACATTAACTATTTAGTTTTTCTTCCTAGAGCTATTGGCACAATTCCTGGTTCTGTCCTGAAAGATAGGTTGTAGTCATCTGGTAATATTTCTGATTTTTTAATATCTGTCTTATGCCCCAGTTTGATAAAATGTTTTTTTAAAAGACTTAATAGTCTTTGATAACTAAAAATACTATCTTTATCACTTATATCTTTTTTCCTTGCCTAGGCATCTGTAAATCCATAAATGAACTTGTCTCTAGAATAAGAAAAGTAAAGAGGAATATCAGCAGTACCAGGATTACAACTCTGATAAATTGAACCAAGAACTTTAGAGCATCTACTCTTCCACTAAGTTAACATGAGATGACTGACAGTTCACTGGATTTCAACAGAAAGAGTCAGTAAGAATCACATTATTGATGCCAACATGGTAGGTTAGTGAGACTACACTGGAACTCTAAAGCCTAGGGAGTTTTAGGTCCCCTTCTTTCACATTGTGACCAAAGACCTCTGTGATTTCTTTTGTTTAAAACCAATTTCACCAATTCTTCAGGTCAGATCAATATTTAAAGGTTAGAATTTTAAACCATTCACATTAGTAATTATTGGGGCATCTTCACCTCTTCCTCCCTCCAGGTCTCCATTGCTCAGGAGATACGGAGGCTCAAGGCTCTGGAGCTGTGGGATTTCAGAGAAAAGGAGCCAGAGACTGTAGGTGTGGTGGCAGTTTTTTCCTTCCTAGCACCTGAGCCAGTCTGAGAAAACTCTGGAAGAGTTATTTCAGAAAGACAGAAGGACTTCAGATTGCCTTTGAGATCACATGCAGTTAAAAAGCATGGCCTATCCAATATACTTGGGGGTTGTTTTAAAAAAAAAAAAAAAAACAGTAGCTTAAGTGTTTATTTCTTAATTACAAACTTCTATACTTTCTAACAAAACTAATATACAGCTACCTGATATAATGCATTCCATGCTGTTTTGCATCAATAACCCCTACACTTCCCTCCTGAAGGCGTCTCATCACCAAATGCAAGCAGACTGCTTAATGCAGGACTAATTAGTATATCCCCTTCCAGTCTGCGGGCCCTCCATTGTAATTCCTTCCCAGCTCATTTTTTTCCACAATCGAGCATCAATCAAAGTAAGTGCCCTGCCTGCCTAGGCAACACAAGATGTCCTCCATGCATTTGTCATCTGCCACACAAACAAAGGGGGATTTTTAATTGTTGGTTTGGGTATGCAGCCACTGCACATGGAAACGGAAGCTGCAAGTGAAGGAAAGAGAAAAGGTGGAAAGTTTGATGGGTGGGCCAAATGCAGATAGCACGGGGGACTTTTTTCTGTTTTCTGATCTCAGCCTTTCTTCAGGGGTGGGTCTTCAGGGATTTAGCTGCAACCTGGTCATTGGCTGGACTCTTCCCAGAGCAAGTAAGTGTTCCCCTCCTGCCATATGAATGTGAAAATTCCCATGGAAGGAAATGCATGTAATAGCTACCATGTCTGACTTTCTTCAGAAGCCAAGTCAGCCTTCATCGTGTGCCTGGCCATTAACCGAAAAAACCGTCACAAGGAGACAAGATAAAGGCAGGTTTTTATGCAGGAATGAATTTGTATTATTTTGTCTTACTTTTTTTTGGGGGGGAGGGGGTGCCGGCAGGGAGACAGCACTTGTTTTGGCTTTTCAAGTCCATAGGCAGGCACAGAGACAGAGACCAGCAAGAGGGTTGAGCTCCAGCGGTGCATCCCTGCTGCGCTTACTACACTGTGCATCAGTGGGGCAGCGGTGTCAGCACCCCCTGGGAACTCAGAGACGCACATTTTAAGGCCTTCCCCAATCAGAATCTGCAGTTAGCAAGATCCCCAGCTGACTCATATTCATGTGAAAGCTTGAAAAGTACAGACCATACTAGTGTTTAGACAGCACTATTCTACATGACGTAAACAGTAAATACAAACTGAGTATCTGAAGGGTTTTCTTTTCCTCTCAAATTGGATGAATTCTGAGAACAGTAGCAAAAGGTGAGTAGTGAAGTAACTCTGAGGGTACTCGATCAGTATTCAAATGAAACAAGAATAGGATTAAGAAGCTGACTTCTTTACAAAGATGTAAAGTTTTAAATATCAATGAGAAAAATTTAACAGAGTATAATTAGTAGTAATATCCGACCTAGTAAGCAAAAGATCTTACTGTTTTTTTTCCCTTGGGCGAATACTTTCCTGTGTACTTGACTGTATGAGTGAATATGAGCAGTCATTTTTTTCCTATTCAAGTTTATCTAACATTTGTGAGCACTTACTAATGCAAAGCCTGTGTCATTGCTGTGAGGTTTCAAAAACAACTAAGGTATGGTGTCCACCTTCGAGGAGCTTACATACTAATAGAGAAGGCAGCGTGAAACAGCCAATTCTGATTAGCTAGTATGAAATGAGGTCTCTTAAGATGTGCAGACAAAACACAGAAACCCCAGAGGTGAAAACAACTAAGGGGAGGATGGAGAAAAAGCCCCAGGGGAGGCAGATTTTCCCTGGACTTTACTTTGAAAGAGGATGTCAAGAGAGATGGAGGAGTGGTCTAAGGCATTGCAGGCTTAGAAGAGCATAGGAGAGACATAGAACGCAAGCACATGATCTTTTCTGTCTCTCCAGAGAGCAAGCCAGAACTTTGATTTGACTGACAAATTCTAATATAATTCTCACATGGATTCGCAAGCTTCTCCTTATTATTATTTCAATTAGTAGCTGCTTTTTTTTATTGTTATTTTTATTTATTTATTTATTTATTTATTTATTTATTTATTTTTTGAGACAGAGTTTCACTCTTGTTGCCCAGGCTGGAGTACAATGGCACGATCTCAGCTCACTGCAACCTCCGCCTCCTGAGTTCAAGTGATTCTCCTGCCTCAGCCTCCCGAGTAGCTGGGATAACAGGCATGCGCCACCACGCCCGGCTAATTTTGTATTTTTAGTAGAGACGGGGTTTCTCCATGTTGGTCAGGCTGGTCTCGAACTCCCGACCTCAGGTGATCCACCCACCTGGGCCTCCCAAAGGGCTGGGATTCCAGGCATGAGCCACTGCGCCCAGCCTAGTAGTTGCTTTTATTATAGTTTTTTTAAAACATTGTATTTGACAAAAAATAACCCATTGCTCTTATAAGGCATGATCAGAAGAAGAAAAAAAAATCAATACTTCTGGCCGGGCATGGTGGCTCATGCTTGTAATCCGAGCACTTTGGGAGGCCAAGGTGGGTGGATCACAAGGTCAGGAGTTCGATACCAGCCTGGCCAACACAGTGAAACCCCGTCTCTACTAAAAATACAAAAATTAGCTGGGCATGGTGGCGGGCGCCTGTAATCCCAGCTACTCAGGAGGCGGAGGCAGGAGAATGGCATGAACCCGGGAGGCGGAGCTTGCAGTGAGCCAAGATCATGCTGCTGTACTCCAGCCTGGGCAACAGAGTGAGACTCCATCTCAAAAAAAAAAAAAAAAAAAAAAAAAAAAAAAATCAATACTTCTGAGTCATCCATTTTAACCTAAATCAGTTAACCTAAATAAAATCAATTCCATTACTTCTTATAATGGCATCTTGTTCTCAATCTTATACAAACTATTTTTTAAATTGTTTCCTGAAAACATTCAATGATACCTTACATATCTCAAAAAACATCAAACTTTTTTTGACTTAAATGAGTGGCATAGGATTTAATTCATGTATGTGTCTAACATACAACAGTTTTCCCATACATGCAGGGTTAACTAAAGATCAGGTCATTCAAATCTCTTCATGAACTCCCACGTCTTCTCTGGCTTCCTAGAACTTTTGGTGGGGCGTATCAACTAGAATGCACCTGGTTACAAGTAACAGAAAATCCCAGTAAAAATGACTTAACTTTCTCTTCATGATCAAAAGACTTGATCAAAAGATCAAGATAGCATCCCCATCATCAGTTCCTCATAGGGCAATGTCTGAAGTGCAGAAGGGGTCAGTCGATGTTTTGTGTTCATTTTGGAGCTCACAGAAAACATTTCCAGAAGCGCTTCCCCACCACCCCACAGCAGGGAGAAGCCTCTTGTGTCTCATAGTCCTAGGTGTCATCGAGTGCCCAAGCCTAAGCCACTCGTAGAATTACTGTATCTGGCTTAAACAATCAAGGTTTATTCTCCTGGGATTTAGGAGGAGGCCATCAAACATAAAACCCAAAATCAGACTTCCGTTATCCAGAAGGAAGTGGCAGAATAGCTGTTGAGCGACGACCAACAATGACTGCTACATGGAAGAATCTATGTTTTCACAACAAAGTACTTGGATTTCTAAAAATCTACATAACAGATGAACAAATGGAATTTGTCTGGGATCCTGGAAATGTTTCTGACTTTCTGAAACACCAGTTTTTATATACCTGTGCCTCGCTTCTTATGTATTTCTTTTTAAAGATGTTTAGTGGACTTAACAAAATGATTGCCTCCAGAAGCATAGGGTCCACCAGAGACAAAATAAATCTGAGTATAAGGTCCACATCACCCCTTTTGTCTGTTTTCACTTCTGCCTATGCCCTAATCAGATTAACTGCTTCAGTACTTGATAATACTTAATTGTTAAAGGGAGGTGAAGAATGCACCCAGCCCAAGTCAGACCCCCTTGCTCTTTCATAAACCTACATACCACGTGCCATACAGTTGTCACTGTTATAAACTTATTTGTGAGAATGATTGATAAGCATCTCTTTCTCATTCAAAGGCAAGTAGAGGTAAATCCCTCTTTCCAGAGTGAATAAAACTTTTTCAACAACCTCTGACAGTAGAGACTTCCACTTGAGTTTCATTGCCCAGTGTCTCATCATATTCCAAACCTAAACCAATCACTGACTAGGGGAATGCAATTATCAAGACTGATGGAGACTAACGTAGGAGGACAGGCCTGTGACACATTTTGCACACTCTGATATCCCCCAGTGATGAGCACAGAGTAGGCACTCAAAAAAAAAAAAAAATGGATTGAATGAATAAATCCACCACTGTCCTCAGTTCCTAGCCTTAATTTTTTTAATTCCGTGTTGAAGAGTTCACCGCTTCCCATTTATATAACAAATTCCCCCCCAAAAGAGAAGGTATAGGGTCCTAAAAAAATACTGTATCCTTAACTATTGTAGGTTGAGAAGGGAATGAATGAGTGGGACTGAAACACCCTGGTCGGACTGAAAACAGCTTGTAAAATACTGTGATCGCAGATGTCCCTCGTGCCAACAATTATTTTGATTCTCCTTGTCCTAGAACACTAACAGTGTTTAAAAGCCTTGTTCTCCAATTCAGTACATTATCATGAGGAAAAGGGGAATTTATTTTTTAAACTTAACAAATTGACGCATTCTAAATTAATGAGAAGTTTTCTGCATGATTCAATATTAACAGTTAATAAAAATCTATCAATTGGCAGTGTATAGGAAAAAACCTCTCCTGAGGTTGTAAATCATACAGATAGCAATTCAAGCAGGGCCTGTCATTAGCGTATTAGGGGGGAAAATCCATAGATGATGCATACTCATTCACAAAACATCTACAGGTCTTCGGTCCTTAAGCTCATAACTCACAATAAGTATCAAATATCCTTCAATTCTACCAAATATTGCTCAGCATATAGATTTACAAAAAAAAAAAAAAACCTAAAAACCAATTTCTGGATGCCTGCTATTTAAGACATCTAGCTCACTAATTGCAAAATCTATAGAAAAGTCTGCACAGCATCAAAGCCTCGGTTGATCCTATGAGCAGTTCTAAATGAAAAACTGTCTCTTTTGCGAGTAAATAAAGCACTTAATGCAGTTTCTGGCTATAATTGTGTTTCTCCTGTGGGTTTTGAAAATGACCTTCCTGTAAGCATCAAGGACTGTAACTTTTTAGATAAGGAAACTTGTTCTTGTTTTAAGTCTATGTCAGGTTCATTCCCCTATAGCCAGTTTTCAAAAGCCTAAGAAAAAGTAATCCAGAATTAAAAAAAAAAGAAAGAAAGAAAGAAAGAAAGTCCTGTTTCCAGAATGAAGTTCCCTGTCAGCCTGCCTTGGGCCTTAGGTGGAGAAGCAGAGATTAAAGAGTCAGTATTCTTTTTCATGTTTCATCTGCCAGTTTTGTGAATGTAGAAAGAGAACCAGTGGCTACAGCTAAGCACCCAACTGTGGTATTAAGTAGAAAGTGTGATTCTAGCACACCCCCCTCACTTACACACACAGATACACACTCTAGTGAATTCAAAAATAATTTTTGAGTTTCTGGCAGAAGGCACCTGCTCTCCGTTCTCCGCGGCCACTGATGAAGGTACCTCCAGGAGGGGGTGAATGGCGCCACAGATGCGTCCTCCTATCGCCATGACGATAATGAAGCTCTTTGTTCGGCTGTGTGAATGTGAAGTGTGGAATCTCCGATGATCTCACCATTTCCTATTTATTCTATACTTACCTGAATGCACCATGTCTTGCAGCTTTTTAATGCATATGCAAACCACTAAAATGTCCTTTTGTGAGACACTTTGCTAAAAGACCGCTTTTGATATGTGTTCTTCATCTCCTCTTCAAACTGAATTAGACTGCTTCCTTCTTTTTATGACACAACTAACTCACTATTTAGAATCTTTGGCTTTGATTTTGTAGAACAAGCCCAACAGGAAGAGACCACGTTCTCTTTTTTTCTCCATATTTCTGAAGGCAAACTTGTACTGATTTGTTTTGATTTACTACCAGAATTATATTCCTGCCACAGACACTGGCTTCCTTTATGTCCTTTCAGTCATCAGTCTGTGTCTGTGGACAAAGTTTTCCCAAGGAAAACTGAAATCCCTCTGTTGGTAACTGTGTGCAGGGCCACGGATGTGTGCCTCAGCAAAATGTCCATCAGATTTGCAGGGAGAAGAATTATTCTAAGCAGTACATTTCTTATAGGCCAACCACTAAGCTCAAACCAAGAGACCAGGTGACATTTTAAAAAGATATTCAATAAAACTTAGCATCCAGTCTTGGTGGGGGTGGGGGGCGGGCAGGGGAAACATGTGTTCGATGTAAAAGGTCACATGTTCTAAAATGTAAGCACTCTACAATTTTCTTTTGATTGAACTGTATTTGCAGCTACCTTCACAGTTAGAGGTACATGGTATTAATATTTTGACTTCAATAGCCAAAGACACACTTACTCATGGTATTCTAACTGTTAGCTAAGCAAAGCTGAAACAGTTCAACCAGGAGGATTTAAATCTCTCCCAGTTCATCTCTATAGAATTCTTCTCACAACTGGAGGGTCACCTCTGTCCTCTGAAGAGCACAGCTTATAACTCTAAAGCACCTTTAACTTGGAGGGTGGGATGGTGCCAACAACAGCCTCCTGGTTTTCCTTCGAGCAACAACAGCCAAAAGCAACTGGTTACACCCTGGGCCTCAGAGGAGCAAGGAACGTGTTCTTGTGTGCTAGCAGAGATGTTCCCAGTTACGTCTGGGACCTTTCAAGATTCTAAGCTAACCTACGCAAGTGTATTTATCCTCTCTATGTCTTCAGGTTTACTTTGTCAAATCTAAGAAGAGGTCATTTAAAAGTTTTGGCATCCTCAAACTAAAAGTAATTACTAGAGTACAACTTTAAAGACATAATTCTAGAGATGCTTTGACACGATCAGTGAATTCAGCGAGAGACACACAGGCTGCTCAGCCCAAAAATTTTGGAGAGTAGAAAGTAAACTTTGGAACAAACCAAAGAAAAGATGCTAGGTTACATGTTAGAGGTACCTAGACCATATGACAAGGATGTGATATTCAAATTAGAATTTCTCTCTCTAGTTCCTCTCCCTCTGTTCCTTTCCCTTTGTGGTTTGTAGACATGGTTATGACTTTACTCCTAAGCTCATTGGTGTGATGAGTATGTGTCTCTTTTCAAGGGACAATTAACTATCTTTTTAAGGATTTTCATATCAAGTAACTCACATGGTGCTTATTTTTGTTATTCCCACAGAAGGAATTTTATGAAATAAACTTATTCAAATATTCTCTCCTTTCTCACTGCTGAAACCTAAAACTTGAAAATAAAAAACAACAGCCACTGGACTAAAGAGAATCAAAAAAGTTTTTTCTGTGTTTTTCAAGTTCTCTAATTTATTACACACTAAAAATCTCTTTCAAACTGGCACCAAGGTGGCTTTTCTTCTTGAGCTGATTAGGACCACATGAGCTCAGGAAAAGCTGTCAGATCCTGCCTCTGGCGCAGCTGGAATGATCCAACTGATTTGCCAGTAGGACTTTTTTTTTTTTCAAGGAAAGAAGCTTCATCCCAAAGTCATAAATTTATATTCTGGAGGCCCAAGCAAAAAGTATTTCTTGTTCATTTTTTAAAGAAGCTAAATTCCATTATGATTTCTTTTTTCTTGAGTCAGAGTCTTGCTTTGTCACCCAGGCTGGAGTTCAGTGGTGCAATCTCAGCTCACCGCAACCTCCGCCTCCCAGGCTCAAGCGATTTTTGTGCTTCAGCCTCCCTCGTAGCTGGGATTACAAGTACACACCACCACACCTGGCTAATTTTTGGATTTTTAGTAGAGGCAAGGTCTCACCATGTTGGCCAGGCTAGTCTCAAACTCCTGGCCTCAAGTGATCCATCCACCTTGGCCTCTCAAACATTATGATTTCTTTTACAAGATCTGTTGCAAACCAAAAGCAACTTGGGGTGATATTTTGGTAAATATGTTGTCCTAACTTTGCACTGTATCTGTAGTTATCTAGATTCCCACTGGCGCTTGGGGGTCTCATTCAGAAAACACTAATCCCTAGGAAAGACCAAGCGAAATTGTCTACCCTTTAGGAAGTCTGTCTGTCAGACTGGCCCAGGGTAAAACCACGGGTCAAACTCGTCTTCTTCAGCTGCCCACGGTGGGCTCTGGAACCTGCTTTGTGGTATTCACCACAGGACGTCAAGGGCTATCACGTGGCTCCCTGACTCCCCAAGGAAGCCTTGAGCAATTCCCTTCCCCTTCAGTCTTTTTACAGATACCTCCTCACATCAGAAGTCACCTGTCCTGCCTCTCTCACATTTAGCTCTCCTCTCTTGCTAGCTGACCCTTGGCCTGGGTGATAAAGAAAGCTGTATTATTATATTCATGGGCCCTAACAAATGAGTGCTGGATTTATCTTCTCAGGAAACACAGATCCATTTAGGTAGACCCAGAGTCATCCTACTGTAATTCAAAAAGATGACACCATACAGTCCCTTAGCAAAGGAGCCTTTCAGCCCCCTTTGCTACACATACGTGCAGACCACCGGGGAGGCCAAACATTTGGCTGGATATCCATTTCCAAATTGGGATTTTATTAAGAGAAAGTATTATCAGGAAGGAGGGGGTGATCTTTACATTAATTCTGCAGATTCTAATTTGATATTATAACTCCTTTATCCCTTTGCCCCTTTTGTATACTTTGTATAATGGAGATAATTCTTTTGAAAATTTTGCCTGCTTTTGGTCAAATTCTAGTCTAGAACTCCCAGGCAGGCTGTGCTGATCTGGCCTGCCATCTCAATGTATTCTTCATGTGATTCTAAAAAGGGGCTTCTTAGTCTCTTTGCCTTTGTTCAACCTACTAGAACCATTTGGAATTATTCCTCATTCCAGATACAAAGCAGACAGAATTATACCCCCAACCACTGATTGGGGTGCTGTAAGTTTTCTCTGTGAAAATAGTGGACAGAATTATATAACCCATCGTTCCTCTATTAATAGTTAACCAGGTTGAGAGGATTTGAATAAAAGCACATCTTGTTGCATGCAACAATGGTTTGACAGAAGAGCTGTATGGCGGAGTTAGTATTTTACTGCTTTCAGCTTCACCACGCAGTTTTGTAGCCTGGGAAGCCATGCATGCAGAATGGCAGAACTTACAATTGCCTACAAAAGGAGAGTACAATGCAACCTGTGGAGCCACGCCACCAAGAGAAGGTGACAGTTCCAGGCCTTCAAAACACCCTAAACTGGTGAGGAGTTTCAGAATGAAATTTGTTATGATTTGAAACACTCATCAAAGTGAGGCTTTTTCAAGTAACAGTTAAGACATAATTACCAAATTTTACAACGGTCCCATTAGTGTGCTGTGAGAAAAAAAGGAGAATAGAAGAAAACCTTGAAAGTTTATATGTTTATGGATATAATAGATGGATGTGTGATTTTTGAGCACTTTCAGAGCCAGGAAGAGTGGCTCAGGACAAGATGAGAAGAGCTTCCACAGCCTTAAACACAGCTCTTTTCCAAAGTGACTTCCCTTTACACCCATCCACCCCCCTCCAAAAAAAAAATCTAAATGTACTTCATGAAACTATTGTATATGAAGCACTTATTAGCCGTAATTAAATGGACAATATGAATTTACTACGTCTTTAGGACTCTGGCTTGTTCTGGTTTAGAGCAAGATGATTAATGCAAATACATATTACTTGAGATAACCATTTAGCAGCTAATTTAGCCAAATTTATTACAGCAGTTAGAGGTTTTTCATTTTAGCAGACGGAGACAAGGACATGCCAAAAGCGGGCGACGTAGATGAGTGCACACTGCCCTCTAGTGGCCAGCCAGCCGGTGAGCTTTTGCGGGGCGCCGAGTTGCTGCGACCCGCATCCAAGTAATAACAGCAGGTTTTCCACATTTCCGGCACCCTTTTAAACCATTCCCATCCACGGCACTTTATTTCAGGGGATGATTTACTGTGCTTTTCCCTTTTACTAGCTCAGGAGTACCCAGATACAAATCAAATCAATTTCAACTTGGCGAGATTTTGGTTCAAGTATCATTTTTAACATCTGCATTTTAAAGCTCTCTTTCAGTGGGTATTTAATGGCACCGTTTCACATTACTGATTGTTTTTACTTGTTCCTTCATTTGGGGCCATATTTCAGAGTCTGTGTGGAGCTGTCACTCTGTTTGGCTCCAGCCAAGTCAAGTCTGTGCCTCCCTTAGGCCAGTGTTTCTCTCTGACTCCACTGGGGAATTTATTTTGTTCCAACATTCAGTGAAGTCTCACCAGAATCTCCCCCGACTGACCAGTGTAAATTTAGTTCATCCGAGGACTATAAATTCAGTTAGACAAGATCAAAAGGAACAGACATATAAGGACGCGGGTTGAGATTGCTCACACTGAGGAGAAATGATCAAAGACGAGGGGTAAAGCATCTTTGCAACCATTCAAATATCCAGAATCTCAAAGAGGTCTACCTCAAAGCTATGAATAAATCACATACAGATTTGCCTTTCTTACCATCTGATGTCAAACCCATTGACAATATCCACACCGCATTAGGTGTTCTGTGAGCCAAAAAGATTTGTAGTCCTTTTATTCTTTTCACACCATGGCTGCCCAAAACGGAATAAAGTCTTGCTACAAATGCCAGTAACCCTGGCTCCAGAGCTGCCGCTCCACTGACTTGATTTCATTTGTCCTACTAATGGCATTCTATATTAAGCATACAGAGGGTCACCCTGGCTTGGTGCAGGTCCTACCATTTTTAGGCTTAAGGTTTTGTAGAGATAAAAAAGAAAAAATTATTTGATCCCAGTCTTAATACAATGCCTCTGTTTTGTTTTGTTTTTTTTTTCCCCAGTGCTGAATAAGGGTCAGTGTGTGACAAAGTACTATCGCTGGATGCAGAAGAACGGAGGATATATTTGGATACAGTCCAGTGCCACCATAGCTATTAATGCCAAGAATGCAAATGAAAAGAATATCATCTGGGTGAATTACCTTCTTAGGTATATTTTCTACTTCTTTTCTATTTCTGTCCTGGTTATAAAATATGCAGCCCTATGGTTAATAGCCTACATGTTGTGAATATTATCTTTTGACAGTACCTGGTGTGGAACTTCATGGCAATTCTGCTATGCTTTCCACAAGATTCAAATAAATGTGAGAAGATAAAACTATGTTGGAAGGGACTTGCAGGAAAGATTTCAAGATTTTCAATAATTCTTGGTCTGTCAACATTTGGGCATCTCTGCAGAAGTTGCTTTGGTTTTCCCACAAATGCTTAGGCCAGAATAATACAGACTTCGGCCTACAGCTGAAGCATTCAAAAAGCACCTCCTCTTCCCCACCACACACACACTCACACACTCCAGTTCCTGTGAAAATTAAGTAAAACAGAATGGAAGAAAAGTGGCAGGGAACATTATATTCCTCTTATATTTCATCCCTTTGATGCCCTTAGCATATTACATAGGGTTTGACTTCCTGGGCATTAAAGTTTTGGTAAACAAAGTGAGTTGCTTTGCTGAAATCAAACAATAGCGGTGTAAAAATGAAGGCAATCTTTTTTTTTTTTTTTTTTTTGTCCCACTGCTTTGTGATCTTTGGCAAGTTTTACTGCTCTTAAAGTGTGTCCTTAACAGTCTATCTACAAGTAAGCCGAAGCTCAACTACTTCCTAAATTCCGGTGTGAGACACCATTTCTCTCCCCTTCCCAATCTGCATTCTGCCTTTGGATTCAAACTAGCAGAAAACTAACCAAGACCCACAGATTGGGCCGTCTTGAGTATGGGGGCAGGCTTTCTGGGAAGTTCTCCACCAATCCTGGTGTGAAACTATCATAGCACTTGGCCTGGCTCCCTCCCACCCCCATCATTCTGGTCTTTGGCTTCTCCTGGCCTAAAGCCACCAAGCAGAGCCCACACGTGGTCTGAGTAGGAAAATATCCAGTAGGTCTTATGAATGGAAGTTGGTGCCCTTTGGCTGATAATTTAGACAGGGAGTACCTGAATCCCATTTTTCTTTGAGACAGCCAAATGGAGCTGAGAAGCTAACAACCATGGCTCATCAGCACACTGGCCCTTCAGAGTGTGTTCACATACTTTGGTGATGACTTGAAGGCATGAATGTGCTTGCTACCAACAGCATATCAATCAGACACTAATGATTATTGCTCTAGAGAGGGCCTTAATGTGCACCACTTAAAAGAGTCTTCATTTATCTACTTTCTATTTCCTTTTGTTGACCTCTTCTGCTCTACATTAATTCTCTCTAAAGGTAAAAGTATGTGTATTGAATGTGACTTTCTCCGAGGCCTGATTTCCATGTAAAGTCTCCCCTGTGTTTGTGATGTGTTCAAGATGAGTTCTGGTACCAAGGAATCCTTGTACATAGAGTTTTATGGAATAATTACTATAGGGAATGCAGGTGGTTATAAAAACTCACATGCCAGACAGAAAATAGAATAAGGTCTTGTGGCACTGACATTCTTTTGCTAGGCAAAATGATATTGTGACAAGGAGACCCATCACCATTAAGAATTAAATGCTGGCAACAGGCACCCTAGGGCTAGCAGTGTCTGGCTCCCATGTTGATGAAACATAGGTACTGAAGTCATCTATGTGGTTGTTACTCCCATTCTGTGAGATTTCTTCCTATCTGGATCTTTCTTACTGCCTCATCAGCCTCATGACTTCTCTGCCCATAAATGCAAGGAGTAAGAAGAGCTAAGCAATCAGTCTCTGAATACCATTGATCTAGCCTAGGATCAGATGGTACAAACTCATGAGCTTTGGTGATTCTATTCCATCAAATCCCATATGGATAGGAAGGAAGTTTAGGTATCAAAGACCAGTCTTCAACCTCAAAAGCTTCAATCTCAGGCATAGAAGACCTGTTTCAGCTGACCTAAAAACCCTCCCTGAAGTCAACGATAAAGGACTGTAAATTGTAGGGCAAGTGATCTGTGAGCCCCCAAAGAAGACTAACGTAGATGGGCTTTAGCAGGGGAAACTCCACCAAGACAGCCATTCACTGGTATCACTTCTATAGGGTAAAGATCTAGTAAGAAAATGATGTGGCCCTGGCAATATAGCAACTACAGAAGTTTGGTTTTCTTTCCCACATTCTTATCTATTATTCTTCCCTGAGCAATACTTTCATGTCACTTCTTCCTTCCCAGAACCCTTGCACCCAGGCCCCAATCCAGGCTCGTCCTTCCCTGTTCTGAAACTACTGCTCCTCCAGTCTTCTTCCCATTCCCTCGTAATACTTAATAGAATTATAGACTCAGAGTATTCAGAGACGGAGTCCACCTTCCCACCATTAGTCTCATCTGATTATCAAGAGAAAGCTTTGCTGCTGAAGCTAATTCACACTAAGGAGTAAATGCCTGATAATCCATTTTAGTGAATTACCCCTCCCAGGAACATTTGCAGTTTTAGAGTAGTTACTGAAACAGTGACTCTACTATAGGAATTTCGCTAGAGATTAGCAAATGAGTCAGTAATCATCAATTTTAAGTCTCTGCTTGGCTAGCCATCATGGAAAAATAGAAGAGGCATTTCCCATTTTGAAGCAGGAGGATTTCCTTGTGCCTTCAGATTACAGGAGCCTACTCTCCTCATGCATCAGGTGGCCTTGGAGTGGCATTTCCAGAAGACAGGTCAAACTGACTTAACATGCTGTCTCTTCCAAAAGAGCCTTGTTTCCAAACTAAAAATAGAACAAAAATTAAGCACATTTGTGCAAGTGAGGTTAGATCCCTTCTGTTAGGGCCTCTTTCACACTGGGACTCTCCCCACTGCAATCAGATTTCCAGCTAACAAGCCACAGGTGTACACCACATGAGCAGATGAAAATGTGATTGTAATGGGTGTGTTGACAGTTCAGTAGCCATAATCCATGCATCCCAAGGTGCACCTGTGCATCTGAAAGATAGGCACCAAAGGCTCTGCTGCCCCACCAATAGCGTGGGAGCCATCTGAACGGCTGAGAAGCTACATCAAGGGCCCAAAACAAAGGTACTGAGGCCATGGACTCATTAGGAGCCCAAGAGAAGACACGACACACCAGGAGGCATGGGAATGAATTGTTGAGAGTATTTCTCATCCTCCCTTCCCCCAGGTGTACTGTCAAGCAGCACAGTTTCCTGACCCCCAGTGGTACCTGATTATTTAAAAGCTTCTCCATGGCTTTCAGGGAGCATTTGGGTATTCTATCATTGCAGCAGGGTGCACCTGTACCTTGGCACATGCAAGCCAAGCTTCCATAAAATCCCATGAAGAGCTGAGAAATGATTTCATGTTTAGTCTTTGAAACTTTCTAAACTCCAGAAGTCTGGGACAAAGAAGTGGGGGAGAAGATGGTCCAAACAAACCATGCAGAATGGATGTCTGCATTCCTGACCAGTGCCTCCCTTCCACAGCAATCCTGAGTACAAGGACACACCCATGGACATCGCACAGCTCCCCCATCTGCCGGAGAAAACTTCTGAATCCTCGGAGACATCCGACTCTGAGTCAGACTCTAAAGACACCTCAGGTATTACAGGTATTATTCCTTCTTCTCCATGTTCTGCAGTGAAGCTTGCCCACCACACACGGGGGGTGGGCAATGGCCAGAGGGCCATCATCAGAGGCAAAGCAACTGGTCACATTTCAGAGACACATATGTCACATCAAGTTATTACTGAGTGTCTGCCTCTCTCCACACACACATATATATAATTGTACACTGCTACATACCTGTATGTACTATATAGGTATATATACGCACAATACATATAGATATGTAGTGCTGGATAAATACGTTTGTGTGTATATATATATTTATATATGTTTTTGTGTGTATATATACACACAGAAGAAAGAGATCTTTTGAGATCTGACAGATCTCTTTCTTTAAATATACAGAAAGAGAGTGATTGCTCTTAGCAATCACTTAATGTCAATCCACTGGCCAAACAGAAGGAGCCCTGCTCTAACCTCATAGCTAGCTCTCGGCCTCTACTAGAGGCAGGTACTAGGGCCAGCTCCAAGAGAGTCTGTGACTTTGAGCCCCAAATATTCACATTCCCACCAAGCTGGGACTGAGCCTCTAAAGTAGGGTACTTAATGGTGGCATCGATCAATGCCTCTTTCAGGGTGCTGGACTGTTACTTATTTCCTGAATCTATGCAGAACAAACGCATGCATTTTCATTTCTTTTGGAGAAGCAGACTTCCTGAATAGTTCTTTGGGACACAGAAAAGTAGTCTAAAAATTTGCTTTTCGTCCTATCCCCAGCCCTCTTCCAGAGACACACATAAGGCCAGGGAGCACCAAACTTGTAGGATTTTACAGCTGCAAGAAAATCCTACACCTCTTCTAACCCTACCTCTTCTGCTACAGAAGGGGAGGCAGTGACCACAGCTTTTAGTCCAGGCTGCCAGTCAGGCTTCCTCCCTCAATCTTCAGAGGCTGTGTTACTGGAAAAATCTGTTCTCTCAAAAATGTGGCAGCTAGGTTTTCCTGACAACCCCCTATCATGAGGGCACCTGTGCTCCAGCATTGTAAACATGTATCCCTTCCTCCAGACCCAGCTTCAGGGAGGCGGAAGGAGGGCAGAGCACTCAAGGCAGATCTTCGTTGTCCTCCTGTCCCTAAATTGCATTAATTTGCAAGTTCTTGAGAAAGACATAAAAAGTTCTAGAATTGGTAGTCTCTGCCCCTTTTTAATATAGTGCATAGTTGTGAACAAAACAAAGGAAAATTCCTAGCCCAGTGAGCTTATATACTAGTGGGAAGAAGAGACAAGTAAATAAAACTAAAATATACAGTGAGGTGGCACGGTGGCTCTTGCCTGTAATCTCAGCACTTTGGGAGGCTGAGGTGGGCGCATTGCTTGAGTCCAGGAGTTTGAGAGCAGCCTGGGCAACGTGGCAAGACCCTGTCTCTACAAAAAAAAAAAAAAAAAAATACAAAAATCAGCCACGTGTGGTGGTGGGCACCTGTGGTCTTAGCCACTCAGGAGGCTGAGGCAGGAGGATCGCTTGAGCCGGGGAGGGCAAGGCTGCAGTGAGCAGTGACCACCCTGCTGCACTCCAGCCTGAGGGACAGAGGGAGACCCTGCCAAAAATAATAATAATAATAAGTAATAAAAATAAAGATATACAGTGAATCAGATGGTGGTAAGTGCTGTGGGGGAGAATAACTTATGGAATAGAAAGAGGGAGAGTGGCTCTCAGTAATGAACAAATATTCACCAAGGGAAAATGCAGACTCTTTAGGAAGTCACCTTGCATGCCATCAGTTTTCTGTGTCACACCTTAGTCCAGGTTATTTAACCCGACTTCCTGAGTATCTCTGTGGGACTTCTTAAACTTGAATGTGCCTGAGAATCACCTGGGGGTCATATTCCAATGCAGAACCTGATTCAGTCTACCTGGGTGGGAGCAGAGAGTCTGCATTTGCAACGGGTGTCCAGATGATTGCCAATGCCGCTGGCCCGCACTTTGGGTAACCGTCCAGCTAACCCAGGCCCTCAGCAGAGAGAAAGCCCAGGCTTTAAGTCCTCTGAAGGTGATGGAGAAGCCCGTGATGAGGACGGACACTTGCCCTGCTCCCCGCCCCAGCCCCTGCAGGTGACAGGCCGGGTCGCCCCGCTAACCTGGTGTCTTCTCTCTCTTCTCTCTCCGCCTCCGCCCCCGCCCGCCCCCGGCCCCACACAGAGGACAACGAGAACTCCAAGTCCGACGAGAAAGGGAACCAGTCCGAGAACAGCGAAGACCCGGAGCCCGACCGGAAGAAGTCGGGCAACGCGTGTGACAACGACATGAACTGCAACGACGACGGCCACAGCTCCAGTAACCCGGACAGCCGCGACAGCGACGACAGCTTCGAGCACTCGGACTTTGAGAACCCCAAGGCGGGCGAGGACGGCTTCGGTGCTCTGGGCCCGATGCAGATCAAGGTGGAGCGCTACGTGGAGAGCGAGTCGGACCTGCGGCTGCAGAACTGCGAGTCCCTCACGTCCGACAGCGCCAAGGACTCGGACAGCGCGGGCGAGGCGGGCGCGCAGGCCTCCAGCAAGCACCAGAAGCGCAAGAAAAGGCGGAAACGGCAGAAGGGCGGCAGCGCCAGCCGCCGGCGCCTGTCCAGCGCGTCGAGCCCAGGCGGCCTGGACGCGGGCCTGGTGGAGCCCCCGCGGCTGCTGTCCTCCCCCAACAGTGCCTCGGTGCTCAAGATCAAGACGGAGATCTCGGAACCCATCAATTTCGACAACGACAGCAGCATCTGGAACTACCCGCCCAACCGGGAGATCTCCAGGAACGAGTCCCCCTACAGCATGACCAAGCCCCCCAGCTCTGAGCACTTCCCGTCCCCGCAGGGCGGCGGCGGTGGGGGTGGCGGCGGCGGGGGGCTGCACGTGGCCATCCCCGACTCGGTCCTCACCCCGCCCGGCGCCGACGGCGCGGCCGCCCGCAAGACTCAGTTCGGCGCCTCGGCCACCACCGCGGCCCTGGCCCCCGTCGCCTCCGACCCGCTGTCACCCCCGCTCTCGGCGTCCCCGCGGGACAAGCACCCCGGGAACGGCGGCGGGGGCGGGGGCGGCGGCGCGGGGGGCGGCGGCCCCAGCGCGTCCAACTCCTTGCTGTACACTGGGGACCTGGAGGCGCTGCAGAGGTTGCAGGCGGGCAACGTCGTGCTCCCGCTAGTGCACAGGGTGACCGGGACCCTGGCCGCCACCAGCACGGCCGCGCAGAGGGTCTACACCACGGGCACCATCCGCTACGCGCCCGCCGAGGTGACCCTGGCCATGCAGAGCAACCTGCTGCCCAACGCGCACGCTGTTAACTTCGTGGACGTTAACAGCCCCGGCTTTGGCCTCGACCCCAAGACGCCCATGGAGATGCTCTACCACCACGTGCACCGGCTCAACATGTCAGGACCGTTCGGCGGCGCAGTGAGCGCAGCTAGCCTGACGCAGATGCCCGCCGGCAACGTGTTCACCACGGCCGAGGGACTCTTCTCCACTCTGCCCTTCCCCGTCTACAGCAACGGCATCCACGCGGCACAGACTCTGGAGCGCAAGGAGGACTGAGGCGCCGCCCGTCCTGGGCCCGGCCAGGCCCGGCTTGGAGGAGGCATCGTCGGCATTTTCGTTTAGACCTTTAATTCTAGCACTTTGAATTCGAGCAGGTCAGCGTCTTCTCTCGCCACGACGGTCCCCATTCCACCCCCTCTTTCTTTCACCTGACTTATTCTTTCGTGTAAAGATATGTTTATTTTTTGCCTTCAGAGGGTCAGACGACCAGTTGCCTGCCGTTTTGTCTTCTTCTAAGATGTGTGTTGGGTTGTTTTGCTTTCCTTTGCATCTTTATTAAGATGTCTTTCATGTGTATATGCCTCTGCCATAGAATACTCAGTCTTGTGGTCAAGAGAGTTCTTAAGTGACAACCATTGGGGTTTCTTCATAAAGATCTTGATATGATCAAGATGGAAAGAGACAAGCATAAACAATGTGCCCTGTTTGACTAAGTCAAATGAAATGGGGTGGTTTTTTGTTTCTGTTCCTAATTCCTTTAAAAAATAGGGGGAATAGTATTTTAGAATTTTATGCAGAATTTAATTCTCTTTTTACGGTTAAGATTTTAAGATTTTCTTACTTGCACATAAAAATAATTTGGGTTCTTAAACTTAATTTCTGGCCTGTGACTAGAATGTTTAAAAAAAAAAAGTCGGACTAAATGTTAATTACTGAAACATTAACTTAATTTCTAAAACCATGGTGCTATCATTTATTAATCTGTAATGTCTTCATACAAAATGCAGCTCCTGGGCTGGGTTTTGGGGGAAAAAAAAAAATGTGTTCTGTCCTGGTCTGGAGTCCGTTGCTGCAGTCTCCTTGGTTAGTTAAGACAAAGCCCTCATTAACGTTTGCTGCAGGACTTAAAATTTTTTACCTCCCAACTAACAAACATAGCCTCACATTAAATTTAATGGGTCAGTAAAGCCCTTTTTAAAGGGGCTGCTGGAAAACTCAATCAAACTGATTTGAGGAGCAGTTTAGGTACATACTGCCTTTTGTTTAGCTTTTTATTTTCCTTACTCAGTCTAACTGAGGCTAATTTTGCAACTTCAATAACACTTCGGAGTAAAAGAAGGAAAATATTTAACATATTTTTGGGTTTTTTCATTTCTTGCTTAAAAAAAAGGAAGGTTGTATTTTGGGGGACTGGTTTGATTTGATGGAATTTCTTTCCCTTTGGTTCTTATTTCTGGGTTGAAACCAATAAGTTTTAAAACTAAAGAATGGGTTAATAAGCTTCAGACAGATAACTGCAACTGAAAACTGCACATTAAGTAAAAAATAAAATAAAAAATAAAAAAAAAAGAAAGAAAAAGAAAAAGAAAAAAAATCCTATTTTGTCTTTGTTGCCAGAAATCAGTGTGGTGTCAAACACTCCAAATGACTGTCAAGTATAAATTCTTCTTCCACTTCATTTTTGGCAGCTGTTTGTTAAGGCATCTAATAACAGATGTGAGAACTGTAATGTGTACAATGTGTACGTGTCCTTGGCTGTCAGTCCCATTGCAGTTTCAATGTGTGTTTCTATATGCAGTATATACTAAGCTAATGTAGTTGTTTTGTCCTTTGTCTTATCTGTGCTCTATCTCTAGTCTGGAGTGGTACAGTCCCATTCCTGCAGTCCTAGTGAATCAGTGATTCTTGGGGGTTAGTGGGTTTTGTGTGGTGGCCTTCCTCTGTAATGTCACCCTATGCTGCTTCTACTGTCTGTGAATCTTCCGTTTTACCTTTTAAAATTCCTGCTGTTGCTTTGCTGGTGTATATTCTCCCTACCTCTCCTCTCTTTCCCTCCCTTTCCCATCTCCCCCTCTCCCTCCTCTTCATTCCTTCCCCATCCCCAAAATCTCTTTCATTCTCAGAGATAAAAAGACTCTTAACTAGCTCAAGGTTAATGGAGCCATTTTTCCCACAACGGAATTCTGGGTATGACTCTGTCTTCTGGAGTGCAACACAAAGCACTGAAGAATAATGCTCAGATATATTAAATAAATTGATGCCATATAGCCTCAGTTGTTAACATTCCCAGAGTCCCTTGTGCTCTACCTATAAGCAGTGGGTGCTTTTCTTTGGTTTCCTTTCAGGTTGGCTGATGGAGCAATATATAAAGCAATTACCAGTGAGACAGAAAATTCTTTCAAAGGTCAACCAACATTTTTAAGAAACAAAATGGGAGGGGATAATGGGATCTAGAATTGTCATATATATTTGTTTATTTGTGCAATGCTAATATAGTAACTCGGCTGTCCTTTGAATATCACTGTGTTGAGTAGATTCCTCTAGGACCTTTGATTTCATGAGTTGGGCCCAAACCACGGTGGAATAATAACAAAAAGAAGTTAAATGCCACAAATTTTAATAGTGAGCTTATTTGAAGGATTTAAGTAGGTTTAGAAGGTGAAGAAGGCCAATGGAGAAATTTACAGATTAATTTTGGAAGCTCTACTCTAGCTATCGAACAATCAAAGGAATGCACCTATCAGCTACAAAGAACAGCTAGACAGCTGTTTTTTTTCTTTTATAAATGTTTCTGTGTTGTGTCAAAATGATTTCTGGTGATTTAAACTAACAGATAATCACAGCTGCTGTCTAAATCCATAGTGTTGAAAATTACAAAATGAAAAAAAAAAACACTTCATTACCTGTGAAGACTGTGTCTGTGTTTTTAACTATTTCTTGTACAAATATATGAAAACTTTTATGAGGAGACTGGTGCCAAGTAGCTGAATAATGGGGAAAGGGATATTCTGTTCGTAAAAATCTTAGCAGTGTTACCAACTCTACGATATATATATAAAAAAATAATTAAAACGTTACAAAGCGACAGCTATGGTACATTTGTTTTGTGTGAAGCTAACCGGACCTAACTTCCTGAGTGCCTGGCTTATTTTGAAACATTTTTTTTCATTGACCATTGATAATGCTGCAAATCAGAAATGTACATACTTCATTTACAACAGGGTTCTTTTTATACTTTTGTAGATTCTCATACATGTCACATACATGGTTGTCTTTATGTAACTTAATTTTTTCATCCGCAGGTGCCATTTTCATAATAAACTTCTCTTGGATTTGTTACTATCTGGCATCATTTCTTTTACATGTAACCATCCTGACTAATGAATGCTGGTAGTATTTGTTTAAGCAGGTACCTTGGTCATAATTCTTTATTAAAAAAAAAAGAAAAAGTAAAAAAATGCATTCATATTTTTGCTAGTTTTGGAAAAAATATATAGCTTGTGTACTGATGAGGCTGACAAGGCACAGAATAAGATGCTAATCCAAATACTACACCAAACTTGCAACCATCCTAAATTTTCAGCTACCCCAATTCATTGTCATACTGAGCATTATTATGCACATTATCAAAGCTGAACAATGGGCCTGCAACATTAACCACTATGGGAAGTGTGCATTTTTTGATTAATGCACAGTAAGTGATGACAGTTTTCATACATTAATCATTTAAAATGCACTCAATATTTTCATTTATTACAATCTATAATGTATAACCAACTGTTCCATTGCTTATATCTTCTTTTTATACTAAATATGCATTTTCTTTTTCCAGACAAGCTGATAAAGTCATGTTCATGCTGCATTATGGTTAGGGTAGCGTGTGGCCTGTCACGTTTTAAGGCAGGTCAGCTGCTTACTCTTTAAAAAAAAAAAAAGAAAGTGTCACCCATTATCTCAAAGTTAAGGATAAGGTAGGTCAACTCTTAAGTCTGTGATCTCCAAAAACTGGGATATGAATGGGCTGAGCTGGGGGAGTTGGGGAGGGGAGGCAAACACTTTCGTCCAGAAGCTACCAAAAATAATAAATATCATTTCCCTAGTTTAAGTCTTCAGTGACATTAGCCAATGTGGGGGTTGTTTTTTTATTAATGAAGAAAGCTTCAGACTGGCAAACATAGAAGTGTGGTTAGGGCTGTAGAGCTCTGGATTTATCCACTGTGCCCTAGATGGGTCTTCAGAATAAGTACTTAAAATAGGGAATAGGGAGAGGCTGATTGAGAACACAGAATTTGGTGTGCCAAACCACTTTTCTAAACTTTCTTCACCTTTTGCTCTTTAGAGTCAGAAGGATATGGTATAGCAAGATTGAGAAGTCAAAAACTGATGTAGCTGGAAACTATGCTGAGTGGATTATGGTGAGTGATGAAGCCAGCTTACCCAAGGCACCCTGTCTAGTAGATATTGATGAAACTGGCTGTGAGTGCAGGCTTTCAGAGCTTTGCATGGGGCAGGGTCCCACAAGGCAGAGGGGTGCTTGTCTGAGTGTGGAACTGGCTAATGCTGTTGATCAGCCATAACACTTTGCTTCTGGACATTCCTGCAGCCTTGTGATCTGGAGGTGGTAGCAATGAGGGTTGAAATGGGAAGCAGGACAGGTGATGGGTGAATTGAAATCCTCACAGTATTTGGTGCTTCTGCAGTAGAAGTGGTGGAAATCCTGGATTCTTATCCAAACTCAAGCCGCTCTTAGCATCAGCAAGTTCCCTGTCCTTTATGTGTATCCATCAATGCTAAAATAGGTCACTAATGAAATAAAGAACATCTTTCAGCTTGAAAGAGTGAGTGAGCTCTGGGCTCAGACTCATTGATAATCAGGAAGCCCTGCCACCTCCTCAGCCCCAGTGCTGGCAACCAGGCCAGAGCCCTGAGCTCCCTAGAAGTACAGGACTTCGTTGCCAGGCTGGCAGCAAGTCAACTGGTCAAGGCTCTAGTCTCCAGGTGACAGAACAGGGACCAACAGCCAGCTCTCTGTAGCTCCTCCCATCTTCCTCCCAGCTGATACTTAAACTAATTTATTTGGCAATGAGGAACAAGACAATTTTTAAATAAAAACAGCAGGCATGACGAGGGAACATATACATTCAGTTGAGCACAAAAAAACTGGTTTTAAGGCTGGGTGCCATGGCTCATGCCTGTAATCCCAGCACTTTGGGAGGCCGAAGCGGGCAGATCACAAGGTCAGGAGTTCAAGACCAGCCTGGCCAACATGGTGAAACCTCCTCTCTACTAAAAATACAAAAATTAGCCCAGCGTGGTGGCGGGCACCCATAATCCCAGCTAGTTGGCTGAGGCAAGGAATCACTTGAACTCAGGAGGTGGAAGTTGCCATGAGCCGAGATCGTGCCATTGCACTCCAGCTCTGGGTGACAGAGCAAGACTCCGTCTTGGAAAAAATTATAAAAATAAAAATAAATAAACTGGTTTTAGCCCTTGTGGACTATAATTCTTACCCGTCCTTCTCCTACTCCTAGACAAAGTCTATTTAACATTGAGAATGTTTAAAGCAATTTGAAAATCAGCTTGCCCTATGTATTATATTTAAGAGAGGCGATAATATATCTCGAGCCCAGAAGATAGTCTGTTCAAGCCAAGATTATTATCCAGGTTCAAAAAGTAGAAAGGGTCAAAGAT
The DNA here is from genome assembly GCF_028885625.2 of Pongo pygmaeus. Taxonomy (NCBI): domain Eukaryota; kingdom Metazoa; phylum Chordata; class Mammalia; order Primates; family Hominidae; genus Pongo; species Pongo pygmaeus. The sequence continues at coordinate 32,140,770 of NC_072388.2, forward strand.
TTGGGAGAGAAGGAATATCTTTGCCAACATTTCATATCATGTAGTGGGAAAAAAAGGCAAACCTAATTCTTAAGCATAATTCCCAAAGATGGATGTCAACTAGCAGGCTTAAACTCTCTGGGACACTAAGGTAAATGAATACCGTTGGCTGCCTTCTGCTTTCCTGTGTCTCCTAGGAAACCATTATGAAGAAAGAGGGCTGATTTGGTAAGTTCCCCACAGGCATAAATCATTGCTTATTCATCTTCGTATCCTTCCATAGTGCCTAGCTCAATGATTTACAGTAGTGTTGGCTTGGTAAAGATCTGCTGAATACTGATGGATGAAGATGTGAACAAATGAAACATGACTTGTCAAGAGGCAGAGATTCCACTGGAAATGTCCATGTGGTTTGACAGGATAGCTTGAGCTTGCATCAAGAAATATTGTCAAAATGGATAAAGCAGCAAGTTCATTCATTCTTCCTTTCTTGAGTCGTCCATATGGCTGACACAGAATTGGCCATCCATAAATGTTGGAGGTGGGTGGGTGTGTCCATAATACGATCTACTCTGTATACAGCAACAGATTAGGTAAAGCAAATAGAGGAGGAGGAGGAAACAACCCAAACAGTTGGTAACTGACTCAGTTAACTATGACATTGTGTCCTATGGATAGATAGCTAAGCAAATAGATTCACAAAAAAGCACCACTTAATAGTGTATCCTCACATATGAGCATTGAGCTATATAATCACAATAGTGATCCAGAGAATCTTAGCAACTAAGAGGAACTCTCTGGTGTAGAAATCGCATGTCCTTAATAATTCTAGCGCTGAGGGTCTTTCTAGCACACTGTTGAATTGTCCTAATTTTTAGAAGGTGTTGAGCTGAAATCTTACCTCTGGAGTTAAAGGGACTAAATCTAAACCCTTTTCCATTTGAGTGGCCTTCAAAGATGTGAAGATGGATGTCAGGGTTTCAGTAAATCTCTAGGCTAAATCCCACATGCTTTGTCAATTTCCGCCAGTGACGTGGTCCTAGTCACCATTATTTGAGTGCACCAGAATTTGCCAAGATCCCTGTATTGGTTTCCTGGGTCTGCTTTATTAGCACAAACTGGGTGGCTTAAAACAACAGAAATGTATTCTCTCACAGTTCTGGAGGCCAGAAGTCTGAAATCAAGGTGCCAGCAAGGTTGGTTCTTCTGGAAAGCTCTGTTCCATGTTCTCTCCTAGCTCCTGGCAATCTTTGACATTCCTTAGCTTATAGATGAGTCCCTCTGATCTCTGCCTCTGTCACTTTATGGCCATCTTCTCCTTGTGTGTGTCTGTGTCTTCATGGAGTTCTCCCCGACTGTGTCACTCTCTCCTCTTATAAGGATATTACTCAGATTAGATTAAAAGCCCACCCTACTCCAGCATGACCTGATCTTAGCTACCTACATCTACAACAACTCTACCATAAGAAGGAAATGAAAGTAGGCCGGGTGCAGTGGATCATGCCTATAATCTCAGCACTTTGGGAGGCTGAGGTGAGCAGATCATTTGAGTTCAGGAGTTCAAGAGCAGCCTGGCCAACATGGTGAAACCCCATCTCCACTAAAAATTGAAAAAAAAATTAGCCAGCCATAGTGGTGCACGCCTGTAATCCCTACTACTGGGAAGCTGTGGCAGGAGAATTGCTTGAACCTGAGAGGCGGAGTTTGCAGAGAGCCAAGACTGTGTCACTGCACTCCACCCTGGGTGACAGAGTGAGACTCCACCTCAAAAAAAAAAAAAAAAAAAGGAAATGAAAGTAAGGTCAAAGGCTGGGTACTCTCATGTTAAGAAACTGGGGGTTAGGACTTCAACTTTTGGAGGGGCACAATTCAGCTCATAACAGCTCCTATTCAAATATGGCACCTTGGGCCAGTCACATGACTCCAGACGTGATCTGATACTTGCATGGCATAGAAGTTCCATCCTATCTCTTCCTCAAGACTCTGAGCTCCTAGGTAAAACTGCCTGCAGTTGCAGTCACATCTTAGCAGCCAAGTCAAATTACTATCTCATCTTAAGCCTCCAGTCAACCAGCCTCAGTCTTTTGACCAAATTTTGTGAAGGTAGGTCTCCTCCCATCTTCCTCTGTGTACGTAGCCCTCACATAATGCTGGCATGGGCTTGGGTGAAAAGCAACTTAGAGAAAGCAACTCATGGGCATGAAAGGGGAGCAGGAACCTGAACCCCTGAAAACACATTTCTCATTTTCATTGCATTTTACATACCTTCTGAGACTGCTTCACACAACTCTGCTGAAAAGGAGAGACCTGGCTCCAATATTTGTGGAACCCTGGGGTACAGGCACATAATAAATATAATAAATCCATAACAAACATTACTGGTGGACTACCGTCTTATAAGTAAACTAAGGCAGAGAAAACCAACCATATGAAGGAAATGGAAAGAATTAGAGATAGCAACTACCATATCAGCCATTTTATGGGAGCAGAACTGGTGTGAGAGGTGCCAAGACTCCTGACACATACGTGTAAAACCCACTCAAAAGTCAAGAAAGAATTTCAAGATAAAATTCTTCAATTTTCTGAAAATAAGTGGGCCTCCCTTAATCCCTTTTATGGGCCAAAATCAAAGAGCCTAGGCCAAATATACTCACTGAGTATATGTTCCATCTGGAATTAAAACTCACAATCCCTAAATTCCCAGCTACTGTCCCATGCACAGTTGTTTTCATTCTTCTGTCCACCTCTGGCTGTTTGGAAATCACAGGATATACCACAAGGAATGACCCAGATACTGTGCCTATGTTAAAAAGAATGTTTCTGGGAAAATAAAATTAATTCCAGCCTTTAAAAATAATTTACGCAAACTATTAAAACTACTTTAAGAAAGAAAAAGGAGCAGAGAGTAAGGAGGTGGCACTTCCTTGCACTGAAGGAGTTCTCAGATTTATAGCGAAAGTGTCAGAAACAGGATGTAATATCCATATGACCCCCCTACCTCCCCCAAACAAAACCATTATATCCTTGATGAATTATTGACTTTAGAGTTTTATCTGTGCCATGAATAATCACAAACTTGGGAGTCTCAGGGCACAGTTCATAAACAAATAATTATATCACAATGATAATTTTTCAGGAATTGCAACATCAATCATGGCCATGTTATTATCAAGTACATTTTCTGGTTGCCTCTATTCATCAAACCCTCCTCCCTCTCCACCCTTCCGCATCACACAAGCAAAACTCATCACCAGATTGCCTCTTATTTACACATCACTCAAAGCAGGACAGAGCAGGCACACACAAAATGGGCCAACCCAGCGTTTATGAGAGATGAGTTTTCATTAAGAAAGTTCAAATTAAACACATTGAGAAAGATGGAGGTGGGGGGAGATAATTAATTATTCCAGATTCCCCCAAAGAAGCCATCTTTGAAAAGATCTCATTTAGAAGATAAAAACAAACGGAAGTTTTATTCCATTTCAAGCAGTACTAATAAAGAAAAAGGAGTTAGTCTCAGAAAGCCAAGGAAATGACAGCACTACAGTAATGTGCCAGTTTCCTTTTCACGGTGCTCACACACACACAAAGCTCGGGTGCTGTCTGCAGCCTCCATCTGCAGGTGGAAGAGGCAGGTGGAAGTGGGTACAGAACCTGCAAAGAGTATAAATACTTTATCCAAGCCTCTATACAAATCAGTCGTACAGCTGGCCAGGATGCTTAGGTCTGACCTAAACCACTTTTCTGTGACTGAAACAGAAGGCTAATATTTCCAGACAAGTAACAGTACAAAAGCACTCTTAGTCAAGCTACTTTACTGAGTGGTTTAATGTCACTTAAGGTCATAGGACTACTCCTTGGATAACATGTTCATCCTACAATTCAAAGGAAAAATAAATGACTAGCAAAGCAACATAAAGAAAGTACCCTCTTTAGATAAAAGATTGTGCAATTGGGTTAAATCCGTAACACAGTGGGGCTTGCCATGAACTCCTTACGCAAGAGAGCTCTCCCACTGGTCTGTTTCCTCATTGGCAAGCTATACAGGCAAAGCAACGTGAGTTTAAAATGACCAATAGGAAGAATATTTAGACTCCTCAAAAGGAGGTACCAACTCCTAGCATCTGAGACAATCCAGTCCCCTGGTAACTCCTCAGGACTGTTGAGGATAGCCCTTGAACGCATATGGCTTCAGCTTAGATCAAATTCTCTCTTCCTTGGCATCAAAATATGTCTAGGCAAAGGGAGGGCCGGTGTCCCGCAGTGGGCACCACAGGTATGGGAACTTAGGGGAGCTAGACCCAGCCTGATCAGCCCCAAACAACCACCACTCCATCAACCTGCAGGACAGCTGGAGGTTCCAAGTACACTGTACTACTTTATCCAAAACACTATCTTCCCTCTCTACTGCTCTTATTTTAAAATCTTTGAGTTTCCTGAATGTGCCTGGACTATGGTAAGCCCCCTTGCCTTAGGCCGACGTTGGTTTTTGTTTTTGTATTTTGTGTTTTTTGCTTGTTTGTTTGTTTTTTTGAGATGGAGTTCCACTCTGTCATCCAGGCTGGAGTGCAGTGGTATGATCTCAGCTCACCGCAACCTTTGCCTCCCGGGTTCAAGTGTTTCTCCTATCTCAGCCTCCCAAGTAGCTGGGATTACAGGCATGCACCACCACGCCCAGCTAATTTTTTATTTTTCACAGAAAAGGGGTTTTGCCATGTTGGCCAGGCTGGTCTCAAACTCCTGACCTCAGGTGATCTGCCCGCCTCAGCCTCCCAAAGTACTGGGATAATAGGTGTGAGCCAGTACACCCAGCCTAGGCCAATCTAAATATTTAAACTTATTATCCAACACCACTGGAAGTGAGAAATAAAAAAATAAATATAAATAAAGTTGGCCAGGTGTGGTGGCTTATGCCTGTAATCCCAGCACTTTGGGAGGCTGAGGTGGGTGGATCACCTGAGGTCAGGAATTCGAGACCAGCCTGACCAACATGGTGAAATCCTGTCTCTACTAAAAATACAAAAATTAACTGGGTGTGGTGGTGTGCACCTGTAATCCCAGCTACTCGGGAGGCTGAGGCAGGATGAGCACTTGAACCCAGGAGGCGGAGGTTATAGTGAGCCGAGATCGCGCCACTGAACTTCCAGCCTGGGCCACAGAGTAAGACTCTGTCTCAATAAATAAATAAACTTATTAAAAGGAGGGAAAGTAGAGTCAGGGCAGAAAGACACACACAAGTAGTCCATGGCCCAATAAAACTTCTAGATATCCCCTTCAAAGCATCTATCTCCCCCTAATACAATATTATCTTCAGAAGCCAGCCAAATATCTCCCCTCCTCCCTTCTCCCTGCCTACAGAGAAGCTGCCTCTCCAGTGGGTGTGGCCCTCCCTCTGTCTGGCCTTTTGCCTCCCTCCTGCACCATGAGAGCTCCTCTGGGGTCTGTCTCCCTTTTTCTCCTGTGGGGCGGCTGGACCTCTCTTGCCTACTCCAATCCTCCTCTTCACCCGTCACCCCTCTCAGTGTGATGAGGCCCTCAGCTGGCCAATAAACCAAAGGCCCTTTCAGAAAATCTACTCTTTTTAGAAATCTGGGGAGAAAATGATGTAAATGTTTAAAATTTCAATTTTTGGACCATGTTAAAGCATCAAAAAAGTACACATAAACCAACAATGTAACCTCCTTTCCAATCCCAAATCCTCTGGTGGAACTGCTGAGAGCCCTGCAATGAACTTGCCTAGACCCCTGCCCGTCCCCTCCCTGGTGGGGAACTCCCTTCTGACAGAGGGAAGTTGGGCAGCTTGGAGATAAGGGGAGAAAGTAAAGAAGGTCACATAAGCCCTAAGTTAATAACCTGCTCCAGGGAAAGCGACAGCCATCCTCCATGGCCAGAGTCCTCCTGCTCTCACCTGAGAGGCCAGGGTCCCCACACACCTAGAATTCACACACCTCAACAGACACCTCTGCATCAGAGTCACATGGGAAAATAAAAGATTTATAATCATTTAAAAGATGTTTTTCCAAAATACAAATGTAACTGCTACTTCTTTCATAGTATTTTCTAGGACGAGGACACCAGCAATTCTTTTTCATTTTGAACATTTTGAATAAAAGGAAGCTCAGATTTCTTTCTCTAGTTTTTCCACCTGACTTCCCTCCATGCTGCTCCGGATATTTACATAGAGTTGCCCAAGTTAGAGACATTTTTCAGACATTGATTAATCTATAATTCTTTGAAGTAGGGAAACATTATTATCTCCACTTTACAGATGTGGAAACTAAGACACAGAGGTTAATGACTTGCCCAGAGGTCAAACATCCAGTCAATTGCAAACGTGGGTTTCAAATAGAAGCTCCCCTTTCTGCTCTTGGCTTAATTCAAGTTTGTTCTTAGCTCATCTGCCCTATTTACATCACAGCTGCCTCCCATGTCTGGCCACCTCTTAAATTTTGCCTTAAGGCCCTTAATGTGCTTCTTGAAAGAGGAATGCTTGCTTTGCCTACTGTCAGCAGTTGCCCTCTTCCTATTCGTGCCTTTGCTTGTAAATAAGAAATGACAACTCCTTTCTGGAGTATTTTGTAATACTAAATAGTATTTTGTATAAATAGTATTTTGCATCACTAAATAGTACTATCATTTTCTTAATTTTTTATTACAAATAGAAGCCCGACAGTTCTTTCTAAACGTAGAATCTGTAATTTTGCTTAATTTCTGGTAGTGGCCTGTAATTAATTTAAGTGAGGAGCTACCCAAGCCACACCAGAAATATAAAGATGGATAAAGTACTACCCTCTGTGCTCTAGTTCTTCACAGAGTAGAAAGGGAGACAGATGTCAAAATTAATCATTACAATGGTATGACAAGTGGCATGACAGACATATATACACACCCAGTGTTATGGGTGGCCTGAGTAATGGCAACGAATTCAGGCCATGACGGCAGAGAAGCATCCCAAAAGGAGGGGATGCTTAAAGTGGGACTTGAAAAATAAGTAGGAGTTAACCGCAGATGCTAGAGAAAGAATGATTCCTGGAAGGTATAAGCAACATCATAGAGGCAGGAGAGAACTTGCAAGTAATTCAGTGTGCTGGAGTGATGGCTACATCTAGGAGATATAGGGAGAGGTCAGCTGACAAGTTCATGAAACCCACTGTATGCTTTGCTAGCCAGCCCCGCCCCTAATTCAGGGCTGCATCCTCCTAACAAAACGAGTACCTTGCTCTCACGTAAAGGCGTGCGCCACTCACCAAGCCCTCCTTCCATATTTGCTGGGCTGCATCTGCTCAGAGGGGTCATCTTTTTCTCATTCATACAAAGAAGCCACAAAAAACAGCAGCCCTGTGAGTGACCTACCTTGAATGTTATATGTGGAGTTTGAATGGTACCTCTAGGCAATGGGATGATCAATTTATTCAGAGAAGTATAACAATGCAGTTTTTGTATTGGAAAGGCCACTCTGATGGCATTTGAAGGATGAGCCAGATTAAATATAGACAGGAGTGATATCCCACGTGGCAAAGGATGAGAGTTGAGCAGGAGTAGAGCAGGTAGAGGGGTGGATTTGAGAGGGTTATGGGAGAAGTGACAGTGACTGGTTGGATATGGAGAGAGATGATGGAGAGGAAAGAGTAAAAGATGACTCAGGTTTCTGGCTTGGGTGTGTGGGTGTCATTGAACAAGACAGGCAGAGAACACAGGAGCAAAGAAAGATTTAAGGGATGAGTAGGAGGAGTTGAAGAGCTCCCTTTTAGACATGGTAAGTTTTAAATGCTCATAGAAAATGCAGGAAATGTCCGGTGAGTAGGTGGAAAAATAGTTCTAGATCTCTGGAGAGAAATTGGTTTTAAAGGTAGCATCAGAAACATCAGCATTCATAGGAGAAGCCATGGGTCTAGATGACATTACACAGGAGAGATGGTGTGGATGAGTAAACGGCTAAGAATGGGGTGCTAGCTTGTGTCAAAGGAGTGATCAGAGGAATAAGCCCATGACAGAAATGTTTAAAAGAGGCCAGAAGAATGAAAGGGATTGGTGTTACAGAAATCAGTTAAGAAAAATGTTTCCAGAAGGCCAGGTAAGGACTGAAGTATTAAATGGACATGGTGAACAAAGACAGCATAAGATGGCTACCCCTTCCAGAAATTTGGCAGTGAAGGAAATAAAAGGGCCATATTTCTAAGAAGCAACTTCTTTTTGTCACTGATTGGTATGATCTTTCTTTGAAAAACTGTAGTCCCTGCATCACTCATATTAAATGGGTACTGAACAAGAGGGCTTGAGGCAAAGTCTTGCCCTTGCAGAATCTATCTTGTCACCTTCCTACGTGCCTCACATTGATTTGTCCCACAGCCTAGGCTGTGGCCCCAGCACTGCATTCAGAGAAGACACTGTGCATGCATTAAGGTCAGGCATGTAAGATGTTGTGCATTTTCAAGGACTTTCTGTACTCTCAATTTCTCCCCAGAGAAATTAATTGACTTTGTTTGGTATGACCTCTCTGATCATCCACAGAGGCTCTTGTGTGATATTCTATATTTTTAAAAAGAAACTTCTTCTAGGAAAGAGAAAGTAACGAAGTGTATGATTGGGGCTTTATTCAATGGAGAAAGAATAAGGTTGGTCCCAAACCTGTATCAGACTAGGGTTGGATTGTGTGGAATCACTGACCCTAGTTAAGCCACTACAGCCATGCCAACAAAATTGTTGGTTGACTACCTGACATCCTTTTGTTTTTTCTCCTTGGTAATGGAACCCAAAACTTTTCTAACTAGGCACAGTGCTGCTTAGAATAAAATATTTTTTTAGCCTCTCTTGCAGCTGAATATAGCCACATGACAAAGTTCTAGCCCATGAAATCTTAACACAGAATGAGAATTTCCAAGAAAGCTGATACACTGTCTTTCCTTCTTATTCTAGGCTGCAACTCAGACATAACGACTGGAGTTCCAGCAGCCATACTGGATCATGAAATGACCTTAAAAATAAAAGCCATGAACTAGGATAGGAGAGCAGAGCTTAGTTCTGGGGGAATTACTCTAGCCATGAACTACCTACTTCTGAACCACTTTTATATGAAACTGAATAAACTTCTATCTTGTTTAAGCCATGTCATTTCGGGAAGAGGGATTTATTTTGCTACTAATTTTAATTCTTAACTGATATAACTACTAGATTAGATCAATTATAAATATCCTTTGGCTGTTCATCACTAAAGCAAGTTCCCTAGTTCTTTCTTAGAGTTTGTCTTTTGACCTGCATTGCTCCTTACATATTCTAACACAAGGATAGGAAAGCATGAGAAATCAAATGTGGGAAAAGCTAGAAGCTTCAACATTTTATGAAGGATACAAAGAGGTCTTTAAACTCTAGCAAATGGTTGACAAGTGATGATTCTAGCTAACTCCACATATCCAACAAGAAAGAATCCTACAGAAACAAAGAAGTACTTCACAGCCTAAAAAGAACAAATTCGGGCTGCACAGACAATACATAGAAGTTCTATATCCCATTTGTTGCAAGGAGATATCTTCTGTGAAACCACATATCTCAGAAGTATCATCTGAACTGTTCTTAAACACCAGGCACTCTCACAGTTCAAAGAAAAGGTTGAAAAAAAAAAAAAAAAAAAAACTCTAGAGTAAACTTGGAGAATGAATTAGGCAATGCTTCATTTGCTCTCCGTTACAGGGAGAAGGTTCATGTGCACACTGATACCTGGCAGGGATGGAACTGGAAAACCCTTATGGAAGCTGAACTAATAATGAGAATCTAAAATGATGCTACTAAGCAGCTACCAGTTACCTAGAGACCCACATACTCCTAGCTGGGTGCTTTAAATATTGCCTAATGTGAGGAACTAAAAATTCTGAGGACAACTCCAAAAAAACCAATCAGGCCATGACAAGATCACAAGATCATCACAGCCACCATTTACCATATGCCAAGCACTATAGTAAGCACTTTACATTCACTTGCTCATTGCATTCTCATAACCCAATAACGGTAGAAACTATTGTTATCACTATCTTAAGGTCTAGAAACTGAGAATCCAAGAAGTTGGATGACTTATCCACAGTCTCTTAACTAATAATTGGTGGAGCCAGAATAATAACCCAAGCCTCCCTGGTTTCAAAGCTTGATTGATTTTTTAACTACTATGCTACGGGTTCCTCTCCACCTTGATGTTGAAGAGAGAATTATTCCTGAAAGTCATCACACCTATTTTTTAATACTTTATAAAATAGAGATTTTTAAGACCAAAAAAAAGTTCACTGAAAATAAAAGGATTGCTTCATAATAAAATGTTTGACTCATCAGAAATTTATTAAAAATCACATTTGTATTCTCATGTAATAGTTTAAAAATGTACAATGCTAAATAATTCAAAACTACAAGTTCAAATCTACAATCATGTTGGAAAATTTAAACATACCTCTCTCCTAGTCATCAGGCAGAAGCAAATATAAATCTCCCTGGAGGACATAATATATATCAGAGCATCACATTATCTCTTCAATTTTAAATACTCCAGGGAACATTCAATGAAAATTAGCCATTCATATGGGTACGCAAGATAACAATGTGACTGAAAATCAAAAGAAACAACAAACAATAAAAATAAACCTAAACAAAATCCAAAGAATGGAATTATCAAATATGGACCTTAACAATAATTAGTGTTTGAGAAGTGAACAGTCAATATTGAAAATTAAGGGAAATCTTCAAATTATAAAAGAACTGAATGGAAAAATTCTGTAGCCAAAGTTTTATAACTGAACTTAAAAACTCAAACAATGGATTTAACAGAAAATTAGATTATTTGAGAATTCCTATTAGTAAGCAGGTAGACAATATCCACAGTAAAGTGCCAAGAGATGGAAGTCTAGAAAAATACAGGAAAGAGCATAAAGGTTATATGGGATAGGATGAAAGGGCCTAGCCTACATGTCATTGTCAGAGGAGAGACAAAAAAGAATGAATCCGAAGAAAAATGTGAAGAGATAATGACTAAGAATTTTCCACAACTGTTTAAAGCCTTCAAAGTTGCAAATTCAAACCCAAGTACAATGAATTAAAATACATGCGTGCACATCACATAGGTATTTCTAGTAAAACTGCCAAAAACCAAAGACAAAGAGAAAACCATGTGAGCAAACAGAGGGGAAATAGAGACTTATTTCTTTCAAAAAACAGTAATAAGACCAAAAGCTAACTTACCAGTAGAAACCAGAAAAACCAGAAAAGAATAATATCTCTTCAAAGTATTAAAAAATAAGTCTACAAATCTAGAAGTCTATATCCAGTAAAAAAAAAAAAAAAAAAACGGAAGTAAAATACAGATATTTTCAGATGCAAAACAAAATTTATCACCGGGAAACTGTACTAAAGAAACACTGAAACATTCTTCAAAAAGAGAAATGAACCCAGATGGAAACTAAGAACTAGAATATGTAATTAAAAACAAAGCAAAGAGCAAATATGTTAATAAATTTAAATAAATCTTGATTCCATGAAGCAATAAAAATAATATCTTGTGGGGTTACGAACATAGAGAAAACTAAAGCACACCAGCATATACCGTAAGTTAGGACGAGGATAAATGGAGTTAAGGTGGTCCAAGTTTCTAGCACTGTCAGGAAAATCAAATGTTAGTAAGAATCCATAGAGTATGCCTCACTTCATGGAACAATTCTATTCCTTGGAAAAGGTGCCAATATAGCAAATTTGTTTTTGTTATTAAATGCCATTATAATATCATAGCTATGAGCTCTTACGAAGTCTTAACCACAGATCTCAAAAAATAATTACATCTAGTGATACAAAGAACATATTTAGATTAAATGTAGGGAAAAAAGCTTTTTAAAGAATATTCCAAATGAATCCTCACAAAAGAATACTACATATTAGACTATGAGTCAAGAAAGAGAGACAATAATAACAGCTGTCTAACTTTGTGACCTGCCTTTTGTCCCTTAACCTCTCTGGGGTCCACCTGACTTAACTGCAGAGTGAGGCAAGTTTGCAGGTGACCTTCCAAAGGAGAGGTTCTCCTATCTGACCTCAACCTAGCAGCCAGCTAGAGTCACCGACATGCCCCGTTCTTCATGGCTGGTCCACAGAGCATGCTGTATTCTTGCCACTATTGGGTCAGTCTGTGACTGTGAATGACAGAGTCTCCTGCTCACCAAGAGCCTGTAGCGTGTATACAAATCTGTTGTGCTTGTTATCATAACAATGTATTTAATATTACATAAATACTCAACTATGAGAGTGAAAGAAGACTGTTGTTTCTATGAGAACTAGAGTGAGTGTTTTGTAAAGATGATTACACAGAGGAGACTTGCTTCAAAAATTTGATGTTGATGACTGTAAAACATTGAAGGGAAAATATCTCTCAGATTGTGTCAGAGATCTTTAAATTTGTACTTTTCTTTAAATAAACTAAAGTTTGGACAGTGAAGACAATATTTGGGGGCGTCATTTATGCAAGAAAGATGATGCAGGGCTATAAATAGTGACTTGCCCTTTAAAAAGCCTAGCATCTACATCAAGTCTATGTAAATGAGTACATTTAGGTGTCTTAATTTAATACAAAATGTTCTAGGTGCATATGCATTGAGTTTTTACGGCTAGTTTTTAAACACATTCTATGCTTTTTCCAACTTTTTAATTAAACTGTCTTGATCTTGTTAGATAACAAGGTTTCTTCTGTAATTTCATAATTAGGATTCCATTTATAAGAATTGAACACAGTGGTTTCAAGCCAGACACGGTGGCTCATGCCTGTAATCCCAGCATTTTGGGAGCCTGAGGCAGGTGGACTGCCTGAGGCAGGAGTTTCAAGACCAGCCTGGCCAACATGGTGAAACCCTGTCTCTACTAAAAATACAAAAATTAGCCAGGCGTGGTGGCACACACCTGTGGTCCTAGCTACTTGGGAAGCTGAGGCAGGAGGATCGCTTGAATCCAGGAAGGGGAGGTTGTAGTGAGCTGGGATCATGCCACTGCACTCCAGTCTGGGTGACAGAGCAAGACTCTGTCTCAAAAAAAAAAAAAAAAAAAAAAAGGAGAAAAGAATTAAACACAGTGGTCTTAATAGGCACCCAGCTTCTATAAAATCTCCTTGGCATTCTGAAATGGTTCAAATGTTGATTCTTCAACCCCTGCTTCTGTGCTTTTTAATCACATTATCAGGCTTTTCAAAAGAACAGGTCGATCTGAGACAAGTAAGACCACAACAAGGACAAGCATTTGAAATGCCTGGGCCAATGAAAGGAAAGCACTTTAATCTTTGGGTCCTCTCCAAAAATTCCATGTCCCATGCTCATCCTGTTATTTCACAGTCACCTTTCGCCTCTACTAATGGCCTCAGTACCTTTAGATTGGATAGGAAACGTAGTAGAAACAACTTTACCCGTCAAATGATGAGACATAGATCCTCAAAATTAAAAGTGATCTTTGAGGCCATTGCAAGAAACTGCCTCAGTTTCCCCATGCTACTCTTCCTGTCCCAAAACACTGAAGTAGAGACAAATGAGATCCGCAAAAAGTTTTTCATAAATTTTCTTGAGGTATTTTAAATGTTATCTGGTACTAACACATTTTAACACAGATGAATTAACCAAATACATAGCTGTGTTTGATGTAGAAATAAATAAGGGATGCAAGAAGAAAATAGAATCAGAGTTTTCTAGCAGAAGGTGGGCTCACTTTTGTCAATGTCCTGGGGCAATCAGACACAAATACTGACTCACACTAACTAAAATGTACAGAAGGCCTGAGGAAGGCATCAGGGTGGCAATATATTAATTTAAAGTGAGAAATAGAATTGTCACACAGACTGGAATTATTCAGGTTGGCATAATAATCTCCTTTTCTCCCTGTAGTCAGGGAAAACCAAATGGTAATCAGAAGCCACTCATTACCATGAGAAATCACTGTGAAAAGACTCAGAAATATTTAAAATCTGTGTATTTTCTGCATTCTCTCTCTCCAGGAGCAGAACTTCACTGGAACCAGAAAACTGCTGCGAGGACACAGAATCAGCAAAAAGGGAGTCAGATGAAGCTCCTGTTTTCACATCAGGTGCACAATAGGAACACTCGTGCCTTTGGGACTGGAATTTCTAGAAATGTGATGGTGAATTCTCCCACTCCAAGGGACAGAGCTGGTATGGGATTTTCAAAACAGGGGTCTTGGGTGATTCTCCTTTTTTCTATGCTTCCCACAGCTCACTAAACCCTCTGCTTTGGATGTGTCATTTCTTTAAATATGTTAATACAATTATACATGCATTGAAAATTACAGTCTCGCAAGGCTGGACACCAATCTTCATCTGCATGACAAAACTTTGGTCTCCACAACCTCCTATCTTAACCCAGACATTGCTTTCCATTGATAATAATTCTTTCAACCAATTGCCAGTCAGAACATTTTTAAATCTACCTAGAACCCCACTCCTGTCTCTTTGAGTTGTCCCACCCTTCTGGACCAAACCTGTGTATATTTTCATGGTATTTAATTGAAGCCTCATGTCTCCCTGAAACGTATAAAATCAAGCTTTGCCCAAACCACCCTACGTACATGTTCTCAGGGGCTCCTGAGGGCCGTGTCATGGGCCATGGTCACTCATATTTGGCTCAGGATAAATTTCTTCAAGTATTTTATGTAGTTTGAGTCTTTTCATCAACACAGTTCAGAATTACTTGTCCAATGCTTATTGAAGAACTATGGACTATGATCTTTACAAGGAGAACTACAAAGCTCAAAGAAATCAGAGATGACACAAACTAATGGGAAAACATTACATGCTCATGGATAGGAAGAATCAATCTTTTTCTATGTAGTATTGTAAGCACCTAATTATATATTTATGCTAATCTAAATTTCATTTCTGTTATTTAATTATTCATATATTTTGTACATGTTCATATCATTTTGTTGGTCATTTCTATCTCAATTTTTCACAGACTTTTGTATTATTAATCTTACCTCATCTTAAGTAATATAGTTTGCAAGTAACTTTTCCCAAATTGTCATGACATTCTTTTGACTCAATTTGTGGCATTTACATTTCACATTATTTAGCTTTGTCTTATTGTTACTATGACATCCATGTTAGATGTTGCTATATCATCCATATTTTCACCAATTATTTAAAATGTCACCTTTATTATATACTATATTTCTATATTAAAAAAAGAACTATGGACCACTGTGATTCAGAATCCTAGTTTCTAGCCTTTCAATCAAAATTCCTTGACCATAAACCATCCAGCTGTGGAGTGCTTGACTCTCCCACTTGATAATCCATCCAAAAATATGTGGTGGTACCGGCCTTGGGCCAGACCCAATGCTCTGCTGGCTTTGGGTCTGATCCACCACAGTCCCAGTGGTGGTGGCCACAGGGGTGCTTGCGTCATCCCTCCCTCAGCTCTGGGCAGCCCAAAACAGAGACAGAGATTCTGTTAGTTAGCGGGAAAGTAAGGGAAGAGAACAAGAGTCTCTGCTAATCCAGGGAATTCTCCTGGACCATACCGAAGACCACCAAGTTGGTACCTCTATGAATCTGCAGGAGCCACAGTAATACTGGGCTTGGGGTGTCCCCTAATGTAGATACAGCTGCAGTGAGTGACCAAAGACTTAAATAGCAACACCCAAGTCCCTTTGGATACCTGGAAAACCTTCCCAAGAAGAACAGGTACAAACAAGTCCAGACTGTGAAGACTACAATAGATATCTAACTCTTAAATGCCTGGAAACCAACAAGCATCCACAAGCATCAAGACTATCCAGGAAACTATGACCTCACCAAAAAGACTAAATAAGGCACCAGAGACCATTCCTGGAGAGACAGAGGTATGTGACCTTTCAGACAGAGAATTCAAAATAGCTGTTTTGAGGAAAGTCAGTGAAATTCAAGGTAACACAGAGAAGGAATTCAAACCCATCTGATATATTTAACAAAGAGATTGAAATAATTTTTAAAAATCAAGCAGAAATTCTGGAGCTGAAAAATGCAACTGACATACTAAAGAAAGCATCAGAGTCTCTTATCAGCAGAATTGATCCAGTAGAAGAAACAATTAGCTTGAAGACAGGCTTTTGAAAATACACGTTCAGAAGAGAAAAAAGAAAAAAGAATAAAAAACAATGAAGCATGCCTATAGGATCTAGACAATAACCTCAAAAGGGCAAACCTAAGAATTATCAGTCTTAAAGAGGAGATACAGAAATCAGGGTTGAAAACTTCTTCAAAGAGATAATAACAGAGAACATCCCAAACCTAGAAAAAGATATCAATATTCAAATACAAGATGGTTGCAGAACACCAAGCAGATTTAACCCAAATCACACTACCTCAAGACATTTAATAATCAAAGAAAGGATCCTAAAAGCAGCAAGATAAAGGAAAGAAATAACAGAGTGGAGCTCTGGCAGCAGACTTCTCAGTGGAAACATTACAAGCCAGAAGAGAGTGGCATGATACATTTAAAGTGCTGAAGGAGAAAAACTGTTATCCTAGAATAGTATATCCAGTGAAAATATCCTTCAAACATGAAGGAATAGTAAAGACTTTCCCAGACAAGCAAAAATTGAGAGATTTCATCAACACTAGATCTGTCCTCCAAGAAATGCTAAAGGAAGTTCTTCAATCTGAAAGAAAAGGACATTAATGAGCAATAAAAAATCATCTGAAGTTAAGAATCTCACCAATAATAGTAAGTACACAAAAAAACACAATATTTTAACACTGTAATTGTGTATAAACTACTCATATCTTGACCAGAAAGACTAAAAGATGAACCTGTCAAAAACAGTAACTACAACTTTTCAAGACAAACAGTACAAGAAAATATAAATAAAAACAATGGAAAGTTAAAAAGCAGGGGCATGAAGTTATAGTGCAGAATTTTATTAGTTTTCTCTTTGCTTGTTTAATCAATCTGTGTTGTTCTTATTAGTTAAAAAAAATGGGTTATAAGATTATTTGCAAGCCTCAGGATAACCTCAAATCAAAAAATATACAACAGATACACAAAAAATAAAAAGTAAGAAATTAAAACATACCACTAGAGGTCAGACATGGTGGCTCATCCCAGTACTTTGGGAGGCCAAAGTGGGAGGATTATTTAAGGCTAAGAATTCAAGACCAGCCTGGGCAATGTAAGTGAGATCTCATCTCTACAAAAATAATTTTTCCCTCTCCCTCTCCCTCTCCCTCTCCCTCTCCCTCTCCCTCCTCTCCCTCTCCCCCTCCACCTCCTCCCTCTCCCTCTCCCTCTCCCTTCTTCGGTCTCCCTCTCCTTTTTTCAGTCTCCCTCTGTTGCCGAAGCTGGACTGTACTGCGGTGATCTCAGCTGGCTGCAACCTCCCTGCCTCGGGCTCCTGTGATTCTCCTGCCTCGGCCTGCCGAGTGCCTGGGATTGCAGGCGCGCGCCGCCACGCCTGACTGGTTTTTGTGTTTTTGGTGGAGACGGGTTTCGCCCTGTTGACGGGGCTGGTCTCCAGCTCCTGGCCTCCAGTGATCTGCCCGCCTCGCCTCCGGAGGTGCTGGGATTGCAGACGGAGCCTCGCTCACTCAATGCTCAATGTTGCTCAGGCTGGAGTGCAGTGGCGTGATCTCGGCTTGCTACAACCTCCACCTCCCAACCGCCTGCCTTGGCCTCCTAAAGTGCTAAGAGTATAGCCTCTGCCCCGCCGCCACCCCATCTAGGAAGTAAGGAGCGTCTCTGCCTGGCCGCCCATCGTCTGGGATGTGAGGAGCCCCTCTGCCCGGCGGCCCCGTCTGGGAAGTGAGGAGCACCTCTGCCCCGCCGCCATCCAGTATAGGAAGTGAGGAGCGTCTCTGCCCGGCTGCCCATCGTCTGGGATGTGAGGAGCGCCTCTGCCCGGCCGCCCTGCCTGGGAAGTGAGGAGCACCTCTGCCCGGCCGCCCCGTCTGGGAAGTGAGGAGCGCCTCTGCCAGGCCGCCCAACGTCTGGGAAGTGAGGAGCGCCTCTGCCCGGCCGCCCCGTCTGGGAAGTGAGGAGTGCCTCTGCCCGGCCGCCACCCCGTCTGGGAGGAAGTGAGGAGTGCCTCTACCTGGCCGCCCCGTCTGGAAAGTGAGGAGCGCCTCTGCCCGGCCGCCCAACGTCTGGGAAGTGAGGAGTGCCTCTGCCCGGCCGCCACCCCGTCTGGGAGGAAGTGAGGAGCGCCTCTGCCCGGCCGCCCCATCTGGGAAGTGAGGAGCGCCTCTGCCTGGCCGCCACCCCGTCTGGGAAGTGAGGAGCGCCTCTGCCCGGCCGCCCCGTCTGGGAAGTGAGGAGGGCCTCTGCCCCGCCGCCCTGTCTGGGAGGTGAGGAGCGCCTCTGCCTGGCTGCCACCCCGTCTGGGAGGAAGTGAGGAGCGCCTCTGGCCGGCCGCCCCGTCTGGGAGGTGAGGAGCGTCTCTGCCCGGCCGCCCCATCTGGGAGGTGAGGAGCGCCTCTGCCCGGCCGCCCCGTCTGGGAGGTGAGGAGTGCCTCTGCCCGGCCGCCCTGTCTGGGAGGTGAGGAGTGCCTCTGCCCGGCTGCCCCGTCTGGGAAGTGAGGAGCGCCTCTGCCCAGCCGCCCCGTCTGGGAGGTGAGGAGCGCCTCTGCCCGGCTGCCCTGTCTGGGAGGTGAGGAGCACCTCTGCCTGGCTGCCACCCCGTCTGGGAGGAAGTGAGGAGCGCCTCTACCTGGCCGCCCCATCTGGAAAGTGAGGAGCGCCTCTGCCCGGCCGCCCCGCCTGGGAAGTGAGGAGCACCTCTGCCAGGCCGCCCAACGTCTGGGAAGTGAGGAGCGCCTCTGCCCGGCCGCCACCCCGTCTGGGAGGAAGTGAGGAGCGCCTCTGCCCGGCCGCCCCGTCTGGGAAGTGAGGAGTGCCTCTGCCCGGCCACCACCCCGTCTGGGAAGTGAGGAGCGCCTCTGCCCGGCCGCCACCCCGTCTGGGAGGAAGTGAGGCGCGCCTCTACCTGGCCGCCACATCTGGAAAGTGAGGAGCGCCTCTGCCCGGCTGCCCAACGTCTGGGAAGTGAGGAGCGCCTCTGCCCGGCCGCCCTGTCTGGGAGGTGTACCCAACAGCTCCGAAGAGACAGCGACCGTGGGGAGCGGGCCATGAGGACGATGGCGGTTTTGTTGAAAAGAAAGGGGGGAAGTGTGGGGAAAGGAAGGAGAGATCAGATTGTTGCTGTGTCTGTGTAGAAGGAGGTGGGCATAGGAGACTCCATTTTGTTCTGACTAGGAGAAATTCTTCTGCCTTGGGATGCTGTTGATCTATGGCCTTGCCCCCAGCCCCCTGCTCTCTGGAACATGTGCTGTGTCAACTCAGGGTTAAATGGATTAAGGGCGGTGCAAGATGTGCTTTGTTAAACAGATGCTTGAAGGCAGCATGCTCTTTAAGAGTCATCACCACTCCCTAATTCAAGTACCCAGGGACCCAAACACTGCAGAAGGCCGCAGGGACCTCTGCCTAGGAAAACCAGAGACCTTTGTTCATGTGTTTATCTCCTGACCTTCTCTCCACTATTATCCTATGACCCTGCCACATCCCCCTCTCCGAGAAACAACCAAGAATGATCAATAAATACTTAATTAAAAAAAAAATTTTTTTTTTAATTCACTGGGCATGGTGGCATATATCTACAGTCCCAGCTACTCAGGAGGCTGAGGTGGGAGGATTGCTTGAGTCCAGGAGTTCAAGGCTACAGTGAATTATGATTATGCCACTGCACTCCAGCCTGGGCAGCAGAGTGAAACTCTGTCTCTTAAAAAAAGAAAATACTACCAGAGAAAATCACCTTCACTAAAAGGAAGACAAGAAGAAAGGAAAAAAAAGGAGAAGAGAGAACCAAAACAAACAAGTGAACAATAACCCAGAAAAGCAAATAACAAAATGGCAGGAGTAAATCCTTTCTTATTAATAATGACATTGAATGTAAATGAACTAAATTCTCCAATCAAAAGACACAGGGTAGCTGAATGGATTAAAAAATAAAAGCCCAACAATTTGTTGCCTGCATGAAACACACTTCACCTATAAAGACACACATAGACTGAAAATAAAGGGATGAAAAAAGATATTCCATGCAAACAGAAACCAAAAAAAGAGCAGGAGTAGCTATATTTATATCAGACAAAATATATT
Organism: Pongo pygmaeus; assembly: GCF_028885625.2. Taxonomy (NCBI): domain Eukaryota; kingdom Metazoa; phylum Chordata; class Mammalia; order Primates; family Hominidae; genus Pongo; species Pongo pygmaeus. The sequence continues at coordinate 32,160,896 of NC_072388.2, forward strand.
TCAAGACCAAACTATAAAAAGAGACAAAAAGGTCATTATACAATGACAAAGGGGTCAATTCAGCAGAAGGATATAACACTTATAAATATATATGCACCCAAAACTGGAGCACTTAGATATAAAAAGCAAATATTACTGAAGGTAAAAAGAGAAGTAGACCCCAAAACAATAATAGTTGGAGACTTCAATACCTCCCTTTTAGTATTGGACAGATCATCCAGACAGAAAATCTACAAAGAAACATTAGACAGAATCTGCAGTATAGACCAAATGGACCTAATAGATATTAACAGAACACTTCATCCAATAGCTGCAGAATACACATTCTTTGTTTCAGCAGATGGATCATCCTCAAGAACAGACCCTATGTTAGGCCACAAAACAAGTCTTTAAAATTTCAAAAAAATTGCAATACTATTAACTATCTTCTCTGACACAATGGAATATAATGAGAAATAAATAGCAAGGAATTTTGGAAACTCTACAAATAGGTGGAAATTAAACAATATGCTGCTTAATGACCAGTGGGTCAATGAAAAAATTAAGAAGGAAACTGAAAACTTTCTTGAAACAAATGAAAATGGAAACACAAGTCACCAAAACCTACGGGTACAGTGAGAGCAGTACTAAGTGGAAAGTTTATAGCAATAAGCACCTACATCGAAAAAGTATAAAAACTTCAAATAAACAACATAATGATACATCTTAAAGAACTAGAAAAGCAAGCACAAATCAAATCCAGAGTTAGAAGAAATAATAAAGATTAGAGCAGAAATACATAAAATTGAAACAAAAAAACAACCATGTAATACAACAGATCAACAAAACAAAAAGTTGGTTTTCTGAAAAGATAAAGCTGACAAACTTTTAGCCAGACTAACTAAGAAAAAAAGAGAGAAGAGGCGATTCCCAGATGGCCAAATAGGAATAGCTCCAGTCTAAAGCTCCCAGCATGAGCGACGCAGAAGATGGGTGATTTCTGCATTTCCAACTGAGGTATGGGGTTGATTTCACTGGGGCTTGTTGAACAGTGGGTGCAGCCTACAAAGTGTGAGCCGAAGCACAGCAGGGCAAGGGGTCAGGGAATTCCCTTTCCTAGCAAAGGGAAGCCATGACAGACAGTACCTGGAAAATCGGGACACTCCCACCCTAACACTGCGCTTTTCCAATGGCCTTAGCAAATGGCACACCAGGAGATTATATCCCGCCCCTAGCTGGGAGGGTCCCACGCCCACGGAGCCTTGCTCACTGCTAGCACAGCGGTCTGAGATAGAACTGCAAGGCAGTAGTGAGGCTGGGGGAGGGGCATCCACCATTGCTGAGGCTTGAGTAGGTAAACAAAGATGCTGGGAAGCTCCAACTAGGTAGAGCCCACAGCGGCTCAAGGAGGCCTGACCGCCTCTGTAGACTCCACCTCTGGGGGCAGGGCATAGCTGAACAAAAGGCAGAGAAACTTCTGCAGACTTAAACCTCCCTGTCTGACAGCTTTGAAGAGAGTAGTGGTTCTCCCAGCACGGAGTTTGAGATCTGAGAACAGACAGACTGCCTCCTCAAGTGGGTCCCTGACCCCTGAGTAGCCTAACTGGGAGACACCTCCCAGTAGAGGCCGTCTGACACCTCATACAGCCAAGTGCCCCTCTGAGGTAAAGCTTTCAGAGGAAGGATCAGGCAGCAACATTTGTTGTTCTGCAGTATTTGCTGTTCTGCAGCCTCCGCTGCTGATACCCAGGCAAACAGGGTCTGGAGTGGACCTCCAGCAAACTCCAAAAGACCTGCACCTGAGGGTCCTGGCTGTTAGAAGGAAAACTAACAAACAGAAAGAACATCCACACCAAAACCCCATCTGTACGTCACCATCATCAAAAACCAAAAGTAGTAAAACCACAAAGATGGGGAGAAACCAGAGCAGAAAAGCTGAAAATTCTAAAAATCAGAGCGCCTCTTCTCCTCCAAAAGGAACACAGCTCCTTGCCAGCAACGGAACAAAGCTGGATGGAGAATGACTTTGACGAGCTGACAGAAGTAGGCTTCAGATGACTGGTAATAACAAACTTCTCCGAGCTAAAGGAGGATGTTCGAACCCATCGCAAAGAAGCTAAAAACCTTGAAAAAAGATTAGATGAATGGCTAACTAGAATAAACAGCATAAAGAAGACCTTGGATGACTTGATGGAGCTGAAAACCATGGCACGAGAACTACATGACACATGCACAAGCTTCAGTAGCCAATTCAATCAAGTGGAAGAAAGGGTATCAGTGATTGAAGATCAAATAAATGAAATGAAGTGAGAAGAGAAGTTTAGAGAAAAAAGAATAAAAAGAAAGAAACAAAGCCTCCAAGAAATAAGGGACAATGTGAAAAGACCAAATCTACACCTGATTGGTGTACCTGAAAGTGACAGGGAGAATGGAACCAAGTTGGAAAACACTCTGCAGGATATTATCCAGGAGAACTTCCCTGACCTAGCAAGGCAGGCCAACATTCAAATTCAGGAAATACAGAAAATGTCACAAAGATACTCCTCGAGAATAGCAACCCCAAGACACATAATTGTCAGATTTACCAAGGTTGAAATGAAGGAAAAAATGTTAAGGGCAGCCAGAGGGAAAGATTGGGTTACCCACAAAGGGAAGCCCATCAGACTAACAGCTGATCTCTCAGCAGCAACTCTACAAGCCAGAAGAGAGTGGGAGCCAATATTCAATATACTTAAAGAAAAGAATTTTCAACCCAGAACTCATATCCAGCCAAACTAAGCTTCAGAAGTGAAGGAGAAATAAAATACTTTACAGACAAGCAAATGCTGACAGATTCTGTCACCACCAGGCCTGCCTTACAGGAGCTACTGAAGGAAGCACTAAACATGGAAAGGAACAACCAGTACCAGCCACTGCAAAAACACGCCAAATTGTAAAGACCATCGATGCTAGGAAGAAACTGCATCAACTAACGAGCAAAACAACCAACTAACATCATAATGACAGGATCAAATTCACACATAACAATATTAACCTTAAATGTAAATGGGCTAAATGCTCCAATTAAAAGACACAGACTGGTAAATTGGATAAAAAGTCAAGACCCATCAGTATGCTCTATTCAGGAGACTCATCTCATGTGCAGAGACACACATAGGCTCAAAATAAAAGGATGGAGGAAGATCTACCAAGCAAATGGAAAACAAAAAAAAGCAGGGGTTGCAATCCTAGTCTCTGATAAAACAGACGTTAAACCCAACAAAGATCAAAAGAGACAAAGAAGGCCATTACATAATGGTAAACGGATCAATTCAACAAGAAGAGCTAATTATCCTAAATATATATGCATCCAATACAGGAGCACACAGATTCATAAAGCAAGTCCTTAGAGACCTACAAAGAGACTTAGACTCCACACAATAATAATGGGAGACTTTAACACCCCGCTGTCAACATTAGACAGATCGACAGATTCCTGAGACAGAAAGTTAACAAGGATATCCAGGACTTGAACTCAGCTCTGCACCAAGCGGACCTAACAGACATCTACAGAACTCTCCAGCCCAATTCAACAGAATATACATTCTTCTCAGCACCACATCACACTTATCCCAAAATTGACCACATAGTTGGAAGTAAAGCACTCCTCAGCAAATGTAAAAGAACAGAAATTATGACAAACTATCTCTCAGACCAAAGTGCAATCAAATTAGAACTCAAGATTAAGAAACTCACTCAAAACCACTCAACTACATGGAAACTGAACAACTTGCTCCTAAATGACTACTGGGTACATAACAAAATGAAGGCAATGAGAACAAAGACACAACATCCCAGAATCTCTGGGACACATTTAAAGCAGTGTGTAGAGGGAAATTTATAGCACTAACTGCCCAAAAGAGAAAGCAGGAAAGATCTAAAATTGACACCCTAACATCACAATTAAAAGAACTAGAGAGGGTGGGCACAGTGGCTCACGCCTGTAAACCCAGCACTTTGGGAGGCCAACATGGGTGGATCACGAGGTCAGGAGATCCAGACCATCCTGGCTAACACAGTGAAACCCCGTCTCTACTAAAAATACAAAAAATTAGCCGGGCATGGTGGTGGGCACCTGTAGTCCCAGCTACTTGGTAGGCTGAGGCAGGAGAATGGCATGAACCTGGGAGGCAGAGCTTGCAGTGAGCCAAGATCGCGCCACTGCACTCCAGCCTGCCTGGGTGACAGAGCGAGACTCTGTCTCAAAAAAAAAAAAAAAAAAAAAAAAAGCACTAGAGAAGCAAGAGCAAACACATTCAAAAACTAGCAGAAGGCAAGAAATAACTAAGATCAGAGCAGAACTAAAGGAGATAGAGACACAAAAAACACTTCAAAAAAGCAATGAATCCAGGAGCTGGTTTCTTTTTAATTGAGAGACTGCTAGCAAGACTAATAAAGAAAAAAAAAGAGAAGAATCAAATAGACGCAATAAAAAATTATAAAGGGGCTATCACCACCGATCCCACAGAAATACAAACCACAATCAGAGAATAGTATAAATACCTCTATGCAAATAAACTAGAAAATCTAGAAGAAATGGATAAATTCCTGGACACATACACCCTCCCAAGACTAAACCAGGAAGAAGCTGAATCTCTGAATAGATCAATAACAGACTCTGAAATTGAGGCAACAATTAATGGCCTACCAACCAAAAAAAGTCCAGGACCAGACAGATTCATAGCCAAATTCTACCAGCGGTACAAAGAGGAGCTGGTACCATTCCTTCTGAAACTATTCTGGTCAATAGAAAAAGAGGGAATCCTCCCTAACTCATTTTATGAAGCCAGCATCATCCTGATACCAAAGCCTGGCAGAGACACAACAAAAAAAGATAATTTTAGACCAATATCCCTGATGAACATCAATGCAAAAATCCTCAATAAAATACTGGCAAACCGAATCCAGCAGCACATCAAAAACCTTATCCACCATGATCAAGTTGGCTTAATCCTTGGGATTCAAGACTGGTTCAACATACGCAAATCAATAAACGTAATCCATCATATAAACAGAACCAAAGACAAAAACCACATGATTATCTCAATAGATGCAGAAAAGGCCTTTGACAAAATTCAACAACCTTCATGCTAAAAACTCTCAATAAACTAGGTATTGATGGGACGTATCTCAAAATAATAACAGCTATTATGACAAACCCACAGCCAATATCATACTGAATGGGCAAAAACTGGAAGCATTCCCTTTGAAAACCAGCACAAGACAGGGATGCCCTCTCTCACCAGTCCTATTCAACATAGTGTTGGAAGTTCTGGCCAGGGAAATCAGGCAGGAGAAATAAATAAAGGGTATTCACTTAGGAAAAGAGGAAGTCAAATTGTCCCTGTTTGCAGATGACATGATTGTATATTTAGAAAACCCCATCGTCTCAGCCCAAAATCTCCCTAAGCTGATAAGCAACTTCAGCAAAGTCTCAGATACAAAATCAATGTGCAAAAATCGCAAGCATTCCTATACACCAATAAAAGACAAACAGAGAGCCAAATCATGAGTGAATCCCATTCACAATCGCTTCAAAGAGAATAAAATAAAATACCTATGAATCCAACTTACAAGGGATGTGAGGGACCTCTTCAAGGAGAACTACACTGCTCAATGAAATAAAAGAGGACACAAACAAATGGAGGAACATTCCATGCTCATGGATTGGAAGAATCAATATCGTGAAAATGGCCATACTGCCCAAGGTAATTTGTAGATTCAATGCCATCCCCATCAAGCTAACAATGACTTTCTTCACAGATCTGGAAAAAACTACTTTAAAGTTCATATGGAACCAAAAAAAGAGCCCGCATCTCCAAGACAATCCTAAGCCAAAAGAACAAAGCTGGAGGCATCATGCTACCTGACTTCAAACTGTACTACAAGGCTACAGTAACCAAACAGCATGGTACTGGTACCAAAACAGAGATATAGACCAATGGAACAGAACAGAGCCCTCAGAAATAATACCACACATCTACAACCATCTGATCTTTGACAAACCTGACAAAAACAAGCAATGGGGAAAGGATTCCCTATTTAATAAATGGTGCTGGGAAAACTGGCTAGCCATACGTAGAAAGCTGAAACTGGATCCCTTCCTTACACCTTATACAAAAGTTAATTCAAGATGGATTAAAGACTTAAATGTTAGACCTAAAACCATAAAATCCCTAGAAGAAAACCTGGGCAATACCATTCAGGACATAGGCATGGGCAAGGACTTCATGTCTAAAACACCAAAAGCAATGGCAACAAAAGCCAAAATTGACAAATGGGATCTAATTAAACTAAAGAGCTTCTGCACAGCAGAAGAAGCTACCATCAGAGTGAACAGGCAATCTACAGAATAGGAGAATATTTTTGTAATCTACTCATCTGACAAAGGGCTAATATCTAGAATCTACAAAGAACTCAGATTTACAAGAAAAAACCAAACAACCCCATCAAAAAGTGGGCGAAGGATATGAACAGACACTTCTCAAAAGAAGACATTTATGGAGCCAAAAGACACATGAAAAAATGCTCATCATCACTGGCCATCAGAGAAATGCAAATCAAAACCACAATGAGATACCATCTCACACCAGTTAGAATGGTGATCATTAAAAAGTCAGGAAACAACAGGTGCTGGAGAGGAATGTGGAGAAATAGGAACACTTTTACACTGTTGGTGGGACTGTAAACTAGTTCAACCATTGTGGAAGACAGTGTGGCGATTCCTCAGGGATCTAGAACTAGAAATACCATTTGACCCAGCCATCCCATTACTGGTTATATACCCAAAGGTTTATAAATCATGCTGCTATAAAGACACGTGCACACATATGTTTATTGCAGCACTATTCACAATAGCAAAGACTTGGAACCAACCCAAATGTCCAACAATGATAGACTGGATTAAGAAAATGTGGCACATATACACCATGGAATACTATGCAGCCATAAAAACAGAAGAGTTCATGTCCTTTTTAGGGACATGGATGAAGCTGGAAACCATCATTCTCAGCAGACTATTGCAAGGACAAAAAACCAAACACCGCATTTTCTCACTCATAGGTGGGAATTGAACAATGAGGACACTTGGACACAGGAAGGGGAACATCACACACTGGGGCCTGTTTTGGGGGGAGGGGGAGGGGGAGGGATAGCATTAGGAGATATACCTAATGTAAATGATGAATTAATGGGTGCAGCACACCAACATGGCACGTGTATACATATGTAACAAACCTGCATGTTGTGCACATGTACCCTAGAACTTAAAGTATAATAAAATATATATATATATATATATATTCAAAAAAAATAAAGAAAACGTGGCACATATACACCATGGAATACTACGCAGCCATAAAAAAGGAAGAGTTCATGTCCTTTGTAGGGACATGGATGAAGCTGGAAACCATCATTCTGAGCAAACTATCGCAAGGACAGAAAACGAAACACTGCATGTTCTCACTCACAGGTGGGAATTGAACAATAAGAACACTTGGACACAGGGTGGGGAACATCACACGCTGGGACCTGTCATGGGGTTGGGGGAGGGGGAAGGGATAGCATTAGGAGATATACCTAATGTAAATGATGAGTTAATGGGTGCAGCACACCAATATGGCACATGTATACATATGTAACAAACTTGCATGTTGTGCACATGTACCCTAGAACTTAAAGTATAATAAGAAAGAAAGAAAGAAAGAAAAGAAAAGAAAAAAAGAGAAAAGAAAAAAGAGAGAAGGGCAAACTAAATAAAATCAGGAATAAAAAAGAAGATATCATAATCAAGACTATAGAAGTTCAAAGGCTCATTAGATGCTACGATGAGCAACCCTATGCCAATACATTGGAAAACATAGAAAAAAACGGATACATTTCTAGAAGCAAACAAACTACCAAAATTGAACCACGAAGAAACCCGAAACCTGAACAGACCAATAATAAGTAATGAGATAAAAGCCACAACATAAAGTCTCCCAGCAATGAAAAGCCCAGGACCTGATGGCTTCACTGCTGAATTCTACCAAACATTTAAAGAAGAACTAATACCAATCCTACTCAAACTATTCTGAAAAATAGAGGAGGGGATACTTCCAAATCATTCTACAAGACCAGTATTACCCTGATACCAAAACTAGACAAAGACATATCCAAGAAAGAAAACTATAGGCCAATATATATACTACATAAATATATATACTACGTAGCCACAAAAATAAATATATATACTACTTACCCACAAAAATAAAAACATAGTGGGGCATGGTAGCTCACACCTGTAATCCCAGCACTTTGGGAGGCCGAGGTGGGTGGATCACTTGAGCCCAGGAGTTTGAGACCAGCCTGAGCAACATGGCGAAACCCCATCTCTACAAACAAAACAAACCATCTCAGCCAAGTGTGGTGACACATAACTACAGTCCCAGCTACTAGGGAGGCTGTGATGGGAGGATCGCTTGAGCCTGGGAAGTCGAAGCTGCAGTGAGCTGTGATCACGCCACTGCACTCCAGCCTGGGTGACAAAGCGAGACCCTGTCTCAAAAATAAATAAATAAAATAAAATGCACAGAAACTTTTAAAAAATGAACACCAAATTACAAACATAAAATTAAAAAAAAAAAAAAGACTGTGGCGGAAACCAGGAAATGTGACTCCCCATTAGACCACAGCATTATTTAGCTTCTCCTACCAAAATCTACTCTGACAGACAAATGTGACCTCCAACTTATGTGCCAACCCAAAGCTGTATTCAAATCAGATGCCCCCCACAAAACTGCTAGAGATGGCCAGAAGCATTCTAAAAACACACCTTAATGAAAAACCGCTTTTCCATCAGATCCGTCACATTTGAATGGAAAAACAAAATACTTTGTCACTTCTAATAAGTACAGAGAGCCTGACAAGGTAAATGATTTTTTCTCCCCCGGCACTAATCTCAAATATAATAATAATATCTAAATAAGATTTTTATCTTTAGACTTTATGTTATTGAGTAAAAACTGAATTCTTGGTCTTGCACTTTTAGCTGGTATCTCTCAGCCACTGACTCAGAAATAATGATGAGTGGGATATGCTGAATGAACCGGACTCCTGCATGCAATGGTTTATGACAGATGACGATATATGATGAGAATACAAAACCCTGATGATAATAGGTTTATTTATCAATTGCAAATAAAATTCATGAAGTGTGAAGCTGAAAACGGCACTGAAGGGAATTGGGCAGGGAGGCCATCAGCAAAAGCATGTACAACACAGAAACGGAGCTAAGTGCTGCTTGATGGAGACCGAGTGGACATGGAGGCGGGGCCTCAACTGGAATTGGGATGCTGCTTCTCACTTAGTGATGTCCTTGGACAAAAGGCACAGTCCTCTTTCTGCCTCTACCTCTTCAGGGGCACACCAGGCCTGTGCCATGGCTGGGAGGTGGAGGTGGAAAGACACGGCAATTCAGAAAGCTGGTGCTGCAGAACCAGCTCTGCCACTAACAAGTTATGTGGCCTTGGGCAGGAGTTTGAATCTCTACTGGCCTTCATTTGTTCCACAAAATAAAAGGCTTTATTCATTCAGCAAACACCACAACAGGCAGTACTGCACTGCTCATGCCAAGGTGAGTAAAGTGAGAGTGCCCTATTTCCTGGCAAGAGCTGGACTGTAATCCACTACAGTACAGCCCTGGGCTTCAGTGACACACGCAGCCAGCTCGGCGCCAGGTCTTGGAACTCCCAATGTCCTTTATGCGTCTCACTTCTACAGTTTTAACTACAAAACCACGTTTTCCAGGCACTTGAAGATGCTCACAACAAGAATGAGCTAAAACACAGCCAAATGTAGAGGCTTTTCAAAACTCCCAGGCAGAGCCTAGGAAGATCACGGAGGAAAGGACCGTAGGCCTGAGAAGTCATTTGCATATTGCTGGATGATTTACATGCTAAAGTGAGCCAGACTTCCCAGGAATGCCTTCCTGTGGGTTCTCCCTCACCAACACCACTGCAGGGACACCTCCTAAGCCTAAAAGAGGGTTTTTGCCCAATGTACACAGGAATTTGCATAACATAATTCCACAAAACAAGACCAGAAGCATCTCTTTATTTATCTTCCAACAGGCCCCCAGAAGTAAGCTTACGGGGAGCCCTTAACAACAGAGCTTCCAAAAAGGTGGTTTCCAAAGAGTCATGGCAGGTAGTGATTGAAAAAGGGAGTAACTGTGGCTCCAATTTAGCTTAGTGACAATAAAGTCTTGAGGTAGATGTCATCTTGAAAACCATTGAGTTTTCATTTGAAAAACATAGAATCTGTATTCGTTTTGACTGCTGCCTAACAAATTACCACAAGCAGCAGCTTAAAATAATACAGATTTATCATCTCACAGCTACCATGTGTCAGGAGACCAAATGCAGATTAGCTGGGTCCTCTGTCCAGGGTCTTACCAGGTTGAAATCACTGTGTTAGCCAGGGCTGTGATCTCTCTGTTTGTTTGTTTTTTTTGTGGTTTTTTTGAGATGGAGTCTCCCTCTGTCACCCAGGCTGGAGCGCAGTGGCATAATCTTGGCTCACTGCAACCTCCACCTCCCGAGTTCAATCAATTCTCCTCCTCAGCCTCCCAAGTAGCTGTGATGACAGGCATGTGACACCATACCTGGCTAATTTTTGTATCTTTAGGAGAGACAGGGTTTTGCCATGTTGACCAGGGTGGTCTCAAACTCCTGATCCCAGGTGATCTGCCTGCCTCAGCCTCCCAAAGTTCTGGGACTATAGGCATAAGCCACCATGCCCGGCCCAGGGCTGCAATCTTGTCTGAGGAATGGGGTCTTCTCCCAAGCTCACTGGTTATCGGCAGAATTGAGTTCCATGTGGTTATAGGGCTGAGGACCTCAACTCCTAGAGGCCACCACAATTTTTTGCCATGTGGTGCTGTTCATAATATGGAAGTTTCTTCTTTCAAAGACAGCAGAAGAATCTCTGACTTCTTTTGTCTTTGACTGCTAGACTCTCTTTTTAAAAATTCACCTGATTAGGTCAGGCCTACGTGGGATAGCTCCTTTTGATTAATGTCAGCTGACTAATAAGCTAAATTGTGCGAAATTACAGACCTTTGCCATATAACAGTCATGAGAGTAATAGCTCATCATCTTTGCCATATTCCACTGGTTAGAAGCAAATTACAGGTGTGGCCACACTTAAGGGCAAAGGCTAATACATGGATATGATTATTGGGATTGGAATGCTGCCTATCACAGGATTTCTCTCCATATTCTTTTCTATGGTTTGTTTTACTTATGTTGGTTTCATTGTACAGAATTTTCTGCTCTCGTGGAGGGAAGTCTTCCAGGAGCAAGTCTCCTTCCCCGATTGGTATTGTATCCAAATTTGGTCATTACTGCACTGAAGCTTAGAAACAGGGTTCACGGGAAGATTTTTTACCTCCCTACCCTGGCCTTATGCCTTTTACTGCTTTCTCTCAGGGAAAAGAGTAAGCAGGTATAATATAGAGATCTCACAAACAACTCAAAATCCCCACGGATTATGTGAAATTATCCCCGGAAAAGGTGAGTCATGCAAGAAGATGTTTTTATTGAAAGCATCCCAAGCAGGAGTAGTTTTTGCCCTAAGGGAGATTGCAGAGGAGGTTCCGCCCCCAAGGCGTTGTAAGCACTTGTGGTGCGGACTGTCAAATTGATACCTCCTCTTGTTTCAGAGAAAAACCGACTGCTTATCTCCTCCCCTCTGTGGCTTAACCAAGTGCCTGCAGGCCAAATCAGCAAGCTTCTTGACCTTACCCCACACTCCTACAAGGAAGGACTTAACTTCTCAACACTACCTTTTCAATAAGAAAAAGGTTTGAGGTTAAGGCAAGCAGCAGGGTTTTTATAAAAGAAGATTTTGTCTCCACACTCACTCCTGGCCCTTTTCCACACACCTGCCCCTTCCCCGCCCCTCGCCCTGGCACTTCCAGCTCTTTTGCTGCCTGCCTCCTGCTTTGCTGGATGGTGTTCATTTTCACCCATCCCCCGGGCCTTCTGCCATCCCTCCCTGGGCCTGCCTCCAACATTCTCGTTAGTCCACGATATAGAGGTTTTCTGAAAGGAGAAGCCCTTTGCACTAAAACATAAATGGTGCCAAATCACCCCCACAAGATTGAAAGAGAACACTTTCAAAGAGAAGGAAAAAAAAAGGGAAAGGAACACAGCAGGGCCACCGAAAGATACAAACCAGTTGAATTTCTGTAAGAAATCTCTAAACCAGCTGAATTTCTATAATAGAAAACCAAATCTCCAAACCAGCTGAATTTCCATAATAGAAAACCAAATCTCCACACCAAGGATGAATCCGACTTTGGGTGGGGAGGAATCTAGACCTAACACAGGCAACTAAGAGGAGTACTGATTGTGACATAAAGACCACATTGCTGAAGCAGCAGCTCCAGGGACACCCGAACTACAGAGCTGGCATAGCAGCAACATCTTTCCAGACTATCAGTGAAAAAAGTAGCTGTCCTCGAGGATAGCCAAGTTTTTATGAATGTGGATCAGATGGGCCTGGGTTTGAATCCTAGTGCTATTACTTACTGACCACATGATTTCTGTCAAGTCGCTTATGCGCTATATGCCTCAGCTTCTCTGTTGTAAGATGGGGGTAATAAGCATTGCACTGTGTCACAGTTACTATTGTGAGGATCGTATTGGATCTATGGCCTGTGATGTAATCAGCACAACACCTGGCATGTAATAAATGCTCAGTAAGTATTGTTGTTGCTTTTAAACTCTGTTGATTTGGGAGCAAGTAGCCCCAGGCATAATATTCCCCAACTTTGCCCTCCTGGCTCACTTAAATGTAACCAGACTGGGTTCTTTGATTTTAATTTGTGAGAGAGAAAAGAATTTTTTCCCCAAAGTTTCTGAAACTTAAACATTAAAATACTCACTTGAGGAGGAATGGGGCGATTTGCTCAAAAAGTACAAAGTTTCAGGTAGACAGGATGAATTACTACTGTACAGTCACCATGCTATACAATAATCTTCAGATTATTTATTCAGATTATATATTTAATAAGTATATTCAACACTTGAAAATTGCTAACAGATCTTAAATGTTCTCACCCCAAAAAATACTATGTGAGATGATAGATATGTTAATTAGCTTGGCTGTGGCAATATTTCACAATGTATACATATATTATGTATACTACAAATATATACAATCGGTCAATTATACCTAAATAAAACTGAAAAAATAGTCACTTGAGGCAAGAGCTATGGAAATGTTCTGCCCCCAGATTCGCGTCTCATGAGTAGTTTTTTGGGGGGATCAAATTCCGTAGAAGCATACTGGCAACTCGAGCTAGAGTAAAGCCTGGGCTTTTTTTCTGCATTTGTGTAACTGATGTCTGAAGAAGGTCAGAACAAACAATCAGGAACGTGCTAGGAACTGCCTTCCTGAAACTGCAGCGAGCCAGATGAAGTAATGAGCTCATTTGGATACCCGAGAGACACAGGCTCAAGAAGAGGAGCATACAGAGACTAAAGGGGCCATTTTTAAGTAAAAGATAAATAACATTTTTAAGAAAATTGTTAATTTGGAAAGACTTCAAGCCTACAGTCAGTTAGTAAGATGCTAATTGTTTCTTCTGTAAGAATTCCCTTAACCCTAAACTATGGTCAAGACCTTTAAAGAAAGCTTCTGCATTAAGTCAGACTCCATTTCATAAACACACGTACTAGCTCTTTTCACAAAAAATCTGGAAGGAAGTCATAAGCTCTGTTTCCCAGCTAAGGTCAAAAGTCACCAGATATGAAGCAGATTATAGAGAACAAAGATAAGTCCCAAATTAAATTCTATCCACAGCTCGACTCCTAGAGGTGAAACCTCTAGAGCAGGTCTTAATATTTAGTGTGCCTAGGAAATGACTTGAGATGCCTGAATTTGGGAGCCATATGTTCAGGGTTTCTTTCTTTTCTTTTCTTTTCTTTTTTTTTGAGTCAGGGTCTCACTTTGTCACCCAGGCTGAAGTGCAGTGGTGCAGTCATGGCTCACTGCAGCCTCAATCTTCCAGGCTAACGTGAACCTCCCACCTCAGCCACACAAGCAGCTGGAACCACAGGTATGCACCACCATGCCTGGCTAATTTTTGTATTTTTGGTAGAGATACAGTTTTGCCATGTTGCCTAGGCTAGTCTCAAACTCCTGAGCTCAAGTGAACCGCCAGCCTAGGCCTCCCAAAGTGCTGAGATTAAAGGCGTGAGCCACTGCGCCGAGCCAGTTTTTTTCTATTGATTCATAATAATTGTACATATTTATGGGGTACACAGTGGTGTTTTGATACAATGTACAGTGATCAGATCAGGGCAATTAGCATATCCATCATCTCAAACATTTTTCATTTCATTGTGTTAGGACACATTTCATTTTTATTCATTCAACAAAGATTTATTGAATGGCTTACGTGTTGGGTGTGGGGATACCAGCAAGACACCTATCTTCACCAAAGCTTATTGTCCAGTGGGGCCCATGAACAATAATCAGACCATTACAATGCAACACCGGCTAAATGCAACACTGTCGTCAGAGACGATTCTCACTTATTCTTCAAAGATCTTCCCAGAAATCAGGGAGTTAAGCCAAAGAAACATGAGAACCAACATTTATTGGACAATCGTGAGGTGCCAGGCCATTTATACACACTTGCCCATTTAATCCCCAGGCAGGTAATGTTATCCCCCTTTCCCAGGGGAAGAAACTGTCCGTGTACAAAGATGGGCTACTCTGGGCCTGGAGTCCAGGTCTTTCTGCCTCCAAAGCCCATGTTCAGATCCACAGGCTCCGGCTCACAGTGATAACGACTGCATTCAAGGCTGTATGGCTATGAAATGGCACTGGAGTTTGGGTCAGCTGGGTTTTCCAATTGATCATACATTACTGTAGAAGATGGAGAGAGAAACTAATGATTGAAAATAATACAGAAATGCACATAAGAAAATCCTTTGGACAGAGCGATTGTGAAGTGCAAGGAAACTCCCCTTCCACGGCCCTGCCTGGGGTTTCCTGGGTACCCCTCGGGTCGAGGGAGATCTTGGCCACTAGAGGGCAGAGTGTACATTGAACAATCACAACAAAAATCCCAAAGCCCATTAGGAGAAAGAGATCTAATGCTGCATGCTTCATTAACTATTCTAGTGCTGATAAATATCTGCTGCCCTCCTGTACAGAGAAGGAGCAGATAAAAAATTTTAATGCTAGAATATGACACCTAATCACTGCATTTCGGAACACAATGTGGGGGAGGACTCTTCTGATTGTCTCCATCCATTTCCAGCATTGTTAGAATTATAAGCTGCACACAGTTCAATTAATCTTAAGATTGAAGAGGAAAGCCTTCTCTAGTGTACTACAAACTTTCCCAATAGCATGAAGCACACAGTGAGCTTAAAAAAGTAAAGAGTTGGCCCTTATTGCCGACGTAACAGCAATAGCCATACAATACCCACAGTAATAGCAATAACAGGGAGTTTGGAATGGGCATAGGGTTCATTCCTGGGTCTATTTCTTACCAACTGTCACTTTTTGGGCCAAATTATTTAACCTCTATGAACCCCAGTTTCCTCATGTATAAATAAAACCTACCCAATAGGTTTGTTGTGAGGCTTAATTATTAAATACAAATTCTTAGCATAGTCAACAGTCGCTACTGGTAGCTGCTTCATTATGATAATTCATTATTAATAGTAATAGAATTTTAGCTGCACATTCATATCACAGACATTAAAGCCTCTCCAAAGGCTGTCTTGCCTTCCTGTTGTCACAAAGCCCCTGCACTGTACTCATCATCTCCTCTTTCTTGTAAATGAAGACATTTCCCTCCTCATCAGACAAAGGCCAGTTCTTCCATCTGCAGCCTGGACGCTCCATCTTCCCACCTCCTTGGGAACTTGATGATTTAGTCATCATTTGTCATGTCTGGCTCCTGAGTCTTTACCTTCTCCCTCTTCCTTGCCTCCTTCCATTCTCACATTTAAACTTGTTCTAGTCTCTTCTATCTTAAAAGCAAAAACAAGTAAACAAACCCTAACGTCTCCCACTCCCCACAGATGCCTTGAGCTACAGCCTCCATCTCTCCTCACTTTGCAATGAAACTTCTCAGCAGAGCTCCCTGCAAGCCAGTCCCATTTCCTCCTGTCTACCTACTTCTCAGCTCATTCCAATGTCATTCCGTCTGCCTGCCCTCACGGTGCCTCACATGGCCACGCTACCTCCAGTCTAAGCTCTTCTTCTCTTCTTACTTGACCTCTTGGCAGCTTTGCCACAGATGACCTTCTGAGAACACTGCTGTCCCTCAGGCCCAGGAACACCAAGCTATTCCTCAGTGTCTGGGGCTGACTCTGCCATCTTGCCCTAGCCTATTGATGCTGGAATCTTCCAGGCTCTGTCTCAGGCCCTCTTCTTTTCTTATTCTACCCCCTTCTTAGGTGCTTTTGTCTATTCCTACAGATCCAGCTCCATCTCCAAACCCATGTTCCTGGATATCACCCCCTGAATGTCTCGTAGGCACCTCAAGCTCGATATGAACCAAACTTAATTACCTCCTCACTTCCTGCACCTCCTCTTGCTGCACACACAGTGAACCCAGCTCTTCAGCAGTCTCTCATTGTGAAGTTTGCATCCCCATGCAGCCACGTATTTGAGTCAAATTTGGCAAACACTTAATATTTTCATTTATTTTATTCCTCACATCAAATCAATTGTGATTCCTGTCCACTCTATCTACTAGATTTTTTTTCAGCTCTCTTTTCTTTTTTCTTCCCACTGTCCCCCACCGTCAATCTAAGCTACCACCATCTTTTGCCTGCCCCTCTCCATTCCAGCAGAGAAATATTTCTAAATGTTGGTTTTACCCATGTCATATCCCACATTTAAAATCCTGCGCTAATATAGTTCTTTGGGTAAAATCCAGAATCCTCAAAGAGTCCTAAACTTGTCGTCTTTATCTGGCCCTGTGCTACCTCTCCAGCCTCGTCTCACACCACTCTTGCCTTTCCTTCTCAAAAATCCATGTTTGAAAGTGGGTAAACTAATTGAGCCTCTGTGGTGTGCCAGGTGGCATGGGGATTTCAAAACTGTATCAGTCACCATATCTGCCCATATCAAGGAACTTACAGTCATGGGGGAAGGAGGACCCAGGTATGACAATTAGTGTAAAGTAAAATGTGATAAATAGCATTAAAAATCTACACACTGGGGAGTTCAGAGGATGAGGTGAGTGGAAATGCAATGCACGGGGAAGGCTGCAGAGATGTGATCTGTGCATGCACCATGTAAGATGAGGAGGCCTGGGCTGTTCCCAGATGGCATGGGAAGACCAAGGGTTTAGAGAAGAATGAATGAAAGTAGGCATATCAGCTATGTCAGGCTGATCAGGAGATAAATGGTATCGAGAAAGAAGTGTGTGTTCAATGTCAACCAAAGCAGACACCCAGAAAACATAGGCACTTAAATTTGACAACCAGAGGTCATTATAGATCTTTGAGAAAGTAGTTTGTATAAGTGGGTAATGGTTGAAGCCAAAAGACAATGGAAAAAGCAACTCATGAGAACATGAAGACTGACTGTAATATTCCATTACTTCAAGAAGGTTGGTAACAAGGGAAAAAAACACGGCAAGAAGCAGCTTGAGAATTTAGTATTAATCATCATAGCTAGGACCAGGCAGGCAAATTCCCAACTGGGGTGAGGTGAGGTCAAAACAGAATCTCACACCATAGACACTTAGCAGGAAGCCAGGGAAAGGAGAGCATTTAAAAAGGAGTTGGGGCAGGGGGTGGGTGCTGTTTACATCCCGGGCTCACCTGGTGAACCTGTCCCCAGTCCCTGGGAGCAGCCTTAGGGGCCAACAGGAGGCAGGGGCACCCAGCCCTGCTCTCAGCACTAGCTGTAAAAAGTGCAGAACAATGGAAGCTGGTTGTAAAACTTAAAGCAGATCAGACACTATAAAATACTTTGTAATGCACCATTGAGGCGACCAAATAAGAGGCTTGAATAAATTTATATTCCAATTGCTAAACATTACAGTCAATTTAAAAACCCACAAAAGTTTTGCTGAACAACTGTATAAATTAGAATAGATCTGTCGCATTGTACAGTACCTAATAGACTGAGACATAAAACAATCGCAGCTAACTCCTTCTCACCTGTTAAATCATCTTGAAATAGATCTGCTAGCTCAACTCTCTATTTTTTTTCCTTTCAAAAAACACTGTAAGGTAATTCTCAGGTTAATGTGAATTTTATTTATTATTTACTTGCATTTTTTTCCCCTCAAAACAGAAAGCACTAAAAGCTGACAGGGCCAGAAACGTATTGTATTAGAGCCTGCCTTCCTCCCTGGAAGCTCTCCATACAACTTTTGGGATGTTTCTCTTCCATTGAGCTATAGTAGAATTATCAGTTGGTGGCTATTTTGTAGAAGTTGAAATCAACGCGCACACACACAGTCACACAATAATACACATGCATGCACACATACCTGTATGGGTGTGTGTGCACACACATATGTGCACAGAGAAGCAATGCAACTTAAAGAATAAGAAACTAGGCCAAGAGCCAAAGAAAGCAAATTCTGTGTTTCTGTCATAAACATGCTGTGAGAGTGTGGGCAGACTCCCTTTCCCACTGTTTCTGGGTTCCCATCCCAAATCATTTGATTAGCTACCAATTGCAAAACACACACTGAAACAGTACAGACATGAGGAAGAATAATCTTTCCTTCAGGTATGCATCCACATTCACAACTCAGGAGTTGAACAGCAGAGCAGAAACAAAACCCAAAAAACAACCAAACAGAAAACAATGCTTTTGCAATTCTCACAACCAACTGTAATATCGAAACAATAATATCCCCCCTTTTCAGACATGGTAACTGGGATATAAACAGGTTAAGGAATTTGCTCAATATCTTCTAGCTAATAAGTGGCAGCCCTGGGATTTTAACTCAGATTTCCCTGAGCATGCCATATAGAAGACAGCTGTTGTGCAGACAACTGAGGAACAGATAGGAAACTAACTCCCTTTTCCCGTAATCTATTTGAGGAAGATGGTTCCGAGCTGGGAAGAGGCTGCAGGTGGGTTACCTGTCTGTGTCTCCTACTCCGTATTAGAAACTCGGGTAGGGGAGCTTCATGTTTCCATTCCCATAGCCTAGTCAAAATTCTGTGTTCGGGTAAAGCAAGATTATTCTACAGATAGAGTGTTAAATCTTGAAGAATGTGCAAGAAGGGAAAAGAAGTTCGTCTGAGCCTTATGTGATATAGAATCTCTTCTATCCTTACTGTTAACTGAAAAATTCCTTCGGGGTTATTTCAAATCCCTGCCTTCCCCCATCCCCCATCAAAAGGGATGCATCCAGTTTATCTTCTTCAAGCCTGACCACAGAACCAGCTTATGAAATGACTGCTCTTGGATCACAAACCCATCCCTGGGCCAGTTCGGTGAAGGGAGGAGGAGAGGAAGGGAAGGTCTCCTCACACAGCGGGAGACACGGCCGCCTGGGCAGTAGGAGCTGCGGTCAAGCAGTGGGTTTCCCTCAGAAGTGGAGAGGGGGTATGGGAGGGTGGCTGAAGTGCACAGGGTGACATATCTAATTGAGAGGTGAAATAAGTTGCCAGGTGTTTCAACTTAACTTCCTTACTGTGTGGATAAGGAAAGCTGGGCCCAGGAAGTCAAAAGACTTGCCCAAGGTGACCCAACGTCACAGTCCTAGCTGAACTAGGACTAGAATGCAACTCTTGTCTCCTGGTTCAGTGCTCTATCTTCCAAAAATGAGTTAACTGCCTGAGAGGGCAAGGAGAAAAAGGTCTAAGGACACTGCTTAGAAGCGTGTAATCATGTGAGGAGGAAAGGTAAAGGTGGCCCAAGTGTGTCCATGATGGATAAAGACAAAAGCTGGGCCAACCCCCTCCAGACTCGGCTCTGTGCTTAAAAAAAAGAAAAAAAAAACTGAGTGGTGGAGGTGAGGGGTTGGGTTGTGGGAAAGGACATGAGTATATATGCTGGTGGCAGAGGTGGGGGTAATAAACAGTGCAGATGGGAATAACTGCCAAATCCAAAGTAATTGTAGCTATGTGTCCCCCAATTTACAAATCAAATACTTTCATTGATGTCATTACTAAAAAATGCTAACTTCTGCCTGTTTTCCCAGCATTTTGGGAGGCCGAGGCGGGTGAATCACCTGAAGTCAGGAGTTCAAGACCAGCCTGACCAACATGGTGAAACCTCATCTCTACTAAAAATACAAAAAATTAGCCAGATGTGGTGTCATGCGCCTGTAATCCCAGCTACTCAGAAGGCTGAGGCAGGGGAATCGCTTGAACCAGGGAGGCGGAGGTTGCGGTGAGCCGAGATCACGCCGCTCCACTCCAGCCTGGGCATCTGAGCAAGACTCCATCTCAAAAAAACAAAAAACCAGAAAAACAAAAAACAAAAACGCTAACTCCATAAAGGTTTCAAAGGCCCATTAACAGAAAATGAGAGTTGGAATCTCATCTCCTCCGTGCCACTTCGGGGCAACACCTTCATATTTGATTTATTGAGACTTCCCACCTGTGTTTGCCTCTGGAAGCTGGGAGAAGTTGCTAATCTGAAGGTCATCTTCTCTTCTTTAAATGGCTGCAGCACATTTCCATCCTGCCCAACTGCTGGGAGCTCTGGACATTTTCACAGATTTATTTATTTGAAGTTAACAAAACTTTCCAGTTATCTCAGGACAGGACAAGATGAACGTCAGCTACAAAGACTGGCTTGTAGGTTCGGGGTGAGATTTCCCACAGGAGAGGAGAGGGAGTTCTCAGCACAGGCGGATCAAAGCTTCCACAAGCATCTCCACAGACTGAGGGCAACCCAGGCCAGGATGACCTTCAATAACCGAAAGGCCCAACATTTGGTGCCTGGCTTATTTGCAGCTGGATGGAGCACATGCCGTGGTACAACATTCGGAAAGCCAAGGAG
Source organism: Pongo pygmaeus (assembly GCF_028885625.2). NCBI lineage: Eukaryota > Metazoa > Chordata > Mammalia > Primates > Hominidae > Pongo > Pongo pygmaeus. The sequence goes on from NC_072388.2 coordinate 32,181,911, forward strand.
CAGCATGCAGCCATCACTGAGGATGGGACTAGGCCAGCAAGGAGGCAACCACCATGGGGAAGCTCAGGGAAGAGCTCCAGGCCCTGGGTGGGTATCCAGCCACAACAAGCCAGGGCCCCAGGCAGAAAGAAATTCAGGGGCTCAGGTCCAAGAGACAGGTCCTCTTTCTACCTATGGGCTAGTTCCAGGTGTGAGACTTTCCCAAGCAGCCTCAAACTTCTTTCCTGACGTCCAGACCTCTATCTGCCCACAGACTTCTCACCAAAGATGTTCCACCAGTACAATGAATGCAACATGTCAAAATGGAACTCAGCCTCCTCCCTTCAAAACAAGCTCTGTCTTCTTCGAGTCATTCATCAGACAATGGCACCTCCATCCACCCAAGTAGGCAAATAAGAATTCTCAAAATAGCGCCAACTCCCCCGCCATTCCTCACTATCTGTGCTTAATTGGTCCCAGCCCTACAACTTCAGATCCATCCCCTCCTCCACTGTCTCCGTTCAAGTCCTCATCATCTCTTAAACTCCTGTAACAGTTTCCTAATTGGTCTCCCTGGCTCTGGCGGTCCCCTTCCAAAGCATCCTCCACACTGCCACCAGAAACCCAATCTGATCACGTCATTCTCCTACTTTGTAAACTTCAAGACAGTAAAACCACATAGCATGGATTTGAAGGTCCTTGTACTCTTGTTCATACCATTTTCCATTTGCCAGCCTAGCAAACTCCTACTCATTTCAAACACCCAAATCAAATGTCAACTTTGCCATGAGACTGTCCCCAGTTACCTCTCCCTTCACTGCTCTTCTTGGCATAATTAATTCCATTCTCTTCTATATGGCCTTTGTGCTTCCACTGTGACATTCAAAACATGGGGTTATTATTATTCATCTATCCCTTGCCTCCTCCATGAAATAGTAAGTGCATTGAACACAGGCATTGTTTTCTGTATACACAGTTTTTGATGGGGTATCAATGTAGGGACTCGATCATCCTACAGGGAACAGCAGGCAACTAGGATGCTGTTCTACTCCTCAGATGAAAAGTGAATACTCCCTAGGAAACTGACACTTTGGTAATTGCTCCTTTTGGATAAAGTTTCAAAATTTAGTATAAATTGGAAACTCAGAACCCTAAGTCAATCACTAAGAAGGATTTTTGTTTTTTACCTGAAACGCTGCTTCACAGCTGACCTGGGTTTCCTAGAAGTCCCTTTTGCACTGGGTATACAAAACAATGCCTGTCTCCAACATAGTAGGTGCTCAGTAAACATTCAATTGATTCAGCCAAGTGCCTAGTTATTAAAGGCAATAGAAGTGAGTTGATGTTGACTACTGATCTAGAACCTTTACATGCCTCTTACATGATATTGGAAATGGTCCTACAAAGCAAGCAAGTATTTAGGTAAATTAGACTTAGTTTTGCTTGCCCTTCTCAGAGAATTGCACCCTGTCTACAGCCCCAGCTGACTTAAGAGGCTAGAAGCCTAACAAGCACATGAAAAAATGCTGAATATCACTAATCAGAGAAATGCAAACTAAAACCACAGTGAGATACTATCTCATACCAGTCAGAATGACTAGTATTAAAAAGTCTAAAAACAACAGATGTTGGCAATAAGGCGAAGAAAAGGGAACAGTTATATACTGTTGGTGGGAATACAAATTAGTACAACCTTTATTGGAAAGCAGTATGGTGATTTCTCAAAGAACTAAAAATAGAACTACCATTCTATCCAGCAATCCTACTACTGGGTATCTACCCAAAGGGAAAGAAATCATATCAAAAAGATACCTGTGCTCATATGTTTATCATATTCACAATATTGTGAGCACTATTCACAGTAGCAAAGACATGGAATCAACCTAAATGTCCATCAGTCACACATATGCCATGGAATACTTCTCAGCCATAAAAAAATAAATAAAATCATGCTTTTTACAGCAACATAGATGGAGCTGGAGGCCATTATCCTCAATGAAATAACTCAGGAGCAGAAAGTCAACAAATACTGCATGTCCTCACATATAAGTGAGAGCTAAGTAATGAGTATACAAGGATGTACATAATGGAATAATAGACATCGGAGACTCCAAAAGGTGGGAGGGTAGGAGGGGGGTGAAGGTTGAAAAATTACCTCTTGGGTTCAACCTTCACTATTCGGATGATGGGTTCACTAAGAGCCCCAACCTCACTGCTCCACAATACAAGCATGTTAAGAAATCTGCACTTGTACCCCCTAAATATATATATTTTAAATTTTTGTTTTAAAAAAACTATAGTCCAGGTTTATGACATGTGACCCTATGCCTTTTGAAAATAGCTGGTTGGACCAGAGACTGATCTCCGACCATATATTTTGGAAACCCATTCTCAAAAATCAAAAGACTGTATAGCATCAACATCAGCATTGACTTTCTATCGAGCCAAAGCTACAGGTAAGAAAGTTAGGACAGAGCTCATCATAATAATAAATGATGATGATACAATAATAGCTAACATATCTAACACTTTCAACATGCCACATATTGTGCTAAATGATTTCTATCTAATTTCATCCTTACAACAAATCTGTAAAATAGCTATCTCAATGTCTTTTTGTTAGTTCTCCTCCTGCTCCTTATTTTTAACTTAAATCAGAGTTGGTTTCTATTGCTTGCAACAAAGAACTCTGACTAGTACAATTACACTCTCCATTTCACAGATGGGACATCAAACTTAAGACAATAGAACTTTCCCAGTTCATACAGGTAGAAACAGAGAGGTATAGAAGTGAAATCTAGTCCCCCCACCTCCAGAACCTGTGCACTTGATGATTTACTGTCATTTGTAGCTCCAGTTTCCATTAGGCCTTTCTGTATGCTATTTTTGCAATATCTGTATCCTTTATTGGAGATAGCATATAAGCTATCTTTACATTGCTATATTCAAAATGAAATAAAGAAGGAAGAACCAGACAGGAAGTCATGAAAGCAGGTAGTCAAGTGACTGCAGCTGTGGGGAGAAGAATGCGGCCAAAGCTGGGAACCAAGTAGAAAGTGACTCTCTCCACCCTCACAGGTAGGGGTCAAGGCTGTCCAGCTGCTGTGGTTCTGACAGGCCTACATAATTATGGAAAAACAATCAGAATCTCTCTGTGTCCTCATTAGGTTGAGATGGGCAAGGAACAAATGCTCTGCTTCTCGTCTGCTCTCTGCTCACGGAGCAGAACATTGGTTCCTTTTTACATCCGCAGCCTCCCGGACAGCATCAGGACACTGAATCCTGGGACTCCATTATCCTACAGGAACAGCAGGAAACAAGGCTGCTGTTCTACTCCTTGGATGAAAAGTGAATGCTCCCTAGGAAACGGACACTCTGGTAATTGCTCCATTTGGATAAAGTTTCCAAATCTAGTGTCTATAGATTCAGAACCCTAAGTCAACCACTAAGAAGCATTTTTGTTTTTTCACCTGAAATGCTCCTTCGCAGCTGATCTGGGTTTCCTAACAGTGCCTTTTGCATGAATGACCTCAAAGCCGCCACAGAGGGAGCCACGGTGCCAGCAGGGCTGCTCTCCTGTTTGCTAGCTTTGCTCTGCTCCTGACTAATAGAAAATCCCCAAGGATGTGGGAACCCTTGGGAGGTCTGTGAGCAAGGCTGTGCCTCAGGGCATGGGAGGAAGTCATCACTAGAGGGCCCCACTGAGCTCCCTTGCCTGGCCAGCAGGGACACCTTGAGACATGGGCTTCAGCAATTCAGCCACACAGGAACACTAGAATGAGACTAGAGCTTGGATTGGAGTCGTTGCTCTTGAGTTTTTCTATTATACAAACAAGCCTTAGAGGCTAAGACAAACCTTGCAAATCTTCCTCCACCCCAGGTTGAGTCCTACACCCTACCTCTATGAGTCCACACCTGGTGTTGACAATCACAATACTTACCACTCTGTTTATGGCAAAGAAATGGAAAATATACTTGCTGCATTTTAAGGACTCTGCTACATCATTGCTATGTATTATTATTTTAATTTTTACTTTTTTAGAGACAGGGTCTCCCTCTGTCACCCAGACTGGAGCACAGTGGTGCAATCAGAGCTCACTGCAGCCTCCAACTCCTGGGCTCAGGCGATGCTCCCACCTCAGCCTCCGAAGTAGCTAGGAATACAGGTGCACACCACCATGCCTGGCCCATTAATTCATTTAATGCTTACAACAATCCTTTGAGGTAACTATTATTATCCCCATCTACATATGAGGAATCTGAGATTAAGAAAAATTAAGTAACTTGTCCAAGGTGATTATAGCCAATAAGGAGTGAGATTGGAAAATGAATTCAGGCTGTCTGACTCAGGAGTCTTTTTTTTTTTTGAGATGGAGTTTTGCTCTTGGTGCCCAGGCTGGAGTGCAATGGCGGGATCTCGGCTCACCGCAACCTCCGCCTCCTGGGTTCAAGTGATTCTCCTGCCTCAGCCTCCCGAGTAGCTGGGATTACAGGCATGTGCCACCATGTCCAGCTAATTTTGTATTTTTACTAGAGACGGGGTTTCTCCTTGTTGGTCAGGCTGGTCTCAAACTCCTAACCTCAGGTGAACCGCCTGCCTCGGCCTCCCAAAGTGCTGGGATTACAGGCGTGAGCCACCATACCCGGCCAGGAGCCTAACTTCTAAGCCATTAAACCATACATGCTGCATTTGTTAGCCCATATTTTTCTATTGTGCTATTACATCGCCCAAGAGCTATCCCAGACATTAAGAAATTGCCCGGCCGGGCACGGTGGCTCACACCTGTAACCCCAGCACTTTGGGAGGTTGAGGCAGGCGGATCACAAGGTCAGGAAATCGAGACCATCCTGGCTACCACGGTGAAACCCCATTTCTACTAAAAATACAAAAAATTAGCCGGGCGGGGTGGCGGGCGCCTGTAGTCCCAGCTACTCGGGAGGCTGAGGCAGGAGAATGGCCTGAACCCGGGAGGCGGAGCTTGCAGTGAGTCGGATTGCGCCACTGCACTCCAGCCTGGGTGACAGAGCGAGACTCTCAAAAAAAAGGAAAAAAAAAAATTACCCTTAGGCTGGGGGTGGGGAATAAAGAAACAAGATAGGCAATTATTATGTAAGAACGAATACGCAAAAGTATACGAAAGTTGAGGTACATAATCCTGTCTTGTCAAGGTAAACTCCCCGTGAGGAGGCTGTAGTCCGAGGAGAACACGGGCAGCATTATTTATGAGGAAGAGGAAACAGCATGCCCCCAAGTCCCAGGGAGGAGAGGCTCACGCAGTCTGCTCAAGGACCCACGCGCAGTTCCCCAGGGCTGGAATGGAGAGGGAAGCAAGGCTGGGGAGCCAGGAGACCAGGCAGGGACCCAGAAGCGGGAGCAGGAGGAGCTGGGACTCCACACTGGGGGCAGTGAGGACCTTGGAAGGGTGGTAAGTAGGAGTACCTTGACCAGGTTTGTACTTTTAAAACATGCCTGTGGCTTCTGTGAAAAGAATGGATTGGAGGGAGAAGAAAGAAGGATGCCGAAAACCCAGTGAGGGGGCTACTGGGACAATCCAGTGTGAAATGGCAGGAGCCACAGCACAGAAGTGGATGGGATGCAGACAGAGTTATGTGATAGAGACACAGAATAAAGAAAATACCTGGACTAACTGGATAAGAGAACAACTGAGGCATCAAGGATAGCTCCTGGTTTCAGCTTCAGATGACCGAGTGGATGGTGGTGCTGGTTTTGCTGGAATAGAGTCAGAGAGGATGAGCAGAGGTAGGGGGGTGAATGCAGTAAGAGGCCAGGATGGAGCCCCAAGGCTGAAGTGGCTGTCAGCGACTCAGTGGGCACAGTCAGAGGGCAACTGGATAGACCCAGGACTTTAATCGCACAGGTGTTGATTCTGCCTGTCCCCACTTTGATTGCTAATCATCTAGGGGCAGGGACAATCTCTCTGTTTTTGATTATCACTGCCTAGGTCACGGGAGCCACTTATCAAATGCTGGATAGGTGAATACATGATATATGCATCTGATACATGAACAGATGGGAGGAGGAGTCCCCCGGGAGGGGAGGGGAGGGGATGGGATGGAGAGAGGGAAGAACAGGAGGAACAAACACCAGAACAGCAGCAAGAGGGCATGGAAAAAAGGTAGATGGTGATGAGTCTGAAACAACTCTGACTAGTTAAAGGAATAAACTTGATAAGAGTTAGGAAGTAAGTTTTTTTTCCCCAAAGTTTAAAAACTAGAAAAAGATGAAATCAAGAGACCTGATATTGGTAGAGTGTTAAAGTGACACAGTTGTGTGACAAGAATATATTTCTCTCACATATTTAGTGAAAATGTGTCAGAAAGAACAAAGCGATATCACTGGCAATAATAGAAACAGATCATTTAAATAAAGTCGCTATCAGAGCTGAGACCAGCTGCCTGTGTGCCTGTGAAATGATCCCCTCCCCCCGTGCCCAAGCTTCATTTGCCTATCAAATACTGACTCCCTTAAGGAACTATCTAGAATGTCTCAACTCTGCAGGTTTTTGTTTGTATTGTCTCTGAAGCTATTAATACTTTCTAACAGCCAATAGTATATTCACTCCACTCATCTTTAGAAACTTTGGAAGAAGTAACTTTTAGAAATATTAGGTTAGTGCAAAAGCAATTGCAATTTTGCCATTAATAACAGTTCAGTGTTTGGGAAAAGCCACGAGAATGGGGATGGGAAACATGACGACCCCAGTAACACAGGGCAAGAAAGGAAGCCCACGAAGGCATGGAGTCCAGGAAGGGAGAAGAGCACAAGAGCAGGTGATGGGTTTCAGGTACAAAAAATTTAAGGCCGTCTTTTGCCTTCATTTTTATTGAGAGGAAAATTAGAGCCCAGAGATCTAGATTTATTTCTTTATTTAAAACTCTCCAAAGTGTCCCCAGTGCCCTTGATATGAATTCTAGCCTTTGAGCCCTTCCCCCACAGCTCCCCATGATCTGCTTCTTGCCTCTGCTTATCCAGGGCTGAAACTAAGACCAAGCCATACTTTTGGGGCTTGGGGGAGGAGAGGAAGGTGGCTTTGGAGACTGTACAAGTTTTCTATTGCTATGTAATGAACTACCACAAATTTAGCAGCTTAAAACAACACACATTTATTATCTCACAATTTCTGTGGGTCCGGAATATGTTAGGATCTCACAAGCCGGCAACCGAGGTGCCAGCCAGGGTTGGGCTCTCATCTGCAGGTTCTACTGGGGAAGCATCTACTTTCCCACACTCATGGTTATTGGAAGCATTCAGTTCCTTGTGGCCACAAGATTCATTGTAGCTTGCTTATTCAAAGCCAGGAACAGAGCCTCCAGCAAGAGGGATGCGTCATTCTTATTTGATCATATGTATTCTATTGCCTTTGCCATAGGCCATTGGTTACAATCAAGATACAGGTGCTGCCTATACTCAAGAGGAAGGCATTATACAGGAGGCGTGAACACCAGGAGATGGAGATCACAGGGGCTCTTTTAAACTCTAGTAATAAACTTCCTAAGGGTTAGGAAATAAGTTCTTTTTCCCAGTTTAAAACCTAGAAAAAAATGGAATAAAGATTGATAAAATGTTGAAGTGATATAATTGTGTAACAAGAATATATTGCTCTCACATATTTAGTGAAAATGTATCAGTAAGAACAAAGCTGTATCACTGGCAATAAAAGAAAGATATAATTTAAATAAAGTAGCTATCAGAGCTGAGATCAGCTGCCTGTGTGCCCACAGGGGCTACGGCCTGCAGCCTACCTGGGGCACTGAAGCTCTGGAGAGTTCTTCCTACCAGTGAGGGTTGGGTTGGAAAGAAAAGATAGACAGTATCATCTTCCAACACAAACATTAATCAAAATGCTTTAAAAATTATTTTCTCTCTTTCTAGAAAGTCTTTGGAGGGAAATTTATATATATATATATAGAGAGAGAGAGAGAGAGAGAAACAGAGTCTTGCTCTGTTGCCCAAGTTGGAGCACAGTAGCATGATCTCGGCTCACTGCAACCTCTGCCTCCCAGGTACAAGCGATTCTCCTGTCTCAGCCTCCTGAGGAGCTGGGATTACAGGCGCACACCACCACACCCAGCTAATTTTTTATTTTTGGTAGAGACGGAGTTGCACCATGTTTGCCAGGATGGTCTTGAACTCCTGACCTCAGGTGATCCACCTGCCTCAGCCTCTCAAAGTCCTGGGATTACAGGCGTGAGCCACCACGCCCAGCCTGGGAAATTCTATATTTTTATACAAAATCTAGTATTATGCCTAGCTCACAGCATTCCCATAATATGAATTTGTGACTAAATAAACACTGGGTTTTGGAAGTACAGTTTTCATTAACAAAACCCATGTAGGTTCCCTGAATCCCAGTGTAGTTTTTCTATGCACTTGTCCTTAACACGGAGTTTCTCTCTTTAAAGTTTTGTCAAAACTCTTATAATTGCTTTGCCCATCTCAACCTTTGGATATAAGCATAATTTTAGAATGTAAGCTCAGAAGCCATATCTTTTGTATGTTAAACACTCCTACGTATGAAGTGATATTATAGTTTATTTTTCATAAATAAACATGTCAGGGGCCAAGTTTTACAAATATTATCTAGAAGCCTGTATGCTATAGGAAGTGAGAAGGCTCATAGAGATACTATTTCACAGATTTGGTCAAAGTGTAAATCAATTGGAGACGGGAGGAGGAAAGGTGGGACTTTTAATCCAGCTTGCTAGCTCATTCACACTTTCCTTGGTGATTTATATGGTTTTAGACCACCACCTAACTTCCCAATGAGGAGACATATGTGAAAGACTTTGCAATGCGCAATGAAAAGCTATGCTATACAGATAGTCTCCTGAGCTACCATTCTCAGATGCAAAATAAGTAGAGAGAAAATCCAGACTTGACCTTCCACACTGGGTGTTTAATACATTAAATCTTCTGCCTAAACGTTTAATGTGTTGTTTCCTTCTGGGCATGTGCCAATTAAACATCTATTACATAGAACCCATGTAATGCCAATTGGTTCAGTCCCATTGCTACCTTAGAAATCAATAGATTAATATAGTTTGCTGGAGTGTCAGGTAGTGAGCAGCAGCATATGCAGTTGTATGACATGTCTTACAAATTTAAAAAGGCTTAGAAACCATTACGCTTCTGTGGCTCCTGGGAAATCAAGCAAATTGAAAACCTGCATTCACGTGTGGCAGAAATAGTCTCTGTGTGTACCAAATTCCACCTAAAACTAAAAAGACTTTCAATTCTCTTCCCCATTCCAGAGTTCTAGCAAAGAAAGATATTTCTTCACATTTTGTTGAGGTACACAAAACAAAACAAAAGGCTTTGCCCACGTAAAGTTTGCAGTCTAGAAGGAGAGACGTAAGAGACTCTGCTAACTAGATTTTGAGAAATCTGGAATGTTAAATGTGACGGTAGACTGGAAAATATCCCCCCACCCCCCAATCAATCCACCTCCTAATCTCTGCAACCTGTGAGTATTTCCTTATATGGCAAAAAGAGACTGCATATGGGATTAACTAAAGGATCTTGAGTAGGAGCTTATCCTGGTGGGCGTTGAAGACAACTGCATGTATAAGGATACATGCTGTCCTTATCAGGGGGAGGCCGCAGGATATTTGGCACACACAGAAGAGATGGCAGTATTACCAACACAGACACAGAGTGACACAGCCACAAGCCATGGATTGCTGGCAGCCACCAAAACCTGGAAGAGCAAGGAAGGAAATCTTCCTTAGAGCCTCAAGTGGGAGCGTGGTCCTGCCCATACTTAGAGAAACTGATTTTGAACTTCAGGCATCCATAACTGTGAGAGAATAAATTTATGTTGTCTTAAGCCACCAAGTTCATGGTGATTTGTTACAGCAGCCACGGGAAACTAATGCACGTACTGTGAGGAAAATAATGGTGGGAGAGAGAGGGGCAGCTGTGTTGGATGGGAATAGCCAGGGAGAGTGTCTGAGGAGATGGCATGAGCCCTCAGGGCTAATGGCAGGGGAGTGGCCAAGTAAGAAGACTGAGAATCGACTACTGGTTTTGGTAAAAGGAAGTTGTGGCTCTCCTTGATAGAGACAATTTCAGTGGAAAGGTAAGACCTATTTGGAATAGGTTCAATAGAGAATAGAAGATGAACCGGACACAGAATTGAAAACACTTTTGAGTAGTTTTACTCAAAGAGGAGGGCCGAGAAAAGGGACAGTAACTAGAGATAAACACTGGGTCAAAAGCCTATTTCCATCCTATGTTTAATTTAATTCTCACAATGATCCTGAAAGATCCTGCTCCATCTAGACTAAGGCTTACAGAGGTTTTATGACCTGCCTAGAAGTCATATAGAAGAGACCAAGCAAAACTTCAAACTAGTTTTTTCTTAAAACTCTTGCTACAAAATTCTTTCTGCTATAATAGTGAAAAAGCAAAAAGTGATTTATACCTGGATGAAGGTAGTCTGTGCGTGGGTAGATCACTGTGACCCCCGAGCCACTGTAAACCACAAAGACTCCGGCTCACAGCACCAGCTCCACCTCTGGAAGTCCCAGTGGGGACACATTCTCAACCAGTAACTTGGTCAGTAAATACAGGCTCAAAGAATGAATGAAAAATAAGATTCTCTCTTCATAGACTGCATGAGAAGTACAAGGATTCTCAGTGAAGAGAATATTACTGTTAATGATGAAAAAGAAAATATTTTGATTATAAATGTTAACTGACTAGACAGAATAGACAAGTGAAAGCTGTGTAGCATGTTTCAATGTTAAACAAGAGTGACTATTTTAAGAGGACCTCCAATACAGCTAGACTGAAGAGAAATAAGAGTATTAATTTAACAGTGAAAATCAATCACAAACATCCAGTGGGTGTTTTCATCACTTTGCCTTCGAATTCAGCTGGATTGGCAGGATTCTGAAGTCATCCTTGAAACACTGAAGGCTCATAGTAAGCACTTAGGGCTCATATTTCACAGTTGATCTTTATGAAGTGTGGATGACAGTTCCTTCTTCCCAGGGTTGTTGGATCAAATAGGATAAATATGTACAGACAGTCCCCTACTTACAGTGGTTCAATTTAGGATTTTTCAACTTTATAATGATGCAAAAGTAATACACATTTAGTGGAAAGGGGTACGATACTCTGGTGATGGAGGGCAGCCAAGCCACAGCTCCCCATCCATTCCACAATCACCAGGGCAAACAACTGACATTCTGCAGTGTCCTGTGTTACCAGGTTATGTTGACCAACTGTAGGACAATTTAAATGTTCTGAGCATGTTTAAGGCAGACTAGATTAAGCGATAATGTTCAGTAGGTGCATTAAATGCATTTTCCACTTACAATATTTTCAGCTCATGATGGGTTCATTGGGATGTAACCCCCACTTTAAGGCACATTTTTATAAACCTTAGACCATCACCTGTCCAAGGGAGGCCAACACTTACATAGCATCCTTATCTTCCTCCTTCTAATCAACCGCAAGCCACAGGCCCTCTGAGATCTGGCTCTGCCCATCCCTGCGACCTCATTTCCACCCCCTCCTCCTGCCCATTATGCTCCGGCTTCACTTACCTTCTCTTCTGTGCCTTGAACATACCCTGCTTGCTGTCATCCAGGGGCTTCTGTTCAAGCTAGAAAGCTCTCCCTCCAGATCTTGGCAGGAAGGATTTTCTCTCCATTCAGGTCTGGAGTCAAATACTACCCTCCCAAAGATAGATTTTACAACTACCACATAACATTTTACAACTACCACATAACTGCCTCCTATTGGTCCATCTTACATGACAGCATCCTATTTCATTTTCTTCATAGCACTCATTCTCTAGAATGATCTTATTGATCTGTGTCCTGTCTCTCCCCATGGATGGTAAAGACCTGGTGTGTCATATTTCTTCCTTCTCTTCTGGCACCTGGAACAGTACCTGGCACAGAGTAGTAGTAGGTAGTCAATATATATTTGATGGAGTGAATCATGATATATGAAGCATGTACACACAACTACTCTATGCATAGGGATTCTAGGTATAAATATTACCTATATATGAATGTAAATCAATTGGAAAGAAGACAGCAAGCCCCAAGTCAGATGGCTTTGGTTTAACCCCAGCTCTGCCCGCCCCCTGGGCTGTGTGATTATGGGTAAGATATCTAGATTCTCCATGCTGTTTCCCTTTCTGTGAATGGAATGTGATCAAGACCTCCCTGGTATCATGGGCAGTCAATGAAGTGCTCCAAGTCAAACCCTCAACATAATGCTAGATGTAACATAGGAAGCTGTTAATAACTGTAAACATGTATGTCTTTTTGAACAAAATCATTATGATATAATACACACTGTAAAATACTCCACCCCTTCTTAGCAAGCTGCCATGATTGTTAGTAAAACCTTTTAAAATATTTTTCCCTATTTAAATATATACCCTAGGATACCCAGTTTCAAAGACAGTCATTAGGGCCCTGAGGTTTACCTAAGTTGAAGGTTATATCTAGTCTTACACAATTCTTTGGATAACATTTCAAATTTGGGTTATGAAAATGAGGAGTAATAAAGATACATACAAAATATTGTGAAAACCCACCCCTTGAGAACCACTTAGCAGAAAATATCAGTAAGCCTCAAGCTCCAGTGGTCTGACTGCCCGCCCAACTCTTCTGTCCAGCAAGTTGCACAAAGTCAAATATCCTTTATGAGTGTCTCCTCCTGAGTTTTTTTGAAACTCAAACTGTGAGCTACTGGTCAGGTTCTGGCCACCACTTCTCCAAGTCAGAGAAAATGCTCTAAAAGTTTAAAAGGGGAGCAAACAGCCATTTTCAAGAGAACTGAAACTTGTTTGCAGCCCTCAGGACCTGGGCATTCAGTTGCAGTCCTGGCATGCAGAGGAAAATGCCCTGTTGGAAACTTTCAGAGAATCATCCTATGTGAAGCTTCTCATGGATACAAAAGCCAGAGCCTTACAACAGAAATACTTGCACAGAGCCTCAGACAAACCTGTAATGACAGATGAATTTATCTGTTAAGTGTTTCTCTTTACCTATTAAGTAACTTCAAGTCTTGCTTCTGAAATCATTAGGAAAATCTGCAGGAGACTGGAAAATTCCACCAGCTCATACCTGTCTAGACATACTGACTTCCCTAGGGCTGTGGTTTCTGCCCAGTGCTTATCATACAGAAGGTGAAGCAAAAACATCTCACAGAATCCCTGGGCCTCAGATGAACCATGGCCCAGAAAAGTGGTACAACTTACCCAAGACAGAACCATGGTTACAAATCAGGCTTCCTGCTTCTGATTCAGTGTTAAGTTGCTTTTAGTAATTAGCAACTGGGGTTTTGTTTTTTTGGTTTTGTTTTGTTTTTTGTTTGTTTGCTTGTTTTTGAGATGGAGTCTTGCTCTGTCACCCAGGCTGGAGTGCAGTGGTGAGATCTTGGCTCACTGCAACTTCCGCCTCCCAGGTTCAAGCGATTCTCCTGCCTCGGCCTCCCAAGTAGCTGGGATTACAGGCATGTGCCACCATGCCCAGCTAATTTTTGTATTTTTAGTAGAGGCGGGGTTTCACCATGTTGGCCAGGCTGGTCTTCAACTCCTGACCTCAGGTGATCTGCCCGCCTCAGCCTCCCAAAGTGCTAGGATTATAGGCATGAGCCACTGCGCCTGGCCAGCAACTGGGTCTTGGTCCATTTATGATCCACTGGACTAGAGGATGACAGCACAGGAAACCCTCCAGTTCTCAGTCCTAAATCTGCATGTGTCTTCTAAGCCATTGTATCAGTCCCAACTCAGGTGTGAAACAGCAGCACACTGCTTATTTTCTTTAAATCCTTCTGAATGCTCTACTACTGAGCAGTTAGCCTCATAGTTACTGGGCCTTCCTTCCCCTGACCGCCACCCATGATTAGGCCAAGTTCTTGGGAGATTCATGTACCACCCAAGCTTTCCAAATGTCCCTCTCATTATCAGTCCACACTGGTTTTCATCAAGATATGAGTATCTTTGACAAGGCTGGAAATCCTGATGCCTGGTGTCCAATCTCCCCAAGCTGTCTGTGTCGGTCATTCAGGATCTCTGGAGCAATGCCACAAAGCATTTCTCCTGTTTCCATTATTCATTCATCAACCTGTCAACTGTCCACTGCCTCCCAGGCTGAGGCACCCCACCTCTCCAGCACTCTCTTCCCTCCTCTCATCTCTGGGATTCCCAGCATCTTCTTTTTCGTTTTATTTTACTTTTAAGTTCTGGGGTACATGTGCAGAACATGCAGATTTGTTACACAAGTATACATGTGCCATGGTGGTTTGCTGCACCCATCAACCCATCATCTACATTAGGTATTTCTGCTAATGCTCTCCCTCCTCTAGCCCCCCACCCTCCAACAGGCTCTGGTGTATGATGTTCTCCTCCCTGTGTCCATGTGTTTTCATTGTTCAGCTCCCACTTATGAGTGAGAACATGCAGTGTTTGGTTTTCTGTTAGTGTTAGTTTGCTGAGAATGATGATTTCCAGCTTCAACCGTGTCCCTGCAAAGGACATTAACTCATCCTTTTTTATGGCTGCATAGTATTCCATGGTGTATATGTGCCACATTTTCTTTATCCAGTCTGTCATTGACGGGCATTTAGGTTGGTTCTAAGTCTTTGCTGTTGTGAATAGTGCTGCAATAAACATATGTGTACATGTGTCTTTATAGTAGAATGATTTATAATCCTTTGGGTATATACCCAGTAATGGGATTGTCCCAGCATCCTCTTTTCAAGAAGCCTGGCAAATCAAGAAAAAAAAAAGAAGAGGCACTGACTTCAAGCAGCTTCTGCTTTGTGGTCCTATAAGAATACCTCAGGCAGGAAATACTAGTGGTCTAGTTGCCTAGTTAGAATTCAAGAGAAGAATAAAATATTCAGCAAACAAAATTCAAGTGAGTATCTCAAAATATTTCTCTGCTGCACCATTATAGGTCCTGCTGCCTTCGGATCCCTGGTGCTATTATATTAAAATTTTTAAAATAATAATGGCGCAGAGCTTTAGCAAGAAACCCAAGACAGCTTGACTTATAGTATTCATCCTTTGTGTATGGGTGTGAACACACATACATAACTTTGAAACAATATTTGTGTTTATGCATATGTAATATTTTTGAAAAATCTGTTCTCAGAGCTCTTTAGGACTATTTCCCCAAGTAAGGGTAATAGTGATTTACTTATAAAATACTGTTAAAATACCAGCATAAACTCCATGCTGTTACTTTAAGTCTCACTCTTCATGGGTCACTTTAGGTCTCACCATAGAGGTAGTCAGTTGTGCTGGTCAGGAATATACACCCCAGTTTCAGTCAGCTACACATTCCATCAAAAAACTCTCTATTCCAGAAGTACCTACAAACCCTTTAGTAATCCTTTTCTCATCAACATTAGACACTTTGTCAACAGTGAGTGTTCAAATTGGATTCCCTTTGGGGAAGTTAATGGTATTAAATACATGTGCGGTGGCTAAAATATTTAGACACATTCCCAACCCTTAGATAAATAGGGCTTAAGAATCTGGAACTGTGTTGTCCAAAGTGGTAGCCACTAGCCACATGTGGCTGTTGAGCAGCTGAAATGTAACAGTTGCACATGTTACAATAATATGTTGGATATACTAGTTTATAAAAATATATATTATTCACATTACATATCTTTGTAATTTTTTAAATATGGCTCATATTTTATGTTTATTGGACAGCACTCATCTTATTACTCATGGGGATGGTGCCCTGGGTTTAATCCCTAAAAGGTCTTGGATTCCACCACCAGTTCAGTGGGTTCTAGGTCCCCAAATAGTTATCTGCCATACAGTTAGGTAAATCTGGCACCAGAATAGTGTCTTCTTGTTTACCTCAGGCATCATGCAATGTTGTAGGCACTGAGGCAAACAGAACAGTGGTCAAAATAAAATATCGGCCTTTGCAGAGCTTTCAGAAGAGGTGCTTTTGTGACAATTTACTACAAAGTGGCCATATGACAAAATGCGATCAGAAAATTTGCTTTGGTTATAGCCTGGTAGTGAAGTAGCAAAGGAGAAGCTACATCTCACTTACTTTCATGCTGTTTTTAGACCAGGGGCTCTGGCCCTGGAGCCAGTGCCTAAGGCCCTTGTCTGGACTCTTCCAGCCATGCAGGCTCCTTCCCCAAGACAATTTTATGTGCCAGAGCCTCTGTGGGGTTCCATGAAATGCTGCTGCAAGATGTTCAGAGAGATAATAGAATCTAGGGAACCAGAAGACGTATTATCAGTACCCAAAGCATCAGACACCCCAAGCTGGCTTATAGCTAGGTGCAGACTATTGCCCTGTTGACTAATAGGCATGGCTGCAGAATTGTAAATGGGCTGTATCTGTCTGCACTAAGCCTGGCTCTTCTCAGTGGATTGGGACATGAAGGCCATACTTCAGTCTTTTCCATCATAGTAAAATAAAGGTGCAGCCAATTCCAAAGAATTGTTTTAATATTACACATATAAGCTGGGAGATTTACAGTAATCTATAGTGATATGTAAATTATATTTATAATACATACATATATTCCATACCCTCTGGGAGATTCTTACAGTAATGACCTCCAAGGAATTATGCCTCCTAGTACCCATGTCCTGAGTGGCCCCTTCCCACCTTAACTCTGGCTTTGGCCATGTGACTTCCTGTGGCCAATGGAGCATCAGCAAATGTGACACAAGCAGAGGCTACATAAATGCTTAGGTGCTGCAGCTTGCCCTCTTGTAACCCCGAGACCGCCATGCAGTGAAGAAGTCAGGATTTTAGAGAAGAAAGGCCTAAATGCCTTAGCTGTCCCCAGAGCCCAGCCCCCAGCTGACCCACCAGTTGAATGCAACTACATAAGAAAGCCCAGGTAAGAGCAGGAGCAGAACTTCCAGGAATAGTGAGAAATAATACATGTTAGTGTTTGAAACCACTAGATTTCGGAGTGGTTCGTTATGCAGCAATAGAAATCTAATACCATCACCCAACTAGGTAGAGATATGCACTCTGCTCTCAAAGGCCTATATTTTTCCCTGTATCCCATAAGTACTGGCATAGCAAGCGATGAGGTTAGCATTAAGCATTTGTTAACAAAAATGTTACATCTGAAAATCCAGATTTTAACATAAATCAAGGTTGATTATCTGCCTTATGTAAAGATAGTCCTCTTTTAATACTGAAAATGTAATTCTAAATGTAAAGCATTTGATTTGTAGACTAGTTTTCATGAGAACACATTTACTGAGTGAGGTAGCCATGAGCAAAGTCTACAGCCTATATGAACTGCTAACCAATGTATGAAGATTGTCAAATTCTAGGGTTATTTTAAATTTGGCTAGCTATGAGAAATAAAAAGGCTTCTTTCCTGAAAATCTTATAAGAACCATTCAAATCAATTCAATGTTTAGTCGTAAAAGAGGTGATCTACACTTTACTTAGGAAAGCAAGACCTCGACGTACAAACCTGTTAGAAAACTTTAAGGATATATACATAAATGGGGCTTGGGTCACGATACTGAAAGATACAGTCCTACATGCCATAATATGAATGTCAAAATCCTGAAAGATAAAAATCCCTAAGGTCTAAAATTCCAAAATCACAATCCTGAAAGATCAAAATCTCAAAAAGATAATTCTAAAATAACAATTTTTAGAAATGTAAAGACATTTATTTATATTTTTAAAGGAGGATTTAGGCCAGGTGTAGTGGCTTACATCTGTAATACCAGCACCACAAGAGGCCAAGGTGGGGGGATAACTAAAAGGCCAAGAGTTCAAGGCCGGCCTGAGAACACAGCAAGACCCCCACCTCTACAAAAAATGTTTGAAAAAAATAGGCAGACATGGTGGCAAATACACCTGTAATCCAAGTTACTCAGGAGCCTGAGGCAGGAGGACTGCTCGAGCCCAGAAGTTTGAGGTTACACTGAGCTATCAGCATGCCACTGCACTCCAGCCTGGGCAACAAAGTGAGATCCTGTCTATTAAGAAAAAAAAAAAAGGCCAGGCACAGTGGCTCACGCCTGTAATCCCAGCACTTTGGGAGGCCGAGGTGGGTGGATCACAAGGTCAGGAGATCAAGACCATCCTGGTGAACATGGTGAAACCCTGTCTCTACTAAAAATACAAAAAGTTAGCTGGGCATGGTGGTGAGCGCCTGTAGTCCCAGCTACTCGGGAGGCTGAGGCAGGAGAATGGCATGAACCCGGGCGGCGGAGATTGCAATGAGCGGAGATCGCGCCACTGCACTCCAGCCTGGGCGACAGAGCAAGACTCCGTCTCAAAAAAAAAAAAAAAAAAAAAAAAAAAAGATTTAAGAAACATACAAAACACAACAGAACACAGACTACTTTACACAATAGTCCAGGCAATAGGCAATAATAACACACATTTTTGAAAGCATAAGTACTCAGGTACACTAACAACGGTCCCACTGGTATAATAGTTATGAGCAGATGAACCATATCATAAAGAAACAGGTCAAAAAAGAAAAATGGGTAAATTGCCAACTATGGTCGGTAATTGTGCGCGCTTATCTTTATAATCACAGTCATCTGAAATATTGTGACAGACATCCTAATTCTTTTGAGGAGATTGATCAATAATCACAATGGGTCACCACAGCATTTGTAGAAGCCTAAAGAGCTGAGATCGAGAAATTTTATCTTTCACAAATGTAGATGTACAAAAAGGACATGTATTTACTGAAGAAGTTTCAATGTTTTTATGTACATGCACAAAGTTTACATACAAAGTCAATGTTGTGATAATGTACTTTCGTGGAATCAAATTTGCAAAAAAAAAAAAGTATAAAACAAATTAGAATGCTCTAAAAGTCTTTACATAATTTATATCTCCAGCACTGGAAATGATGCAAAGATGAAATACATGGCATAGCAAATTGGCACTATATGTGAAGGGGCAGAAGTCATACATGATTAATCTGGCAGGGGAGATTTCATTCATCTTTTGCCTGCATTTTCACTCCCATGATCTTCAAAACACTTATTACACTTGTATTTGGAGAGTGGTTGTGGCCGGGTGCGGTAGCTCACGCCTGTAATCCCAGCAGTTTGGGAGGCCAAGGCAGGCAGATCACGAGGTCAGGGGTTCGAGACCAGCCTGGCCAATATAGTGAAACCCCATCTCTACTAAAAATACAAAAATTAGCCGGGCATGGTGGCACACGCCTGCAGTCTCAGCTACTCAGGAGGCTGAAGCAGAAGAATTGCTTGAACCTGGGAGGCGGAGGTTACAGTGAGGCAAAATCACGCCATTGCACTCCAGCCCAGGCAACAGAGCAAGACTCTGTCCAAAAAAAAGAGAGTGGTTGTGATCGGCAAATTTTGTAAGTATATGCTGTCTATTTGAAAGTCTGGTTTTTGGCCAGGCTTGGTGGCTCACGCCTGTAATCCCAGCACTTTGGGAGGCCAAGGCGGGTGGATTACCTGAGGTCAGGAGTTCGAGACCAGCCCGGCTAACCTGGTGAAACACTGTCTCTACTAAAAATACAAAAATTAGCCAGGTGTGGTGGTGGGTGCCCGTAGTCCCAGTTACTCAGGAGGCTGAGGCAGGAGAATCACTTGAACCCGGAAGGCAGAGGTTGCAGTGAGCCGAGATCACACCACTGCACTCCAGCCTGGGTGACAGAGCAAGACTCAGTCTCGAAAAAAAAAAAAAGAAAATCTGGTTTTTGCTTGGCCATTGCAATTAAGTGATTTTCTGCTTTTGCAGTGTCAATAACAATTAGCTTTTAAACTTTTGTCTTTTACCATTAAATAGCCTTGCACACTTATCACAGTCTTTTTGTGAGGGAACAACTTCACAGATCTTTTCCATTGTGTTGTAAGGAATGCACTAAGAAGAAATTATATTTAGCTTCCCCAATACCAACTCTGTATTAACCAGGGTTCTCCAGAGAGATAGAACCAATAAGTTATGTATATAGATATATGAGAGGAAATTTGTTAGGGAATCTAACTCACACTATTTTGGCGGCTGAAGTCCCAAGACAGGACATCTGGAGACCCTGGGGTGCTAATAGTGTGGCTCAGTCCAAGTCCAAAGGCCTCAGAGCCAGTGAAGCTGATGGTGTAACTCTCAGTACAAGACTAAAATTCTCAAAATCCAGGAGGCCACTAGTGTTAAGTCCTGTAGTACTGATGACCAAAGGGAACAGAAGAAAAGTCTGTCCCAGCTCTCAGAGAAAGGCCAATTTGCCTCCTGTATTTGTTATCTTTAGGCCCCTGGCTGACTGGGTGGTACTCACCAACAGTGAGGGCTGATATTCCCTATATTGTCCGCCCAGACTAACATACTCATCTCCTCCTGGAAACATTCTCAGAGACATACCCAAAATAATGCTTTACCAGGTTTCTAGGTATTCCTTAATCCAGTCAAGTTAACACCTAAAATTAAGTTCATTATTCTACCCTTTGTCAACTTGGCATTCATATGCACCTCCTTAAAACATGTTTACTTTCCAAATCAAGACAATAGCAAGGTAATAGTTTCATCTAACATGATGCAACTAACATTACCTCCCACTAGGTCCCTCCCACAACACATGGGAATTCAAGATGAGATTTTGGTGGGGACAGAGCCAAATCATATCATTCCACCCCTGGCCCCTCCCAAATCTCATGTCTTCACATTTCAAAACCAATCATGCCTTCCCAACAGTCCCCCAAAGTCTTAATTCATTTCAGCATTAACTCCAAAGTCCATAGTCCAAAGTTTCATCCAAGAGAAGGCAAGTCCCTTCTGCCTATGAGCCTGTAAAATCAAAAACAAGCTAGTTACTTTCTAGATTCAATGGGGGTACAGGCATTGGGTAAATACAGCCATTCCAAATGGGACAAATTGTCCAAAACAAAGGGGCTACAGGCTCCATGCAGGCCCAAAATCCAGTGGGGTAGTCAAATTTTAAAGCTCTAAAATGATCTCCTTTGACTCCATGTCTCACACCCAGGTCACACTGATGCAAGAGGTGGGTTCCCATGGTCTCAGGCAGCTCCACCCCTGTGACTTTGCAGGGTACAGCCTCCCTCCCAGCTGCTTTCACAGGTTTGCATTGAATGTCTGTAGCTTTTCCAGGTGCACAGTACAAGCTATCAGTGGATCTACCATTCTGGGATCTGGAGGATGGTAGCCCTCTTCTCACAGCTCTACTAGGTGATACCCCAGTAGGGACTCTGTGTGGAGGCTCCAACCCCAGATTTCCCTTCTGCACTGTCCCAGCAGAGGTGCTCCATGAGAACCCGTCCCTGCAGCAAACTTCTCCCTGGACATCCAAGCATTTCCATACATCCTCTGAAATCTAGGTGGAGATTCCCAAACCTCAATTCTTCACTTCTGTGCACCCTCAGACTCAACACCATGTGGAAGCTACCAAGGCTCGGGCTTGTATCCTCTGAAGCCATAGCCCGAGCTGTACCTTGTCTCCTTTTAGTCACAGCTGAAGTGGCTGAGATGCAGGGCACCAAGTCCCTAGACTGCACACAGCACAGGGACCCTGGGCCCAGGCCACAAAACCAATTTTTTCCTCCTAGACCTCCAGGCCTGTGATGGGAGTGTCTGCCATGAAGACCTCTGACATGCCTTAGAGACATTTTCCCAATTGTCTTGGGGATTAACATTCAGTTCCTCATTACTTATGCAAATTTCTGCAGCTAGCTTGAATTTCTCCTCAGAAAATGGGATTTTCTTTTCTATCGCATTGTCAGGCTGCAAACTTTCTGAACTTTTATGTTCTGCTTCCCTTATAAAACTGAATGCCTGGCTGCTCTATGGAGTAGCCATTCTCTTATTCCTTTACATTCTTAATAAACTTGCTTTCACTTTGCACTGCATACTTGCCTTGAATTCTTTCTTGCACGAGATCCAAGAACCCTCTCTTGGGGTCTGGATTGGGACCCCTGTCCTGTAACATATTTCTGGTGACCACAGAAGGGACTATAGTGCAGAAACCCTGACCCAACAGCTACCTTTGGGTAAGTATTAGAGTCCTGTAACATATTTCTGGCAGACTACAGAAAGGACAATATTGAAGAGACCCCTGACCCAAAGGAAAATCATCGGCATACCCCAGTTGGCTGACTGGGTAAGTGGGGTGCATATACCCAGGTAAAGAATGGGATTGGGTTAGAGGCCCAACTTAGGAGAATTAGAGTCTTTCTTAACACAGAGTGGGTTAGAGGCCCCTCTTAATAAAAGGCAAGGATGCTTGACCAACCTTCGGTTAGAGGCCTGACAGGAGGGTTAGAGTCCCTTCTATGATTTAGGGGGTTAGAAGCCACTCTGGGTAAATTCCCTTTAAGAACAGGTTTGACACTACAGAGTGTTAACTGCTATTCTCTTTGGATTAATCTTCCTTGTACTCTTTGCTGATGGTTGTGGGTGACAGGGTTAGGCATATACACGATGGTGGGACATAGGAGCTTTTTCCTCCCTAAAAAGGGAAACTTGAGAGCTGACTGGACTGCTGGAAAAAATCCCTTCACAACAGCAGCCGCAGCTGCCTGAACTTTTCAGTGTTGCTGCAATGGGTGAGTCTTTCTCTGGCCTCCCTGACCATGTCGCCTTCCCCGCCCTGCCACAAGCAATGCTTTCCTTCTCTACTTTTCCTTTATCCTTCTTATCTTTTCTATTACTCAGGGCGATCATCTTGCCCAGAGACCTCCATCCAAGTCGGAGGATGGATTAAAGATGATGGGGCCCATCTGGGGGCAAATTTAAGCCTCGCCAGTTTGTTATCGGGTGCTAAGCAGAGTGGCTAATGTCTATGTTTTATCACATGTATTTAGCTCTAGCCAGAACAAAAAAAAATAATAATAATTTTCCTTTATGATGTGGCTTGGCCCCAAGGGCGATGGTGCCGGAAGCCAGATCACTAGGACCAGTCAGGGAAAGGGAACCCAGAAGCCTGGTATGCTGGCAAAAGGATGATAATTTCTTACAGGCAGATTTCTGGCTTCTCTCTCTCTGTGCAAGTGATTGAATGAATGGTAAATAAACACATAAATCAGTGTTTATCTCCTCTGTAAAGTTTTAGTGTGAAAAAAAATTCTAAGCCTAATCTTAAGCTGGTTTATTTTGTGCTATGAATTCATTTTTCCATGTTGAGGGGTACTTCAGGACAACACATGGCTTAGAACACCTGTAAGCCTGCTTTTCAAGATGACCCAGGAAGCTGGTCAGTAACAAACTTGGCTGCAGGTCCCTGAAACAAACAAAAAATTGGATGAGGTCTCCATCTTGTTTTATGTCCTTGAGAGCTTGACTTTTTAACTACGTGGTGGTACTTTTTGATCTCTGACTTCAGGGAACAGGAATGTTGGGGTTCATGTCATGGTTAGCTCTAAAAATCATATTAAGTAGTTAAAAGCCTTTGCAAGCTCAAAATTAACTACTCTAGACTTCTTCTGGGAAAGAAAATGGAGACGGCCCCATTCTGTAGCTCAGCAGTCAGGGTTTTTCCACTTTCACAGTGACAGTCCAGGTTCAATTCCCCACATAGGAAGTAAGTCATTTCTGGTTTGATATCCGTGTGACACTCTCCATTCTCTTCTCCATGGACTGTCTTAAATCTTCCTTTCTCTAAGCACCTAGGAGGTTACCTTTGGTAAAGTTCAGAAGCTAGAAATATTGGCTGCTTGGCATGGCTAAAGTCAGGTAATAAGAGATCTGAGGCCGGGCACAGTGGCTGACGCCTGTAATCCCAGCACTTTGGGAGGCCAAGGCAGGTGGATCAGCTGAGGTCAGGAGTTTGAGACCAGCCTGGCCAACATGGCAAAACCCCATCTCTACTAAAAATACAAAAATTAGCTGGGCATGGTGGCGCATGCCTGTAGGCCCAGCCACTCAACAGGCTGAGACAGGAGAATCGCTTGAACACGAGAGGTAGAGGTTGCAGTGAGCCAAGATCATGCCACTGCACTCCAGCCTGGGCAACAGAGCAAGACTTTGTTTCACGGGGGAAAAAAAAAGAGATCTGCAAGTATTTCTTTTTTAAACAGCACTATGGTTAAAAGTCAGCTTAATTAAAAGTGGATAAACAAGCTATAAATATATTTAAAAGGCCTGTATGTTTTTCTCTTCTTGGAACTTGTTTTTCTGGAAAAAGATTTTCTTCTCAGTTGACTGTATTATTTTTCTCCTTTTTTTTTTTTTTTTTTTTGTCTTGCCACTCTTAGTGCACACATCAGAGGCCCTAACATAATGTCTAGTAGCCTGGGACTCCTTGGGAAAAACAGAGGCGGCAACACAGATCCCATTATGGGGGGGGGAGGGGGTGGGGAACTGTTTTCCTCATGAAACCCCAGGAATCAAAAGCAAATAGATCCCTCTCAAAGTCTCTGTTCTATTTTGTATTGTGCTATCCAACAGTTTTAAGGGTATCAGAAATCACTTCGCATTATGAGAGAGCTTTGGTGTGTAATAACTAGGTAGGAAACATACTTTAAGGGATGGCTAATAGTAGTTATGGAGGGATACTTGGTTCTTTGCACACTTGCATCAGAGAAGCATGCTCTTGGCCACCTGGAAGATTAGGAAACATCCCCACCCCCAGCTGGCAGATGAGACTCCATGAGGGATGGGCTGATTACAGAACGGGCTGATTGGCTGAGTTCCCTTATAATGAAATGCAGAGTAGAAGCACTACACTGTCTTCTCCCATAGTATTTCCCTCCTTTTG
This sequence comes from Pongo pygmaeus, assembly GCF_028885625.2. Taxonomy (NCBI): domain Eukaryota; kingdom Metazoa; phylum Chordata; class Mammalia; order Primates; family Hominidae; genus Pongo; species Pongo pygmaeus. The sequence goes on from NC_072388.2 coordinate 32,206,596, forward strand.
GGAATCCAGGAACCAGTATAAAATGGCACCCTTAATTTTGGGGATCTGTCTTTGCCTTCAGCTGCTTATTTGCTGTTTATTGGGTCCTAAAAACGCATGCTTTCCTGGCCCTGTTTCTCCAATGGCTCCACCCTGAAGCCAGTAATCCAAGAAACTGGCAAATGAAAAATCCTACAAGTGCTGAATCTTCTGTGTATTTATATGTGTTTTATGTTTATATATAAAAGAGCTCTAATTGGCTTAGAAAAATAAGCGCTTAAATCAAATGTTTTGTCCGAAAAATAGAAACTAATGCCTTTTTGTTCACGTAACTTTAGTAATCTTTTGGAAATAAAAACAGTTTTAAAGATTATCGGTAAAATAAAATGTCTTGAAAATGTAGACATTTGGTTTCAATTAAGGTCAGATATCAGATTTGCTAAACGCTTTAAGGTCAAACTGTTTGACTTTTGAAAATTGTTAAATTTACCTACCTTAAAGCCATTAGATTCTTGATAAGCCTGGGGACATGTAGAGTTAGCCACGCCCCCCAGCTATGCTGGAGAGTCCCTCGTTATCTGCACTTCTGACTGGTGTGTCCTAGACTAGGCTCCACACCTAGTGCATAATTAAAATCCCTTACTTACCAAGGTTTTCACCAAAACTAAAAGTTGCTAAGAGTTAACATTATAATACATAATTTAAACTACTAAAGAAATGATTTTACATGCAAGGTGTGTAAAAAAGTAAAATGTGTTTTTGGTGAAAGATTATAAGAAGTCATGGGAATGTGGATTTTTTTCTGCCTAAAGTGTTAAAGGATTGTTTTAAGTAAGAAAAAAATCTAAAAGTTTAAACAAGTTGTGGAAGATTTATAAGAATTAATTGTAAGAGATTCTGTGTGTGAACATATTGGCTAATGTTAAGGGGTATTATTCAGTTTTTCCATAAATTAAACATTGGAATAGAAGCACAACAGATTTTTCTTAGAGCACTAATCTGCTCTTTCACACACACAAAGAAAAAATGCAAAGGGTTATAAAAGGCTTATAAGAATCTTACCTTATGGTTAAACATTAAAATTGGGTAAATGTGTCTATAATATTTTATTAGAAATTGGGTTTAACATTGATAGCACATTAATGTAAATGTGAAATTTGGCTTATTCGGTATAAAAATCATACAGAGAACATTATCAAACATGAAATAGTGCTTTGCTTTCTTTGGACTACATTTGCATAAATGTGTTATTGGTATATGTTCCAATGTTATGAGAAACTCCTACAATTCTAATATGACTTACTGTATGTTATTAATAATTGTTATGTAAAATTTTGTGTGCCACAGAAGTAACCAAATTTCTTTATCAATTGCAGCTTTAATAGTGGCTGTCCTAAAACTTTTTATTATCTACAGACAATTGTTGTCTTGTTTTAATCCTCTTTAGAAGGTGGTTTATAATCAACTATAGAACTCTAGCAGGTGTTAAATTCAGATTTCTAATAACTTTGGAAATTGTAACGTTAGAACAGAGGAAACAACTTTCAGAACTCTCATAAGAGCTGGAATGTTCATGAATATTAACTAGAACAAGAGTCAACTGAATTAACTGAACCAATAGAATACTGAAGTAATCTTTTTAACTTTGCTTAAAACATTGCTGATCCTTTGTTTTGTTTTTCAGAGCCAAGGAAACTTTTGAGTGATTCGCAGTTTGTAGCAATTGAGTAAAGTATACTGCTGTGAACAAAATTTGGAACATATTTGTTTCTACCTGATTTCTCCAGAATTTGGAAACTACTTGTGAGTATTCTTAACTTATGGCAATATAGTTATTTGCATAGGTGCAATAAGAATCTGTTTTCTTTTGTAACAGGACACAATTAGAGAAATTGGTTATTTTACCAAGGCTTTGGCTGGAATGGTGCGCTTTCTTTTAAGGAACCAAACTTGACTTGTAGAGCCAATAAAAGCCCTTTGGGGAACTGGCCTCATACCTTGCCTACACAGTCCCTGTACTTACCTATGGTAAGTAAAGAATGTCACTTTCTCACAGGTCCAGGAGCCCCAAGTTATCCTGGGACCTCAAAAGAAGAGGAATTTACCCAATTCATAGGTATTTGAGGGTACAAACCCATGGCAGGGCTCGGCTTTAAAAAATCTTATCTAAGATTCCTTCTGTGGAAAAGAATTCCATCAAAGCCAGTTTTAAAAGAGCCTATGTGAAAAATAGTTATTCTTGCTGCACTTTATACAAATAATCAGACCAAGCATAATAAAGCAAATCAGTCTTACCATGATTTATCTTTAGTAAAAATGGGAAACTGGAGAGAGAGATATTGTTTCAAAAACTATGGTATACTTGTTATTAAATTCTAGTCTCATTAGTTGTTTTTAAGTTTGTTTCTGCAATTTAGGCTAACCCCACTTATTCCTGTGAACCATCCAGTAATCTGACTGCTGCTCATAAGAAATGAGAGGGATGGGTAACGTAGAAATCTCAATCTGTATTCTAATTCTGGGCACATTACAATCAGCTAACAACCCCGTATCAGCTTAGTTCCAACAGTTGCCAAGTTCATGGAAAGCCTTCTAATTTAGTTTACTTGAAATACCTTTATTTATTTTGCTTTACTCTTGTGGAATATAATGCTGTTATATTCTTTGTGTAGCAATACAGGACAAGCTTACTGAATGTTTTCTTAAATGGTACACTTATTAGTCTTCCAGATATCACCTTCTTTTGAAACTCAAGAGGTATAAATAGATCTTACCATACTGATGCTTTCTGACTGAGCTCCTTCCTACCCTAAATACAAGAGACCCTCATACTTAGGCAGGAATATCATTGCCCCTATTCAGCCTGAAGAAGTTACAGAAGATGGATCTTCAACCCTCTGCAATCCTTAGGATTAAGAGTTCTCTTATAAAAGGGAGGGGGGAAATGTCAGAGGCCTGTGAAACAGAGCAACTCCATCTTAAACAGGAGCTGGGTAAAATGAGGCTGAAACTTACTGGGCTGCATTTCCAGATGTTTAAGGCATTCTAAGTCACAGGATGAGATAGGAGGTCAGCACAAAATACAGGTCATAAAGAGCTTGCTGATAAAACAGTTTTATAAAGGAGCTGGCCAAAACCAAAATGGCCGGAAGAGTTACCTCTGGTCATTCTTACTGCTACACTCCCACCAGCACCATGACAGTTTACAAATCCCATGGCAACACTGGGAAGTTACCCTATATGGTCTAAAAAGGGGAGACATGAATAACCTACCCTTGTTTAGCGTATCAAGAAATAACCATTAAAATGGACAACCAGCAGCCCTCTGGGCTGCTCTGTCTATGGAGTAGCCATTCTTTTATTCATTTAGTTTCTTAGTAAACTTGCTTTCACTTTGAATAAAAAAAAATAATAAAAATAAAACTGAATGCTTTTAACAGCGTCCAAGTCGCCTTCTGAATGCTTTGCTGCTTAGAAATTTCTCCACCAGATACCCTAAATCATCTCTCTCAAGTTCAAAGCTCTGCAAATCTCCTGGACAGGGGCAAAATGCTGCCCATCTCTTTGCTAAAACATAACAAGACTCACTTTTGCTCCAGTTCCCAACAAGTTCCTCATCTCCATCTGAGTCCACCTCAGCCTGGACCTTATTGTTCATATTACTATCACGATTTTTGTCAAAGTCATTCAACAAGTCTCCAGGAAGTTCCAAACCTTCCCACATTTTCCTGTCTTCTTCTGAGCCCTCCAAACTGTTCCAACCTCTGCCTGTTACCCATTTCCAATGTCGCTTCCACATTTTTGGGTATCTTTCCATCAATACCTAACTCTCAGTACCAATTTACTGTATTAGTCCATTTTCACGCTGCTGATAAAGACGTACCCAAGACTGAGCAATTTACTAAAAAAATATGTTTAATGGAGAACTCATAGTTCCATGTGGCTGGGAAAGCCTCACAATCATGGTAGAAGGCAAGGAGGAGCAAGTCACATCTTACATGAATGGTGGCAGGCAAAAAGGGAGAGTGTATTTAGGGAAACTCCCCCTTATAAAAACTGTCAGATCTGAGACTTATTCGCTATTCCGAGAACAGCATGGGAAAGTCCTGCCCCCATGATTCAATTACCTCCTACCAGGTCCCTCCCACAGGAGGTGGGAATTCAAGATGAGATTTGGGTGGGGACACAGCCAAACCATATGACCCCTTATCTCAATGCAGGACAATTTATGATGAGATTTATGATTCAGGATTCCCCCTCCCCCTAAATTAAATAAAAAATAAACTTGATCTGAAAACATATCTTTGATTATCTCCCACTTCACTTCCTCTCTTATACATTTTTTTATAAGACACACCAACAGAATCTGTTTCTCAAATTCAGTTTCCAAGGAATCTGACCTGAAGGAGTTGGTATCAGCAGTGGCTCCAGGAAGCATACCTAGGGGTAGAATTCTGAAGTTGTATCACCCGTCATTTGGCCAGACTCCATCACAGGTGATAGAGTATTGATAGTTCCTGTCATTATATTATAGTTATATTATTAAAACTTTTACAAAGGGAATGATGTCAGCAAGACAGTAGACTAGAAAGCTACAGGCTCTCCTTCCCCTACAAACATGTAAGTTAACAACAATTTATGAACCAGAATACTCCTCTGAGAACTCTAGAGACCAGTTGAGAAGCTACAATACCCAGGTCAATAAAGAATTTAAAACCAAGAGCAGTTTCCAGCAATAGGGGTAAGAAAAATCACAGCATTCCGAACACCCATCCATGCCCCTCTTCTTATGCAATAATAGTGTGTGCAACTGGGAAGAAACTTTCCATACTAGGGCTCTTACCTTGGGACAGAAAAGAATGGACTGTATATCTAACATGGTTTGTCTGGAAGCTGGTGGATAAACTGATTTCTGCCTAGCCTTAACTCAGACCACTTAGGAGCAGCAGAGTTTGGATATCACTGAAATTGGTGAGCAGCACTACACACTAGAGTTGAAGCTCTATAGGCATACACCAGGGTGAATAAGATTTCAGAAAAGCTTTGAGAGTTACTCTGGACCCTTCAGTAGGGTTGATCAGTAAAGGTTGTTCCCTGCATGAAATTAGCACACAAAGACATGAATAGGAGGTTGTTTTTTCAGTGCCCATACCCCAGCAAAGGATTACAAGGTATAAAAAGAAACAGGGAAATGTGGCCCAAAGGATCAAAACAAAACTCCAGAAAACAACTCCAAAGAAATGAAGATCTATGAGCTTCCTGACAGGGAATTTAAAGTAACTGTCATAAAGATCCTCAATGAGCTAAAAGTGAACACAGACAACTAAACAAAAATAAGAAAAATTATGCAAAATAAAATATCAAGAGAAAGATATAAACTCAGAAACACAACAGAAATTCTGGAGCTGAAAAATAGAATAACTAAACTAAAAAATTCACTAGAAGGATTTAACAGCAGACTTGATCAGGCTGAATAAAGAATCAGTGAACTTGAAGGCGGCAATTTGAAATAAAATCACAGGAATAAAACCAAAAAACAATGAAGCAAAGTAAAGAGAGCCTAAGGGACTGTTAAGCAGACCAACACATGCATTATGGAAATATCAGAAAGAGAAGTGGGAAACAGAGAGCTTATTTGAAGGATTAATGGCCTAAAACATCTAAATCTAATGAAAGAAATGGAAATAAAATTTAAAAAGCTCAGTGAACTCCAACTAGGATAAATCCAAAGAGAACACCAAGACACATTATAAAACTATCTAAAGTGAAAGACAGAATATTGAAAGCAGCAAGAGAAAAGCAACTCATATACAAGGGAGTTTCCACAAGATATCAGTGGATTTCTCAGAAGAAATTTGAGGCCAGAAGGAGTGGAATAATATAATTAAAGTGCTGAAAGAAAAAAAGCTGTCAATGAAGAGTACTGTATCCAGCAAAACTCTCCTTCAAAAATAAAGGAGAAATTAAGACCTCAGATAAACAAAAGCTGAGGGAGTGTATTATCACTAGACCTGCTCTACAAAAAATGCTAAAGGAAGTCTTTCTAGTTGAAATGAAACACATTAGATAGCAACATGAAGCCAAATGAAAATGTAAGGTTCTCTGATAAAGGTCAATACATGGAGAAATATAGTAACCTCAGCAATACTAGAAATGAAATTCAACTGCATATTAAAAGAATTACATATCATTACCATGTGAATTTATGGAATGCAGGAGTGTTTCAAAATATGAAAATTAATGGGCCCAGGTGTGGTGGCTCACACTTGTAATCCTAGCACTTTGGGAGGCCAAGATGGGAGGACTGCTTGATCCCAGCAGGTTGAGGCTGCAGTGAGCCATGATTGCACCATTGCACTCCCACCTGGGTGACAGAGCCAGATCCTGCTGCAAAAAAAGAAAAAGAAAGAAAGAAAATCAATGTAACATTAACAGAATGAAGGAAAAAAATAAATGATCACATCAATTGATGCAGAAAAACAATTTGGCAAGATTCATTACCCTTTCAAGATATAAAAGCCAAAAATGAAAACACTCACCAAACTAATACTAGAAGGAAACTATCTCAACATCTAAAGGGCCTCTTATGAAAAGACCACAGCTAACATCATATTCAGTAGTAAAAGGTCAGAAGCAAGAAAAGGATGTCCATTCTTAATTAGAAAATTAAGAAAGGTTTTATTTATAATAGCATCTGATACGGTTTTGCCCTGTGTCCCCACCCAAATCTCATCTTGAATTGAAATATGCCTCAAGTGTCATGGGAGGACCTGGTGGGAGGTAACAGAATCATGGGGGCAGGTTTTCCCATGCTGTTCTCCTGATAGTGAGTAAGTTTCACGAGATCTGATGGTTTAATAAAAAGGAGTTCCCCTGCACATGCTTTCTTGCCAGCTGCCATGTAAGACATGACTTTGCTCGTCATTAGCCTTCTGCCATGATTGTGAGGCCTCCCCCGCCATGTGGAACTGTGAGTCCATTAAACCTATTTTTCTTTATAAATTACCCAGTCTCAGGTATTTCTTTATTAGCAGTGTGAGAATAGACTAATACAGCATCAAAGATAATAAAATACTTGGAAATAAACCTAACCAAAGAGAGAAAAGACTTCTACAGTGAAAGCTACAAAACATTGCTGACAGAAATTAAAGACACATAAAGAGACATCTGTGCTCATGGGTTGGAAGACTTACTATTGTCAAAGTGTGCATATTACCCAAAGAGATCTAAAGATTCAACACAATCCTTATCAAAATCCCAATAGCACTTTTTTTTTTCCAGAAATAGAAAAATTCAGCCTAAAAGCCATAGGAAATCCCAAGGGATACCAAATAGCCAAACAGTTTTAGTAAAAAAAAAACAAAAAAAAAAAAAACACAAAGTTGGAGGACTTAAACTTCCAAATTTCAAAACATATTACAAAAGCCACAGTAATCAAAGCAGTGTAGTACTAACATAAAGACAGACAAATATCAAGGGAAAAGAATGGAGAACCCAGAAATAAGCCCTCATGTATACGGGCAAATGATCTTCAACAAGGGTGACAACATCACTCAATAGGGAAAGGCCAGCCTCTTCAACCAATGGTGCTGGGAAAATTGGATATCTGCATGCAAAAGAATGAAGCTGGACCGTTATCTTACACCAAAAACAAAAATTAACATAAAATGGATTAAAGACTTAAATATAAGACTCAAAACTATAAGACTTCCTGAAGAAAACATAGGGGAAAAGCTTCATGACATTGGACTTGGCAATAATTTCTTGGGAATAACATAATAAAACACAAGTAAAAAAAGACAAACAAAAAAACAAAACTACATCCAATCTTCAAAAGTTTTGTACAAAGGACACAATAGAGTGAAAAGTCAACCTACAGATGGAGGAAAATATTGGCAAAACATATATATTATAAGGGATTAATATCTAGGATATATAAAGAAATCCTACAACTTAACAACTACAAATCAGAAAATCTAATTTTAAAATTCTTAGACCCAGTGCAATGGCTCATTCCTGTAATCCCAGCATTTTGGGAGACCAAGGCAGCAGGATCACTTGAGCTCTGGAGTTTAAACCACGCTGAGCAACATGGCAAAACCCCATCTCTACAAAAAAAAAAAAAAATACAAAAATTAGCCAGGCATAGTGGCACACACCTGTAATCCCACCTACTTGGAAGGCTGAAGTGGGAGGGTCACTTGAGCCTGGGAGGTTGAGGCTGCAGTAAGCCATGATTGTGTCACTGCCCTCCGTCCTGGGCAACAGAGTGAGACCCTGAATTAAAAAGAAAAATTAAATGGGCAGAGCATGTGAATAGACAAAGATATAAAATGGTCAACAAGCATATGAAAAGATGTCCAACAGCACTATTCAGAGAAATGCAAATCAAAACCACAATGAGGTATCACCTCATACCATTAGGATGTCTACTATCAAAAAAACAAACAAACAAAAAACCAGCAACAAGTGTTGATAAAGATGTAGAGAATTTCGGACCCTTTTGGATGGCTAGTGGGATTGTAAAATGGTGCAATTGCCATGGGAAGCAATATGGAGGTTCCTTGAAAAACTAAAAATAGAACTTCCACATAATCCAGCAATCCCACTTATGGGTATATATCCAAAAGAATTGAAAGCAGAGTCTCAAAGAGATATTTGCACATCCATGTTCGTAGTATAACATTCACAATAGCCAAGAGGTGGAAGCCACTCAAATGTCCATCAACATATAAAGGGAGACAAGACATGGAACACACATGCAATACTATTCAACCTTAAAAAGGAAGAAACTCCTTTAATATGCTCTACAGATGAACCTTGAGGATATTATCTTAAATAAGCCTGCCACAATAAGACAAATGCTCCATGAAACTACTTATATAAGTAATTTGAAGTAGTCAAAATCTCAGAAACAGAAAGTGAAATGGTAGTTACCAAGGGCTAGGGGGAAAGGGAAATTGTTTAATGGACGTAGAGTTTTAGATCTGCAAGATAAAAAATGTTTTGGAGATCTGTTTTACAACAATGTGAATATAGTTAACCCTACTAAACTGTACACCTAAAAATGCTTACAATGGTAATTTTTAAAAATAGGCCCTGAAGTATTTGTCAAAACCCATAGAATGATATAACATGAATAAACCTTGATGTAAATTATGAACTAGTCAATAACAATATATCAATATTAGTTCAATAACTGCAATAAAATGTACCATACTAATGTAAAATGTTAATAATAGAAGAAACTGTCGGGGAAGGGGAAGACAGGGGTGGAACAAATATGTGGAACTCAATGTACTATTTGCTCAATTATGCTTTAACTTTAAAACTGTACAAGAAAATATGTATTAATAACAAAACCAAAAAAAAAAAAAGTCACCTGTGGCTAACTGGCATGGGTGGAAATATAGGTTGAGAAGACGCACTGGCTTATGGAATAATTCAAGTGTGAGATAAACACGGGAGAGAATAGAGTTATAAGCATGTGTGGAATTGGTAGCTGTTGCAGATGCTTTAAAGAGAAAATGATAGGTTCTCAGTAATTAGTCACCAAAGAGTAAATATCAGAGAGCCTCCTTACATCCCTGCTGTGTTTAAAGAAACTTTCATCTCTTACAGCCAGAGGGCTGATCAAACTAAGACCAAGCTCAGGAATTAATTTTATGACTATCAAAATTTTAGCAGGATGAATTATCAGCCCTCGCAGATCTTCTACACTAAATTCAGGTCCCTGATAGAGAGGGAATGGAATTCTGACACTTGGGGTGGGGATATCTGAGTAGACACACTTGAAAACATTGCATACACAAATTTCACTGAAACTTTTGAGTCTGTAAAAGTTTCCCCTTATTAGAAGAAAACAGCTAACCCTCACTCGAAGACAATGCAGAATCTTCAATGGAGGCAGGTACCTTATAGGACAATGCTTGTCCTCCTCAGAATCTGTTCCCACATCTCGTTTGAACCAAGAACTAGGGTCAAAACTCAGCATGGCCCCAACTACAGAAGTTTAGATCTACTAAGGGATGAGAGGGTTGAACATTCAAGAAGCTGCAGGAGCTGGCAAAGGTGTACAAACAGAAAAGGGGAGAATTTGCCTGGACATGGATCTTCAGGGTACTAATTCAAAGGGAGAATATAAAGCTGGATAAGGGAGAGTTATCAATATGGGCCACTCTTCCATGACACCAGAATTACTACCCTAATAAGCCTCCAGAGGCTTTTCCTAATCCACTGTTGGAATGGCTCTTGGAAGCCTAGAAAATTTGATGGCCCATAGTAAATGAAGAGATACCAGAACAACTGTGGCAGACTGTAGAGGAAGGATTAAAAGGCTCAGAGAAGTAGGCATTTTATAATAGATTTATTATAATCCATCATACCAGAAAACCCACTAGCTGACTCTGTTTCTGGGAAGAGCCCAGAGATCATTCTGGTTATCAAGACAATATAATATGAAGTGTACTGGTGAGTGGGTATTATTGGTATCATTGAGAAGCTTAGTAGTTGCTCTCTTCTAAGGTAGAGGATGCAGTTTCAGAACTGGGTTTATTACTAGATATGGGGATCATAAACCCCCAAAATAGCAGAGACCTGGTATCAGCACTGAATGATGGGCAGCAAAGTCAGAATGGTAGCCAAGGTTGACTGACCTACAGTAATCTAGAAAATACATTACTAGAGGCAAAATATATAGACAGCAAAGGGAATATTGCTTGATAGAATTAAGAGACCAAGAATGTGTAAGCAGAAAGTTGAGATCACTGCCCCAATAGAAAGCCATGATTCTTTGCCCAATCCCCAGATCTGAGTAAGCTCTCAGATCCAGAATTCACTGAAGACAGACAAATCTGGGACAATTTGAGCATCAAGAAAATGATAGTAGAGGACTATAACATTAAGTAAAAATCCATGGGGCCTACACTGATATAAAGAAAGAAAATCTCTTTCTTGCAGTAGAAAGCCAACAAATAAATGTAGAAGGAATAATGAAATTAACATTAACCATTTAATAATTATCTTGATTCAGCCAAGAATCATTAATGACTGCTAAAATAGTGAAAGTTTGATGAGAAACAGAATAACATTCACATAATCCCAACTGTCACCTCCACAAGATACCTATTAATTACAGAGCATAAAATAGGAACTTTACAGTGCAGAAACCTGACAGGAACCACCTTAGCCAAATTATCAAATTTAACATTGCCAGTAATGAAACTAATCTATAGCAGGTGCCTCTTGCTATGAAGCATTGAGAAGGACACAACATCACTTCAGTGATAATTCTGCCAAAAATGCACTACCTGAATCTGATTATGAGACAAATAAACCCAAAATGGAGGACACTGTACAAAATAATTAGTCTGTACTCTTCAAAAATGTCTAGTTCCTGAGTTTCAAGACTCAGGAACTCTTGCCTATTAAAGGAACTCAAAGAGACATGACAACTAAGTGCAATGCATAATCTTGAATATTCTTTTGCTATAGAGAATGTTATTGGAAACATTGGCAAAATCTAAATAAGGTCTGTAGTTCAGATAATGGTATTTTATCAATGATAATTCCCTGATTTGATTATCACAATCTCCCCTTATCCACGGTTTTACTTTCTGCAGTTTTAGTTACTCAAGGTCAATTGCAGTTGGAAAATAGGTGAGTACAGTACAATCAGTTATTTTGGAAGAGAAAGAGACCACATTCACCTAACTTTTATTTCAATACATTGTTATAATTGTTCTATTTTATTATTAGCTATTGTTCATCTTTTACTGTGCCAATTTTATAAATTAAACTTTACCTTGAGTACTTTCATATTAGAAAAAACACAGTATGTGCAGAGTTTGGCACTATCCACAGTTTCGGACATCCATGGTAGGGACCTCTAAAATGCATCCTCCTGCGTAGCGTACTGTGAATTCTTTTTTTTTTTTTTTTTTTTTTTTGAGACAAGGGCTCACTCTGTCACCCAGGCTGGGGTACAGTGGCATGATCTTGCCTCACTGCAGCCTCAACATCCTGGGCTCAAGAGATCCTCCCACCCACCTCAGCCTTTCAAGTAGCTGGAATTACAGGTACACACCATCACAGCTGGCTAAATTTTTGTATTTTTTGGTAGAGATGGGGTTTTACCATGTTGCCCAGTCTGGTCTCAAACTCCTGGGTTCAAGCAATCCACCTGCCTAAGACTCCCAAGGTGCTGGGACTACAGGTGTGAGCCACTGTGCCTGGCCAGAGAATTATTTTTTAGAAAATACACACTGAGGTGTTTAAAAATAAAGGGGAATGATATCTGCAACTTAGTCTTAAAGAGTTCAGAAAAAAAAAAGGTGTGTGTGTAATACATATACATTTATCTATCAAGAAAAGGTTATACCCTCTCCCTCTCCCTCTCCCTCCTTTCTTCGGTCTCCCTCTCCTTTTTTCGGTCTCCCTCTGTTGCCGAGGCCGGACTGTACTGCCGTGATCTCCGCTCGCTGCAACCTCCCTGCCTCGGGCTCCTGTGATTCTCCTGCCTCGGCCTGCCCAGTGCCTGGGATTGCAGGCATGCGCTGCCACGCCTGACTGGTTTTTGTATTTTTGGTGGAGACGGGGTTTCACCGTGTTGACCGGGCTGGTCTCCAGCTCCTGGCCCCGAGTGATCTGCCCGCCTGGCCTCCCGAGGTGCTTGGATTGCAGACGGAGTCTCGCTCACTCAATGCTCAATGTTGCTCAGGCTGGAGTGCAGTGGCGTGATCTCGGCTGGCTACAACCTCCACCTCCCAGCCGCCTGCCTTGGCCTCCTAAAGTGCTAAGATTACAGCCTCTGCCCCGCCTCCACCCCATCTAGGAAGTGAGGAGAGTCTCTGCCTGGCCGCCCATCCTCTGGGATGTGAGGAGGCCCTCTGCCCGCCCGCCCCGTCTGGGAAGTGAGGAACGCCTCTGTCCGGCCGCCCCGTCTGGGAAGTGAGGAGCGCCTCTGCCCGGCCGCCACCCCGTCTGGGAGGAAGTGAGGAGCGCCTCTGCCCGGCCGCCCCGTCTGGGAAGTGAGGAGCGCCTCTGCCCGGCCGCCCCGTCTGGGAAGTGAGGAGCGCCTCTGCCCGGCCGCCCCGTCTGGGAGGAAGTGAGGAGCGCCTCTGCCCAGCCGCCCCAACTGGGAAGTGAGGAGCGCCCCTGCCCGGCCACCCATTGTCTGGGAGGTGAGGAGCGCCTCTGCCCGGCCGCCCTGTCTGGGAGGTGTACCCAACAGCTCCGAAGAGACAGCGACCATCGGGAGCGGGCCATGAGGACGATGGCGGTTTTGTTGAAGAGAAGAGGGGGAAGTGTGGGGAAAGGAAGGAGAGATCAGATTGTTGCTGTGTCTGTGTAGAAAGAAGTAGGCATAGGAGACTCCATTTTGTTCTGACTAGGAGAAATTCTACTGCCTTGGGATACTGTTGATCTATGGCCTTTCTCCCAGCCCGGTGCTCTCTGAAACATGTGCTGCGTCAACTCAGGGTTAAATGGATTAAGGGCGGTGTAAGATGTGCTTTGTTAAACAGATGCTTGAAGGCAGCATGCTCTTTAAGAGTCATCACCACTCCCTAGTCTCAAGTACCCAGGGACACAAACACTGCAGAAGGCCGCAGGGACCTCTGCCTAGAAAAACCAGAGACCTTTGTTCATGTGTTTATCTGCTGACCTTCTCTCCACTATCATCCTATGACCCTGCCACATCCCCCTCTCCGAGAAACACCCAAGAATGATCAATAAATACTTAATTAAAAAAAAAAAGAAAGAAAAGAACTACAAAAAAAAATAATAATAATAATAAAAAGAAAAGGTTATAGTAAGTGTAGTAAAATGTTAACATTTGGGGTATCTGGGTAGAAGTTATCTAGGAATTTTTTGAACTATTCTTGCAACTTTTCTGTGAATTTGAAAGGATGTAAAAATTTAAAATATATATATCAAAATAAAAATAAAGAAGCTTCAATACCAAAATAAATTTATATAGTAGTGATTACCCTAGTCCTTCCTGAAAGGGGTCCATGGTCACTTACTCAGATAACCATGTACTGGGGGAAGTAGACTACACATTTTTTTTTCCTAAGACATGGAGTCTTGCTCTGCCACCCAGGCTGGAGTGCAGAGAAGTGATCTTGGCTCACTGCAACCTCCACCTCCTGGGTTCAAGCATCCTCCTGCTTCAGCCTCTTGAGTAGCTGGAATTACAGGCACGTGGCACCATGCCCAGCTAATTTTTGTATGTTTAGTAGAGACAGGGTTTCACCACGTCGGTCAAGCTGGTCTCGAACACCTGACCTCATGATCCGCCTGCCTTGGCCTCCCAAAGTACTGGGATTACAGGTGTGAGCCACTGCACTCGGCCGACTGTACATGTTTTTAAAAGGATGTTGGACACAAGGTCCCAACTGACATTGATACTCAGAAAACCAAAGTACCATTCTGACCTTCTATTACAGAAGATGCTTGGGGTCAGGTTATAAACGAATTCCTGACCCAATCCTATAGACCTCATAGTGAGTCCATTGCGTTTATGGATCTACCTAGTGGTCGTATCTCCAGTTCATCAATGTACAATTGGAATGGACACGCCAATTTGTAAAACTCTCACATTGGATACTGGTTTAACAGTAAAGTAAAATAATTAAAGTAGGAAAGGTCAAGTGGAAGCCTCTGAAACTGCTGCCGCTTTAGCCAAAATAATAAGTTAAAAATTAATATTCCTTCCCAGGGAGCAATGAAAGAGATTAGGACTGCTATTGAAGCCATGCCTCAAAGAGTTAAATAAATCAATGGCTACATTCTTAGACTTACAGGACAGCAGGTAAGAAAAGAAATAATTGAAACTAAAAAAGCTGAAACTATGCTCTCCCCATCTCAAGAGTAAGAAACCAGTAACTAACAAATTTTCAAGTTTGCAGGACAGAAGATAAGAACATGCTGAAATGCCCTCTACTTAAGAGATTAAAAAATAAAAACAAAACCTGGCTGAAATCAGTTGGAACCACGATGGCTGACTGGAGTTTGTGCCGAATGAGCTTGCTGACATCACAACCTGAATTTCCACCACATTTCGTACTAACTCTCCCAAAATTTGCACATGTGACCCATGAGTTAACATAAAGAGATACCTGCACATGACCAAGGACTTTCCAAACTTCCCCTTTCCTTTTACCAACCACCTACTAATCTCACAATCTACCCGCAGAACCTTTGCTAATAGAAATATTGCCTTGTAACCATCATCGGGAGACAATTTGAGTTTGATTTCTGTTTCCTTAGGAGTTGACTTTCAATATAACGCTTTTCTTTTCTCAAAAACCCAGTGTGATAGTATTGGTTTCTACCACATCAGACAGCGGCCCCTTTTGCTCAATAACACTATCAGATTTAAACAATGCAGTGGTGATGATCCATAATTGTAAATCATGATCCATGTCATGATTTACAATCTTATTGAATTCACCTGTATGGCCTCCACAAATACCTGATGAATTATTGTGATGGCAGTGGACTAGCACTAGCTAAAGCAGAAGCCTTGCAGTTATTGTGCCACATGTGGTATCTTTACTAGAAGAGATTAACACATGGTCTAGAATGTGATATACAGGTAATGATCTGGCTAATGTATTATTTTCCATATCTTTGAGAAGGGAAGATCAGAAGCAGATCCCATTCACGTCTAAGGAACAACGTACGTTCATGATCTTGCCCCAGATTCCTAATTCTCCTTATCTGTTATATCACAGTCCCAAAGCAACCTAGATCATCTGGACATTTTGCAGAACATCACACTATATCTACTATATTGATGAGATCATGTTAATTAGACCTGATAAGCTAGAAGGGGTAAGTATTCTCAATGTCTTTGTAAGATACATGGACTCCAGAGAGTGGGAAATAAACTACCAAGATTCAGAGTCCTTCTAGCTCCAAAATTCTGGGGTCTAATACTCTGGGGCATTCTAAGACATCACCTCCAAAATAAAAACCATTTATTATACCTTGTACCTACCACCACTAAGAGAAAAAAAAAATCACAGTGGTTAATAGGTAGTAAGTATAGTTCATACTTGGGAATAACACTCTGATTCATTATCAAATGATTTTGAAGGTGTCCAATTATGAATGGAGCTCAGAGGAAGGAAGAGATCAGTATCAAGTTCAGACTGTAGTACAAGCCATCCTGCCACTTGGGTCATACCATTTGGCAGATTCAACAATATTAGAGGGAGAAAAAGGTGTCTTGTGAAGTCTCAGGCAAGCCCCAAGTGGAGAGTCACAGCATATTCTTAGGGTTCTGCATGTAGAAGGTATATAGAGAATTATATACCACCTGAAAAATAACTCCTGGCATGACAGAGATGGAATACCTTATCACGAGATACCAAATGACCTGTAGCTATAAACACCCATCATGACCCACCAAGTCATGAGGTTACATGGGCTCAGAAGAAATACACCGTAAGATTAAAGTGGTACATCTAGAATCAGGTGTGAGCAGGTCCAGAGGTCACAAGTAAGCTGTGGGAACAAGTGGCCCAGATTTCTACAACACCTACCACTACTGAGCCAATGCCTTCTCCTTGGCTAACACCTATGACCTTATGAGAGAGTTCCCTATAACTAGCTGGCAAAAAAGAAGAAAGACATGAGCTTGGTTTTCGATCTCATATCCCTCAGGGATCAACGTGTGGGTTATTCCAAGTGCTACCATTTCCCAATAAAGGAATAGGGACCCAGAAGCTGGGTCCCTGGCTGCCTTGCTATGGGGTTTTGTTATTTCTCTGATAAGATTGCTCTGGAAAGAGCTTCTTTTAGGGATTATTTTTGAATACCCTGAGTGGGGAACAGGGTTCTCCTCAATGCCTCACAACCAAGATCATAGGAAAGGGGCCCTATTTTCCTGCTCAGAACATATACTGAATGGAATGTATTTTTAAGAGAATAAACTATTTTTTTGTATTTTAAAGATTGGGAGGGCTAAGAAGATAGCCCTCAAATAAACTGGCTATTGCATTATAGGCCCATTTGTTGGGGGCAGTCTGTTGGTCCACACCTACTTGCTCAGGCAGGTGCTCTGGTCTCACCCCTGCCCCTTGGAGTTTAGGTGCAGCAGCTTCTACATTCCTATTCCAAGCATGGGACAAAGGAGGCCGGAACCTGTCACTGGAAGCCAGGGCAAAGCCTTGAGCAGTGGCCCAGGGCTTGTTGGGTTCATCTGTATCATTGAAGCTGCCTGTCTGCATGTATCCTCTGGCTCACGTGCTATTGGCTCTGCAGTACAATATGTAACCAATAAAGCTCCCTCATTTCCATATAAAAAACAAACAAAACAAAGTGTGAGTTATCCCATCAGATAGGCCATCTAGACCAGAAGTGATGGCTGAGACTGAGAAGAATCTAGAATGAATAGTAAAGGGTGGAGATTGTGAGTATTAGTTGTGACTTTAGGACGACTGCACCAGTCGGGCTATACTGTTCCTGCTAACCTTCCTCTTATATATTTTGCCAGAACTGTGACCAAACAGAATCCACTAGAATCTATACCTTAATGAAATGACCTTAATGTGCGAGAAACAATGGATCTCAATAGGGTGAACTGTAATTGATGCTGTTTTTATCTCACTTGAATCTTTTTTAGTGGGCTGTGTACCCATTCTCTCAGCTGTTGTGAGTATTGGCTGATAACAGCTCACAAGTGCCTCCCGCTATGGAAGCTTGCCCTCAGCCAATGGGAACAATCTTGCTCAGAAGACTATAATCCCTACCTCCTCATCTCTGTCAACATTGCCAAAGACTTACAGAGTAGGGTACAAAAGACAGTGTTGGCCAGGCGCGGTGGCTCATGCCTATAATCCCAGCGCTTTGGGAGGCCGAGGCGGGCGGATCACAAGGTCAGGAGATTGAGACCATCCTGCGAATGGTGAGACCCAGTCTCTACTAGAAATACAAAAAATTAGCCGGGCATGGTGGCGGATGACTATAGTGCCAGCTACTAGGGAGGCTGAGGCGGGAGAATGGCATGAACCTGGGAGGCGGAGCTTGCAGTGAGCTGAGGTTGCGCCACTGCACTCCAGCCTAGGTGACAGAGCAACACTCCATCTCAAAAAAAAAAAAAAAAAGAAAAAAAAAAAGACAGTGTGGTGTATGCTCCAGATCCCCCAACTCCTACCCCATGGAAGAGCTCTACTTTACCTGAAATTTTATTCCTTGCTTTTCCTCTTTCCCTTCCTTGTTCTACTCCCTTGCTTTTCTACAGATTTTCCTCCTAGAAAAACACCTTTAATAAAACATGTGCGCCTGAATCCCTGTCTCAGAATGTGCTTCTAGAGAAACCAATCAAAGCATCAGGTGATATAGACATGACTCAAAATTTCTGAATCTATGAATAGAGGAAAATTTTGCTAAGGTTTTGCCTATTTGTTAATTTAGCTGTTTAGCAGCATTGCTCATTATTTTTTCCAGTGCTATTTGCATATTTTAATGAACTTAAAAACAAAAATGCTAAGGATGAACACTTCCGACATGCTAGAATTGTCATAAGAATCACATTTCCCTTTGTGCGTCTGTGAGAACTGGAGAATAAGATAGGAGAGATCTCATGCTACTTTGATCCCCATCCTCTCTATCACTCTACCACCTCTATCCTGAAGCTCCAAAGAGTGTATTATTTTCAAGAGTTTCTAATAATATCACAAAAGCAACATTTAAAAAAGATCAATTTGGTAACTGATCAAGATGGACTGAAGCTGAATGAGGCAAGGGAAAGAAAACCAACGGAAAGCATGTTACAGAGATAAGAGCCTAGATGTGAAATGGCAAAGGCCTATTTATAGTAGCAAAGAGAATGAAAGGGAAGGAATAAAAATGGAGATGTATTTTAAGTTAACTTAACCCAAATGTCCTCAGGCCTCACCATTCTGTGGCTCAACATTCAGGCAACATTAATACCTCAGTTTCCCTAGATCATCACTTCCACCTGCTGATGTAAATGTCTGCTCTGATCTCATGTTTCTCATTTATTCTTAGATTATCCAAAGGAAGCCTCTTATGTGCTCAAGGACAAGCGTACTTATATCCTTCTGCCTTAGCCTCTTTTTTGATGTCTGCTTCTTACACACCAGAGGAGGATGGTGCTTCAATGTTGTTGATCTGACTGCCCCCAGAGTTCTTTCTACTGTTCCAAAGTCTTCAAAACTTTTGAGGTGACAAAGAGTACTCCTTGATTTCCAGCCAGAAATCACACCACAGCTACACTGTGTTTGCACAGCACTAGGAGACTAATACTCTCCCAACTCCAGTTCATTCTTCATGAAGACTTGTGACATAAAGAGTAATAATGCCAGGCCACCCCCATGGCTTAGGCCCCAGTGGATCCCAACATAAGACCAGCCTGCCTAAGGACTACAGCAGCAAGTCTGCCCATTGACTCCACCAGAGAGCCTGCCCAGAATCTCTGGATGGGCTAACTGGTAAAGGGCTTTCACTGCCAAAGGCCAGCCTGAGGACTACAGCAGCAAGTCTGCCCATTGACCCCACCAGAGAGCCTGCCCAGAATCTCTGGATGGGCTAACTGGTAAAGGGCTTTCACTGCCAAAGCCAATCTGTAAATACTGGAATAAGGGTCTACTTCTTCAAATGCACAGACACCAACACAAAGCCACAAGGATCATCAATAATCAAGAAAACATAACACCAAAGGAGGAAAATAAACACGAATGACTAAGCCTAAAGAAATGGAGATCAATGAACTGTTCAAAGAATTCAAAATAATCCTCTTAAAGCAGCTCAGTGAGAGAGAGAGAAAAAAAAAAACCCACATGTAGAAAACTACATGAAATCAACAAAGCAGTACATTAAAAAAATCAGAAATTCAACAAAGTGATAGAAACAAAAAAAAAATCTGAAGCTAAAAAACATAATTACTTACCTGAAAAAAAAAAAAATCATTGAGAACTTCAACAGCAGACTCAATCAAGCAGAAGAATCAGTGAGCTCAAAGGTCATTTGCAATTACCCAAAGGAACAAATTTTTTTTAATGAGAAGACTGAAGAAAGCCTAAGGAAATTATGAGACATCATCAAGTAAAAACATATTATAGAAGTTCTAGAAGGAGTAGAGAAAGAAAAGGACAGAGAGCTTACTTGAAGAAGCAATGACACATAACTTCCTAAATTTGGGGAATGAAATGAACACTCACATTCATGAAACCCAAATAGCCACAAATAGATTAAATATAGAGATCAAATGTATGTTAAAATCAAATTCCCAAAAGTCAAAGGCAAAAAAGAAATTTGAAAGCAAGAGAAGAGCAATTCATCACATACAAGGGAACCTTCATAAAACTAAAACAGAAGATTTCTCAGCAGAAACTGCAGGTCAGGAGAATGTAGGAGGATATTAATGTGACAAAAGAAAACAAACTGCCAATCAAGAATATGATATTCAGCAAGGATGTTCTTCAGAAACGAAAGGGAGATACATTTCCCAAAGAAACAAAAGCTGTGAGAGTTCCTGCCTTATAGGAAATGCTGAGAGGAGTTTTTCAAGTTGAAATGAAAGCACACTAACAACGCAACACATGGGATTACAAAAACTTACTGTAAAAGAATATAGTCAAATTCAAGATATCCTAATACTGTAATGATGGTGCATAAATCAATTTTAACTCCAGTATAAAGTCAGTAGACAAAAGCATTAAAAATAACTCATACTACAATAGTTTGGAAATTGATACATATATGTAAATTTTGACATCAAAAATATATTTGGGGAGGAGAAGTTAAAATGTAGAGTTTTTATATGTGATTGAAGTTGTTAGTACCAGCTTAAAACAGATTATTATAACCATGTTTTATGTAAGCCTCATGGTAACCACAAAGCAAAAAACAAACAAACAAAAAAAAAAACCTATAGCATATAATGCAAAAGATAGAAAGAAATGAATCAAAGCATACCAGTAAGAAAATATTAAATCACAAAGGCAGACAGCAAGAAAATAATGATTGAAACAAAAGAACTAAAAAACAGAAAGCAATTAGCAAGCGGCAGAAGGAATTACAATAATTATTTTAAATGTAAATTGAATAAATTATCCAGTCAAAGACATGGAGTGGTTGAATAGATTTAAAAAAGAAAAGATGCAACTATGTATTGCCTATAGGAGACCACTTTAGCTTAAGGCATATATATAGGCTGAAAGTGAACGGAGAGAAAAAGATCTTCCATATAAATGGTAAACAAAAGAGCAGAGGTAGCTACACTCAGACAAGATAGACTTTAAGTCAAAAGTTGTGAAAAGAGACTGATATGGTTAGGTTTTGTGTCCCTACCCAAATCTCATCTTGAATTGTAATCCCCATAATCCCCACATGTCAAGGGAGAGACCAGGCGGAGGTAATTGAATTATGGGGATGGTTTCCTTCATGCTATTCTCATGATAGTGAGTGAGTTCTCACAAGATCTGATAGTTTTATAAGTGGCTTTTCCTCGCTTTGCTCAGCACTTCTTCCTTCCACCATGTGAAGAAGGTATCTTACTTCTCCTTCATCTTCCACCATGATTGTAAGTTTCCTGAGTTCTCCCCAGCCATGTTGAACTGTGAGTCAATTAAATCTCTTTCCTTTAAAAATTACCCAGTCTCAGGTATGTCTTTATAGCAGTATGAAAATGGGCTAATGCAGAGACAAAGAGGGTCATTAAATGATAGAAGTCAATTCAAGATGGTAAAACAATTGTAAACATATATCCACTCAATATCAAGGCACCTAATATATAAAGCAAATATTAACAGAAATGAGGGGAGAAAGAGCAATACAATAATAGTATGGTACTTCAACAACCTACTTTCAACAATGCATAGATAATTAAGATAGCAAATCAACTTAAAAAAAATGGACATGAACAACACTATAGACCAAACAGATCTAACAGACATATACAGAACATTCTATCCAACAAGAGCAGAATACACATTCTTTTCAAGAGCACACAGAACATTCTTCGGGGTAGATCATGTGTTAGGCCACAATGCAAGTCTTAACAAATTCAAGAAGATTGAAATTACATCAAGTATCTTTTCCAACCACAGTTAAAGAGGAAATCAGTAACAGGAGAAAACATGGAAAATTCACAAATATGTGGAAATTAAACAACATACTCCTGAACAACCAATGTATCAAAGAAGAAAACAAAAGGGAAATCAGAAAGTATCTTCAGATAAATTAAAATGGCAACACAATATGTAAGTTACAGGAAGCAGAAAAAGCAGTTCTAAGAAGGAAGTTTAGAGTAATAAACACCTACATTAAAAAAAAGAAAGAGCTAAAATAAACAACCTAACTTTACACCTCAAGAAAAAGAAAAAAAACTAAGGTCAAAGTCAGCAAAAGGAAGGAAATAAAAAGATCAGAGCAGAAATAAAGAAAACAGAGACTAGAGAAACCACAGAAAAGATAAATGAAACTAAGCTGGCTTTTTAAAAAAACAAAATTTATACACCTTTAGCTATATTAAGCAACAAAAGAGACACTTCAAATACAATTATAAATTAAAAAGGAGGCATTACAACTGATGCCACAGAAATACAAAGAATCTTAAGAGACGTCTATGAACTATACACTAACAAATTGGATAACCTAGAAAAATAATGGATACATTCCTAGAAACATATAACCTGCCAAGACTGAATCAAAGAAATAGAAAATGTGAACAGACCAATAACAAGGAAATTGAATCAGTAATTTAAAAACAAACAAAAAAGAAAAACACTACCAGCAAAGAAAAATCCAGGATCTGATGGCTTCGCTGTTAAATTCTATCAAACATTGAAAGAAGGATTAACACCAATTCTTCTCAAACTCTTCCAAAGAATTGAAGAGGAGGGAACCCTTCCAAACACATTTTTTGGGCCAACATTACCTTGTTATCAAAGCCAGAAAAGGACACTCATATGAAAAGAAAATTATAGGATACTAGCAAACCAAATTCAACAGCACATTAAAAGATCATAGGCACAGTGGCTCATGCCAACACTTTGGGAGGCCAAGGTGGGAGGACTGCTTTAGCTCAAGAGTTCAAGGACAGCATGGGTGACAGAGTGAGACCTTGTCTCTACTGAAAAAAGAAAAATAGCCTGGCATGGTGGCACACGCCTGTAGTCCCAGCTACTTGGGAGGATGAGGCAGGAGAATCACTTGAGCCCAGGAGATTGAGGCTATAGTAAGTGATGATCATGCCACTGCACTCCAAGCTTGGGTGACAGAGCAAGATCCTGTCTCAAAGAAGAAAAAACATTTTTTTAAAAAGATTATACAGCATGATTAAGTAGGGTTTATCCCTGGGATGCAAGGATGAATCCATGCAAGGTATGCAAATTAATAAATATGTTAACATCGCATTAACAGAATGAAGGATAAAAATATGATTATCTCAATAGATGCAGAAAAAGCATTTGACAAAATTCAATATCCTTTTATGATAAAAAACTCTCAACCAGTTAGGTATAGAAGGAATGCCCCTCAAACAATAAAGGCTAGATATGACAAGTCCATAGGAAACATCGTACTGGATGGTGGAAAGCTGAAAGCTTTTCCTCTAAGATCAGAAACAAGATAAAGATGACTATTCTCACCACTTTTATTCAATATAGGACTGGAAGTCCTAGCCAGAGCAAAATTAGGAAAGAGAAAGGAAGAAAAGGCACCCAAATTGGAAAGGAAGGTGACATCTGTTAGAAGATGCCATGATCTTACACATAGAAAAACCTCACAATGGCCAGGCGTGGTGGCTCACACCTGTAATCCCAGCACTTTGGGAGGCTGAGGCTGGTGGATCATGCGGTCAGGAGATTGAGACAAACCTGGCTAACATGGTGAAACCCCATCTCTAGTAAAAATATGAAAAATTAGCCTGGTGTGGTGGCACGTGCCTGTAGTCCCAGCTACTCGACAGGCTAAAGCAGGAGAACTGCTTGAACCCAGGAGGCAGAGGTTGCAGTGAGCAGAGATCTCGCCACTGCACTCCAGCCTAGGCAACAGATCAAGACTCCATCTAAGAAAAAAAAGAAAAAAAAAAAAAAAACCCTAACAACTTCATCAAAAAACTATTAGAACTAATAAACGAATTCAGTAAAGTTGCAGGACACAAAATCAAAACATGAAAATTAGTAGTGTTTCTATCTATTAACAATAAGCTATCTGAAAAAGAAAATTCCATTTACAATAGCTACCAAAAAAGATTAAATACTGACATGGTTTGGCTCTGCATCCCCACCCAGATCTCATCTTGAATTGTACTCCCGTAATTCCCACTTCTTGTGGGAGGGACCCGGTGGGAGATAATTTGAATCATGGGGGAAATTTTCCTCATACTGTTCTCCTGGTAGGGAATACGTCTCACGAGATCTGATGGTTTTATCAGGGGCTTCTACTTTTGCATCTTCCTCATTTTCTCTTGCTGCCACCATGTAAAAAGTACCTTTCACCTCCCACCATGATTCTGAGGCCTCCCCAGCCACATGGAACTGTAAGTCCAATTAAACTTCTTTTTCTTCCCAGTCTCAGGTATATCTTTACCAGCAGCATGAAAATGGACTAATACAAATACTTAGGAATAAATTTAACAGAGGAAGTAAGAGATCTGTATAATGACCATAACATTGATGAAAAAAATTGAAGATGCAAGTAAATGGAAAACATCCCATGTTCATGTATTGGAAGAGTTAATATTGTTAAAATGTACACAACACCCCAAGTGAGCTACAGATTCTATGCAATCCCTTTCAAAATTCCAACGACATTTTTCAGAAATATTAAAAAACCATCCTAGTGTTCACAGGAACCACTAAGACTCTAGGGAACCAAAGAAATCCTGAGCAAAAAAAATCTGAAGGCATCAAACTACCTGACTTCAAAATATACCACAAAGCTATAGTAATCAAAACAGCATGGTAGTGGCATAAAAAACAGATGTATAGACTATTGGAGCAGAATAGTCATCCTAGAAATAAATCCATACACTTACAGTCAACTGATCTTTGACAGAAGTGCCAAGAACATACAATGGGGAAATGACAGTCTCTTCAATAAATAGTCCTGGGAAAACTGGATAACCACATGAAGGAGAATAAAATTAGACCTTTATCTCACACGATATACAAAAATTAACTCAAAATAGATTAAAAACTTAAATATAAGACCTGAAACTATAAAACTACTAGAGGAAATAGGGAAAAACTTCTTGACATTGGTCTAAACAATGATTTTTTTGGATAGGACCCCAAAAGCACAAGCAACAAAAGCAAAAATAAATGGACTGCATCACATTAAAAAGCTTCTGCACACACACACACTCAAACACACACACACACAAAAGCTTCTGCACAGCAAAGGAAACCATCCATGGAATGAAGAGACAACCTACAGAATGGTAGAAAATATTTGCAAACCATATATCAGATAAGAGGTTAATATTCAAAATAGACAAGGAACTCAACTCAATAGCAGGGAAATAACCCAATTAAAAATTGAGCAAAGGACCCAAATAGACATTTCTCAAAAGACATACAAATGACCAACAAGTATATGAAAAAATGCTCAATATTACTAGGTAGCAGGGACATGCAAACTAAAGCTACAATGAGGTATCACCTCACACCTATTAGAATGGCTATTATCAAAAAGATAAGTGGAGAAAAGGGAATCCTCATACACTGTTGTCAGAAACGTAAATTAGTATAGCCATTAAGGAAAACAGTATGGAGGTGCCCCACAAAAAAACTAAAAACATAACTATTATATTGTCCAGCATTCCCATTTCTGGGTATATATCCAAAGAAAATGAAATCAATACATTGAAGAGGTATCTGTACTCCCATGTTCATTGCAGCAGTATTCACAGTAGCAAAATATAGAGGCAACCCAGGTATACATCATCAGATGTACAGAAAATGAATAAAGAAAATGTGGTATATATACACAATGGAATACTATTCAGCCTCAAAAAAGAAGGATGGATGACCGTGAAGGACATTATGCTAAGTGAAATAAGTTACGCATAGAAAGACAAATACCGCATGATCTCACGTATATGTGAAATCTAAAAAGTTGAGCTCTTAGAACCAGAGTGGAATGGTGGTTTGTCAGGGAGAGGGGGAAGAAGACAACATTGGTCAAATGGTAACACAAAACTTCAGTTAGACAGGATGAGTAACTTCTAAAAATCTACTGTACAACATGGTTACTAGAATTAATGATAATATACTACATACTTGAAATTGCTAAGAAAGTAGATCTTAAGTATTCTCACTACAAAAAAAGATAAGTATATAAGGTGAGGGATATGTTAATTGGCTTGATTTAATCATTTCACAAACATCAAAATATTACATTGTATGCTGTAAATATATACAATTTGTATTTGTCAATTTTATCTTAATAAAGCTAGAGGAACTTTTAAAAACATTGATGAGAAGTTTCTTTATAGTAGGTGATAATGTTGTTTCATATACCATCATCTCATTCACTGAGTTATATGGGTATATGTTGCCTAATCAACTAGACTGACATTCCTTCAAGGGAACCTACTTCTGTATATTCATTCCATAGTGCATATAATGGCTTGAGGCATATAGTTCTTGCTCAAAAATTCTGGTTGAGTGATTGACCAGCAGAGAGACCTGGACAAGATTCCCAAGTAATTGTCTAAAGAAAGGAAACCCTTTCATTCTACATACAGTAGTAGCAGAAGTGATTGCAAGTGAAAGTAAAGTCTGTTAATTAATTTGATCATATGATCATGTGTTACTATTTGAGGGCAACTATATACTGGCATCTAAGACCTTTGACAAAGTTAAACTAGAGATATACAGTGGCTGAGACAGATGATCGAAGCGATAGAATGACCCTTGGGCCTGTCCATGATTATGCACTGTCAGTAGGTATTTACAACCTAACAGAAAAATAGTCCATCAAAACAGGTTAAGCCATGGGAAACAGGAAAAGGAGGGTTGCAGAGGTGAATGTGGCCAGTACCTACTCTCAGCACCCAGACTGGGAAAGATACTCTGTATCATGTTTTAAAAAAAATAAAGTTTTCTGCATGCACAAATAATCTCTAAGGAAAAAAACACTAATGGAAATACACTACTTTGTCCAGTGGCTGATTAGTTTAGATGGTAACGGAACATTGCTAAACAACAGCACTTCAGATTTGATCACCCACTTATGCAACTGCTGTTAAATGACTACTTCATAAAAGGCATTTAGTTTGTTTCCCCAAAGATACACACAAAACCAAGTAAAATAAAACATTCTCACTGACAACTACAAGGGCAGTATATGATGAGTTCCTTGAATTTCATAGCATCGTGTAGTGGGAAATTAAGTAAGATAAAGGATAAAAACAGAAGTAGTGTTTAAACTTGTCTTGCAAAGATAAGATTTCGGTAGGTAAAAGAACAAGAGAATCAAACCCTGCTAAAGTTTTTTCTCTTATACCAGATAGTTGCTCTTCTGATACACTGTAGTGATTGGTAGATAAAGAGTAGTGAGTAAGAGCAAGGCCATCACCACTACTGGATCAAGAGTTCAAAAGACCGGTCCAGCTGACGGCAGGCAAGGATGTCATCATTATAAAAAGAACAGCGCCCATGTGGGAATGAAGGGATATGGCTGCATAAGAGAATGTCTGGCAGCAAATCAACTCCCTCCACTAGTGAAGTACCAACCCCTGCACTAAGCAACCTTCAAAGTCCTTTCATGGCAGGGGAAGGCATTCAAGGCAGGAAGTACAGCACAGGCAGTTAAATGCAGAAGTTGTGCTCCCTTGATTTTGTAGTCTTAGAAAACTGGGCCATTCCATTACTACTAATAACATAGGCAGAGAAGCAAAGACAAGAACGCTTTGCTTTTGAAGATAAATCCCTACAGGAAAACTTTGCTCTGTGTAGGTAGAAACAGACAAAAAACTTGCAAGAAAACGGTCACATCCTCTAACACTTTTATCTCCTTGCTGCCTAGCAACTTTCATAGGTAGAGTGTGGAGAGGAAACATTCCCGTGGAAGCCTGAGAATAAGCAGGCACCATGTCTGCAATGTCATGAAACACAATCTCTGAAGAGCTGCCCTACGAGAGAGCACGCTGCTCCCAGTTAATAAGGCTTGGGAGAGTGTTCTTACCTCTTCATGTAGAATCTGATTTCTCCTTGGCTCTTTTGGCTTCCTCCTAGGGATGCCAGGAGGAGGAGGAGGAGGAGGAGGAGGAAAGCTGTTGTGTTATTTGGAGCCAAAGAAATATTATGGTTTAAAAATGAGCAAGAACAAGCTTAACTGTATGTTTCCACCACCTTCTTATTCCAGTATCTCAATGTTTCAGTCCCTGTTTCTGCTGGTGCCAATCCAGTGACAGGGAGAATAGCTTGCTCTTCTAGGTCCTGTAAAGCGTCCCTAATCTTAAACCAAAATTTGACTCTTGGAGATTCTGAGAAAACAGTAATAAAAGACAGGAAAAAGAATAATTCAATAAAAAAATATTTCCCTCAGCAAGGATCGGAAGAATCCACTAACTACAAAGCAAAGATTTTTTTAATAAAACACCTAAATCAGTCGGGTGCAGTGGCTCACGCCTGTAATCCCAGCACTTTGGGAGGCCGAGGTGGGCAGATCAGCTGAGGTCGGGAGTTTGAGACCAGCCTGACCAACATGGAGAAACCCCGTCTCTACTAAAAATACAAAATTAGCTGGGCATGGTGGTGCATGCCTGTAATCCCAGCTGCTCAGGAGGCTGAGGCAGGAGATGTGCTTGAACCTGGGAGGCAGACGTTGTGGTGAGCTGAGACTGCTCCATTGCACCCCAGCCTGGGCAACAAAAGCGAAACTCCATCTCAAAAAAAAAAAAAAAAAAAAAAAAAAAAAAAAACCTAAAAACCTAAATCCAAAAGACATGTATCTAGAGATTGTGGAGAGTTTCTGATCTTCAGGTTGAGTAGGCTAAAAAGTCTAGAGTATTAGAAAATTAACATAAACAAGGATGAT
Source organism: Pongo pygmaeus (assembly GCF_028885625.2). Taxonomy (NCBI): domain Eukaryota; kingdom Metazoa; phylum Chordata; class Mammalia; order Primates; family Hominidae; genus Pongo; species Pongo pygmaeus. The sequence goes on from NC_072388.2 coordinate 32,235,600, forward strand.
TTAATAGAGATCTATATGTACACAAATAACTTTCTATTCTTTAGAAAATAGACATTCTCAAATGTTTCGGCAACAAAATTTGTTTAGGTATTAGATTACTGAAATCCTTATAAGACTTACGGTTTTGAAATTTTTGTTATGTTCTGTTTAAAATATGTAATAAACCCGGAAAAAGTAAAAATAAACACAAATATACTAATCACTTGGAAATTTTTACAATAAAATTCTTGATTCAGAAAAACAACCCTGCAGTTAGAGATTATTCAGAAGTAAACAATGAAAATATTAGTAAGAATAAGCATTCAATTGTTATCAATACCGTTTCAACTACTTTACATTTAATCCTCATCCTAACACTATGAGGTAATTCCTGTTTCTCCATTTTTCAGCTGAGGAAACCAAGGCACATAAAGGTCAAATAATCTGCCCAAAGTCATATAACTAGTAAGTAACAGGGTCAGAATTTGAACCCAGGCAGCCTGGTTCTAAGGCCCACATTCTTAACAACTACAATGTATGGCTTCATATAAAAACCCACAGGAATGACTGAAGCCAAAAGGAATAAATTTCATACTCTTAATAGCTTTTCATATTTAAAAAAATTGATTAGTGAACCTGATTTGCAACATGATGGCAGACAGTAAATAACCTATTGCCCCCCTTCTGCACTAAATGTCTAGAGAAGAGAAAAAAAAAAAAAAAACAGAAAAGAAATTACGGAAGTGGTGTTGCCCTGCCAAGGATTAGCCAATGTCTCTGTTGATGGTGCAAAGGTGAGAAGTGCAGCCCTGTGTATATACACAAATACAAGGTAAATATGGTTGGAATCATGGCTTTCACTAGCAATGCCTTGAGTATATTGAGTCAATTATGATTTCTGTGCATATTGGGTCAAAATTGAGTTCGAAGCCATTAGATCTCTAATGATTTTAATTACAGTAACTGGCTACATCTCTGTGAATGCAAACTGCTGGGATGCAGTGGTTAAGAGCCAGGCTATGGGTGTCAGACCTCGGCTTGACTCTAAAGCTTGGCCACCTGCTAGTTTTATGACCTTAGTGGAGTTACTTAACCTCATTTCCCTCTTACATAAAATGGGAAAAACAATAGCCACCTCCAATTCTATCATCTCCCAGGGTTGTAGTAAAGACTAATTAATTATAAAACACTTATTATGGTGCCTGGCACAGAAAAGCTTCCTTCTCTCATTTTATGTGCATTCTATATACATACAACACTGGAAAGTAATAGCATTTGGCCTGCTTTATAACAAAAAATGGAAGCATACCAACCCTTCAAAGTCAGAAAGCAGGCAGAAATAAATTGTCAGAGGAAACTGGAATACTTCAGATCATCTGTAAACAAAGCTCTCTTGAAAACAAAGCAAAAACAAACCTCAAATCTCTGATTAAAACATTAAAAAAAAAAGAAATGCACACCTTTCTTAAAGGTAAGAGCAGCTAACAACACAGAAGTTATTAAAGCAAAAGGAACTCTGGAGGTAAATGAGTATAGAAGCCACTTTTGTCTGGAAGGGGTTTATTGCTCCCCCTAGATTTGAACTTGCATGTTAATGCCTTTTGGCTATAAAAGGGACATATATTAAAGCCCAGACCCACATAAGGTGACAATGATCACAGCAGTGGGCTGTCTACAGCGGCCACTGCCCCATGATGCCAGCTGCAGTGGAGGAGGTGCGGCTGGGGCTATGCACTCCACAGAGCTGGCCAGAGCTGTGAACAGGCAGAAGCCCTGCTCCTTTCTGAGCTGACAGGGCCAGAGCTTTGCACTCCTTGGGCACAGCAATGACTATCCAGCCACAGCTGCAGACCGAGGCATCCCTATGCTCTTTGGGGCTGGGAGCAAGCAGGAGTCCCACCCTCCCAGGCACAACTGCACCTGCCCAGCCACTGCTGCAGATCCAGGCATCTCTGCACTCAACAAAATGCAGAGAAGGCTTAGAAGTGCCTGCTCCCAGGCCGGGCATGATAGCTCACGCCTGTAATCCCAGCACCTTAGGAAGCCAAGGCAGGCGGATCACAAGGTCAAGAGATCGAGACCATCCTGGCCAACATGGTGAAACCCCGTCTCTACTAAAAATACAAAAAATTAGCCAGGCGTGGTGGCAGGCGCCTGTAATCCCAGCTACTTGGGAGGCTGAGGCAGGAGAATCGCTTGAACCCGGGAGGCAGAGGTTGCAGTGAGCCAAGATCGCACCATTGCACTCCAGCCTGGGTAAAAAGAGCGAAACTCTGTCTCAAAAAAAAAAAAAAAAAAAAAAGCGCCTGCTCCCACTGTCTGGCCTCTCCCCACTCCCAGTACTCACTTCATTCTAGAAGCAAAGTTGAGGCCGAGCCCAGGTGCTGGTTGCAACCCAGCCAGGTGTGAGCAAACTCAGGGAAGCACTGATAGCCCCCTGCTGCCTTGGCCTCCTCTGGACTTTGAGCACCAGTGACCATGGAAGGGAAGCCTAGGGGGTTGCTGAGAGCATCTTGGTGCTGCCCTGCAGGCACCCATCAGCATGAACAGCCTGGGCACCATAAGCAGCAGTAGGGGGCAAACAGGCTTCTGGGTGGAAATGGGCAGGTCCCCAGTGAAGCCTCACCTTCAAGCTGGGGAAGGCCTAAAGCCTAGGGGCCAGGCTGCCATTCCTGTGGACAGGAGTGGGAACTTATGGTACTCTTTCTGGGCCCACCCATGGAGACCCATGAACCAATCAGCATGTACATCCTCCCCTCTGAAGTCTATAAAAACCCTGGACTCAGCCAGACTCAGAAAGACATCAGGACAACCAGCTGCAGAGAGGAGCTACCCACTCCAGGGTCTCCTCCCTACTGAGAGCTCAGCAGACATTGGGACAGCCAGCTGTGGAGAGGAGCTACGCACTCTAGAGTCTCCTCTCTGAGAGTTGAACGCTCATCAGGACACCCTGGCTACAGAGAGGAGCTACCTGCTGTGAGTCTTCTCTAAGCTGTTCTATCACTCAGTAAAGCTCCTCTTCTCCTTGCTCACCCTACACTTGTCCAGGTACCTCATTCTTCCTTGGTGCGGGACAAGAACTTGGGACCTGCTGAATGGTGGAGGTGAAGAGCTGTAACAAAAATGGAGCTGAAACACACCCCTTGCTCACCACATTGCATGCTACAAGAAGGAGAGAAGAGCTGTGGCCCTTTGGGGAGACCAGACCTAGGAGCTCCCCAAGCCAGGGCTGTGACACCTTCTCTGGGGCTCTGCAGTTCTTGGCATCTCCAAGCTTCCAGGTGCCACCAGGTTCCCTGGTGGCAGCTGTGGAAGTTGCTTGCAGGTCACCTGGTTAAGCTGCAGCCTCGTAGGGAGTTGGCACCCATGCTGGCACCTGGAGCTGCCTGCCCCACAGCATGCCTGGCTGTGGGCAGTGGCTTGGACCCCACGCTGGCTCATTCACCTCACCACTCTGCTCACCCTTGACGGGCATGGGATCCAGGCCAGCAGCGTGAGCTGAGCGCAGCCTGCTGGGCCAAGTAGGCCCAGTGGGCCCAAGCAAAACTTGGGCAAAGGTGCCACTGGCCACAGAGGTTTCTGGCTGGTGAAGGGACACCCCAATGATTCCATAATAGCAAGTCTAATGGGAGCCTTTCCTCTCAATAACCTGAGTGCCCAAAGGTGAGAATGAACCAGAGGAATCCAGGCCTCCTGTGAGCTCTTGCATCCTGTGTAATACCAGAACCGAAACCTCTGACTAAGGTGGTCCAGGACTGGATTTTCCCTCCGGTGCCTAGAAGAAGAAAATTCAAATGCTCTCCAGAAGACTAATTTTGTTCTGGTTATCCACTTGTTTCAAGAGATATTTCCAAGACAATAGTCAGTAACCAGTGATGAGGATACATATTAAACACAAGTCACCATGAGGGGAAAAATCATTATCAGGTATTCACATGCACACATAGATACACACACCCCCCCCCCAGATTTGGACTGTCTATGAGAGAACTCTGATAATTAGGTTTAAAGAAATATGGGAGATATGCTTGAAAACATCTGCAGGGAGCAGGAAACTATTACAAACCAATTTAGCAAATAAGGAAAAGAACCAAATAGGATGTCTAGAATTAAGAAATGTGATGACCGAAGTTAAGAACTCTGTAAATAATAGCAGGTCAGGCATATTCATGAATTGGGACACACACACACACACACACACACACACACACACTCAAAAGAAGAAGTTATCAGAATGTATTCCAAAGACATAAACAGATAGAAAATGCAAAAGATCAAGTAAGAAGGCAGAGGTTAAGATCAAAGGCACTCAACTGGGGTTCCTGAAGAAGACAGTGGAACAGAGACCACATTTGAAAAGATAATGGCTGAGAATTTTTCATAGCCAATCCAGATTCAAGGAGTTCAGTGAATTTCAGTCGGAATAAGCGAAAATATGCCCATGCCTAGATACAGCACAGTGACACTGCTGGAAACCAAAGATAAGGTGAGCATTCCTAAATGAAGTCAAAGAAAAAAACAACCAATTTTCTTCAAAAGAGTGTCAGATCAACAGCAACAAGACAGAAAATGGTGGAATGATCTTTTCTTTTAGTAGGTTGAAGATAACTGTCAACCTAGAATTCTATTCCCAGCGAAAATATTTTTAGAACCAACGTGAAACGAAGATATTTTCAGACAAACATAAACAGAGTTTGTCAACTACATAAAGGAAAACTTAACCACTATCTCTCAGGTAGAAGTAACAATGATCCAACATGAAAATTAAGAGATATGAGAAGGATTTGCGAGTTCATCTAAATAAAGATTGAATGCATAAAATATGTCTTGAGGGTTTGAAATATAGAAACAAAATACATGACAATAGTATATAAATTGGGAGAGGGATATGTAGAGTTAAAATGTTCCAAGATCACTGCATTTTCCAGAAGGATGGTAAAGTTATCAATGAACTTTAAACTCTGACGCATGCTATAATTTCTAGGATAACATCTAAAAGGAATAGAAAAAGAATGTAGAAAATCTAAATTAGTTAGGGAAAAATTGAATGATTAAATATTGAAAAATGCAAGAAGAAAGAAAATTCAACAAAGCAGGATAAGTACAAAGCACAAAATAAGATGTTAGATCTAAAAATCAACCAATGATCACACTTAATCTAAATGAAACATACAAAAAAATGAGGAGGATCTCTATGAGCTGTTACAGGTAGTTTTCAGGATATATTTTAAAGTGAAAAAACAAGGTGTAAAAAATTTTCTGTCATCTTTTGTGTAAGAAAGAAGAAATGGGAATATATATAAGTTTATTTTTGCAAAATAAAACAGAAAGGATAAATGAAATAAAATTTGCTACCTACAGGGATAGAATGGAGAGAAAATGGTATCAGAGTTCTTGAGTATACTTTTTTATATAGTTTTGACTTTTGAACCATGTTAATGTTTTATGTATTTAAAAAAATACATTGAAAACAAGAATGGGGAAACCCTAAAATCAAATGCAAACAGAAACTAAAGAACATAGCTATATGTCACACTGATACATCATTACACAGAAGGAAAAAATAATCTAAATAACTTCTGAACATAGTACTCTGACAATACACCCTCAGTGAAATACAGTTTCGTCTAAGGACAAAAAGAAAACTGCAAAGAAATCTTAAATTTGACTTAGTGAGTTTGTTGTTGATGAAGCAATTATGAAATATTTTGAATTTCTTGCAGGACTGAGCAAATGTATTCTTGAGAACCCAGGTTTTCATTGTGGGAGAAGAGAGTTACAAATGTCAAATGTGGGGAGGAAAGAAAAGAAAGGCTGTGGTTTTAGAATGGAATTGAGGCATCATTGGTATGAATCAAGATTATTATTTCTTAATTCTTGCCACAGAAAGGACCTAGAAGCAATTAAATCTCTGTACAAAGAGCACACCTACTATCCAGATTTCAGTTTCTGAATACCATTCTCCACTGCACAAGAGAAATTAACTGATTACAGGGCAGAGACAGGCAAGGTAAAAAGGAAGATCTTATACCAGAGAGTAAAGAAGTGTTCAAAAACTGGTGGGTACTATCAAAAGGACGCAAGATCCCTTGACACAGGAGCTTCAAAGAGTTCTCACAGCCAAATATAGTATCATTTAAATCTTAAAATGAATCATGATTGGAATAGATTATAACACTGGATAAACAAAATCATTCATGAACCCATGCTGATACTAGAAATTTATTTTTAAAAAGATAAGGCAAAGGAGAAAGAAGGCGAAAGCTCTTTCTTAGAGTAGGCTGCCAACTAACAAGCGTAGAAGCAATGATAGCAACAGATTCCTTTACAGCCAGAAAAAAAAAAAATCACCAATGGATGATAAAATACTGGGTAAGTGACTGTTGGGAAGCAGAATGTGGAGAAATCTGACAGACACCCACCGTAACCAATTGACCAAACTTAGTATTACTAACAGTAAGGCCAACTGTGTCACACACACCCCTATTATACCACACTGATAAGGACAGAACATTACCTATCTGTGTAGTACTCCTGCCAAAAATATATACCTAGACCTAATCATGAAAGGGGAAAGCATCAGACAAATCCAAATAGAAGGATATCTATAAAACTGAGATGGATTTTAAAACACACACACCCAGAGAGAAACAGAAAAAGAATGAAAGCCATGAAAAACTTTTAAAAAAGAATAATAAATGAAAAGGGGCTGGGGACCTGTCCTACATTACAGGAGACTAAAAGTAAATGAACTGTAGTTCATGACCTTTGGTTGGATCCTGGGTAGCAGGGATATTGATAAAAATCCTTAATGGGACAATTGGGGAAATCTGAATATGGACTGTATATTAGATGATAATATTATGTCAATTTTAAAATGCTAGAGTGGATAGTTCTATTGTTGTAAGAAAAATGTTCCTGATAGTCAACTCTCATATAATTCATAAAACTACATATATGTATATATATTTATGAATTGTATGTATATCTAAATATGCATTTATGTACACATGTATTTATATAGAGAGAATGGGGTAAAATGTTAATAACTGGCAGATCTAATTGGTGCTTACTATACTTGCAAATTTTCTGTAGATTTAAATTTTTCAAATATAACTTTTATAAAAAATAAAATTTAATTGAAAAGTAACTTAACTGAAACATTTATCCATTTAAAAAACAAAGTTTATTATTTGAAAAAAATCCAACTATATGCAGTTAAGAGCCACTTTTAAGCCTAAGGATGCTAAAAGATTGCCAATAAAGAGGATTTTTTTTAAAAAGAATGCTGAAGTGGCTCTATCAATGTCAAACGAGAGATTTTTTTTAAAAAAAGGCATCACCAGAGAAAGAGGATCATCTCAATGATTTTTCAAAAAGTTCAAATCACCAAGAAGATATAAAAAGCTCTATAATTATATAGGTTTAATAAAATGTTTGTTTTTCAATAGATAAAGCAAAATTAACACAACTACATGAAGAAATAGACCTACATTCTTAGTAAGAGATTTCAGCCTAAATCTCAGTTAATGATAGACCAAGCAGCCAAAGTAGCATTCAGAGGAGAGGAAGAAAATCCAGACATGCAAGGACCTGAAGTTTAGCATCCATGGATACTTTCTGAAATACTGTTATAGGGTGTTTTCTTGCTAAAGAAAAATAATGAATACAAAAGGAATACATGGAATATAAAAACAATGGCAATCTAGAAGGTAGTAAAAATTCTCTAAAAATTCTTTATTACAGAAAAAAAAACCAGAACTAATATCTGAGATTATCTTAACATGAGAGGTGGATGAAATACAGGAAGAAAACATGCAAAACATTTTATGCAAGAGGAAGCTATACATTCTGATCAGAAGATAGAAAAATGTTAAATACGTGTCAAAAATTTACAGTTAACTACTAGAAAAAATGTCATGTATTGTTTCTGAACCACTAGAGTAAAAAACAGGAACAAGAATAAAAGTAAGCAAACAAAAAACTGATCAAAGACAAAAAGGAACAAAACAAACAGGAAAACAACCAGGGTAAAATACGGCATGTCAATCTAACACGCAGTGCCTGTAACAGATGGCTCATGTGAGGGGAAGTAAAGCTATGGACTATTTATAAGAGATACCCCTAAAATAAAATATTACCTAAAAGTTGAAAATAGAGTGATGAAAAAAAACAGAAAAAAATTCTACCTAGAAGATGAGCATAATAATATTAATAGTTGCTTGAACTCTATTTTGTCTGCTATCATCAAAGGAAAAAAGAGGGGATTTTTAAAACTTATAATCCACAAAAATCGTAATAGTCAAAAGAATTGTGCTTTTTCTCCAGGACTTCAAAGAACATAAAGCAAAAAGCCTTGTAAAAATATAAGGTGGAGAAAATCCATAACCACAGTAAGTAACATCTTTAGAATCCACTCCCATACTTACTCTCCAGGTTTCTTCTGATAGATAATATTAGCAAAGTCTTGCAATTCGCTTAGTGTCTGAGTTTCTTCTCCCCCGATCCTAGTATATACCTGTCTTTGGAGCATGCTGAGAATTGACCTTAGTTATAGGGCTAATGGAACAAGGGATGGTCCCGGTGCGTCTTAAGAATGAACATCCCCTTCTAAGGCATCTGCCCCAAATTAGCTTATAAAGGTTTTCAAGCTAAAGAAGGCTAGTCTATTCAGACAATGAAGGGCAAGAGACTTTCACTGGCCAAGGAAGCTCAGCATGACTTGGAGTTTCAGGATTGTCAGTTTTATCTGAATCCAGTCAGATATTCCAGGTTTCAGAATCCCATTCTTTCCCAATGCCGTAAATTTTAACACAAGAAATTTTGCAACACTGTGAATTTAACTATCCTAATTCAACAACCCATGCAATTAAATTTTATGTCTTATTTTCAGAAGTAGCAGCTCTGTGGTAATAAGAAACAGCCATTATTTTAGGGCTAAAATAGAAGCTCTCTGGTTCTCAGACTGTTACTTGAGCTGAAAGACGTTAAAGGACCTGATTCCATCACTTTCTCTCTGTAAATATTCTAGTAAAGTCAGGAAAATCCACTCCACATCACAGCCCATGTAGTCATCACTACTGCTGGAACAGTCAGGTCAAGCAATTGCTTGGGATTCCAAGGAATCCGCTTCCTTTGACATTTTCATTGCGATTAAACACAAGGGCTTAATTGTAATGCCACTGCATGCAATAGATTATTCACGTCTCATTTCCAATTGGCAAGTAGCTGAGCACTGCACTTAGGCCCAAACAAAGCCCTCAAAAATCGCGTACGTAACGTAGGTACGTGCGCGCGCGCGCTTTCAGAAGGAGCGGGAGGGATCTCCCGATACCAATTCTGTATCAGTCAGGGTCCAGGCAGGAGAAAGAAACTAAGTAATTTGAACAGAGAAAGTTTAACATGAAGAAATATGTATAGGGAGTATATGTTGATACATAAAACATGTCCTAGGGCTGAAGAGGAGCAGCTGAGGGAGGAACAAACTTGGAAGGGCAGCCCCTTCACAAGGCTGGGCTGCAGCCCACTGAATGGTGGGCTGGAGCTGATCTAAACTCTGGGAGCTGAGGCTGGTTGGTGGTCAGGAAGTCTCCCACTGGGTGCCGCGGGCGGAGCACACGGGCTGGGTGGGGACTGGCGCTAAAACTTGCTAAAGGGTAAGTGCCACCTGGTGTCCTGCAGTATATGCTACTGTAAACCATGGAACAAGCCGAAACAGGTACACACTGAGAACAGGAAGAGAGGTCCCTTCCTCCTGCGACATCCCTCCAGCACCCTCGACTGACAAAGTTTACCATTGTGCGAGAAGGGAAGGGAGAAATTTTTCCAGGGCCTAGCTTCGTCATCGAGGTAATGAAGGGTGGATATGGAGTCAACTGGTAACTGTTTAACTGTTGCACTTTTCAATGGTTAAACAATTGTTTAACCATTACACTTCCCCTTCAACCAGCTCCACAGCTGTTCAGGGCTCTTTTCCTGGAAGAGTAACCCAAACCCTCGTTCTCAATGGGGCTGAACTCCGTGAAGTGCTGCCTGAGGAGTATTGCTAGAGCTGTCTCTTAACCTTTATTACCGGGCACGTTACTCCAGGGATGGAACCCAGGGTAAGCTTTGATATCTTCCATCCCGTTTCTCTGAATCTTCTTTGGGCAACAGTGACTTTTGCTTGCCCTTAGTAGTTTCATCGAATACTCCAGCCAGCACTGGTTTTTGTTGTTCATGTTTGCCTACTTACCTAGTAGTAATTCCTGAAGCCATAAACGGCCAGGTGGTGCTTTTAATATCCAAATTCAACAGAAGTATCACTGTACCTCCTGGTGGAAGTGTACGTCCTTTGGGCACTAAAGCCTCTAAGCCAGCAGAGCCCAGATTCATGGGGACAATAAACATTTTGTAAGTTATTATGTAACCATTAAGAGTGGAGGCAAGGTGACAGAGGAGGAAGCTGAGGGATCTAGAGGTTAAATAACATACACAGCTTGCACAATTATAAACAGCTGAACTGGAGTTTAAAACCAAGTTTGACTCCAAAGTCCATGTTGTTTCCAATACATGTTGTTCCTGACTCTCTGCCAAGCTACTATGAAGTATTGGTAATTAATTAACACAGTTTCATACCCCAAACATCCGGTACTGTCTCCCAATGCCTAAGAGGACCACCTACATGGCACACACACAACACTGATGGTTGTGCTTAGCTTCCTGCAGCATTCCCTGCCCTTTTGTGTGTTTATCATCCAAAACGCAGCACTGTATACCCAAGGATGTCAAAATCGAGTGTCCTTACCTTATCCCAGAGCTGAGACTTTTCCAAGCTTGAACATACTGTAGCAAGGACTACTTCACGGGTCCAGAACTTTGGCAGTTGTGTGACCACACACTTCCAACCATGTGGGCGGCGGACCCTGCACTAGTCTGGCTTAAGTATGGTTTTGCAGAAGGAAGTCACAGCTGGTAATGAGAAGGGGCAGTCAGGCATCTGATGGAGGAACGAGCTGACCTCTAAAGACCCCTCCAGTCTCAGGCTCAGCAGTTTGTTCAGTAAAGCAGCAGCAGCTGTGGAGGAGCTCAGCCCTTATACAGGGTTAAAGCTCATCAATGCCCCTTCTTCACGATCTTGGGATATCTGTGTTCTACAATGATCTCTACCTCCATGGAAACACATGGCTGGAGTTTGGGGAAAATATTATGCATCGATAGCAATAATTTAAGCATACCCTTAGAATGACCCTGTATGGCAGATGCACCTGAATGTGTGTTTCGAGCTAGGGAATCCAGGCGCCCAACCCAGAGATTTGTTCCTTGCCTATGTAAGACCATTAACATTTAACTACAGTAAATGCAGAGTCCTTCTTTTTATTTTTTATTAAGAGGCAGCTGGCCATAATTTAATAGGGAAAGAAATGGCCATGATGTAATTATTCTCCTTGAAGACAAAACTTCATAATAACATTACTTTCATTTGTACAGGTCATCGCCAAGACCAGGCTCCTACGTGGGTTTCAGAGACATGATTGAATTTGTGTAGCTATAAGTGCTCGCACAGGGTCAAGTATTACTCATCTACTCATTCCATTTTCCCAATGAGTCAAGTGAAGTATAGAGGCAGAACGCACCTTGGGAAATGCGAAACGAGAAAAAGTACCTTCAGCTGCTGCCCCACGGCAAGGTGCCTCCCATTTCTCCACCCTTCCATCCAAGCTCCCTAAGCCAAGGTCTTATTCGGCTCTGCTTGGCACTGTCTGAAACCCCTATTTCCTGCTTCTTTTGCTCTCAGAGTCCAGGTGTCAAATGGCGAAATCTGTTTTGCAAGTCAGTGCGCATACAAGGAGGCAAATAGGTAGCTTCCCATTATTTAAATCTTCGGAGATAAGACACTAACTTCTACCAGGGCAGTAGTTATCACAGTGTTTGTATTTATCAAACAAGCATGAATATGCTGGTCATCATGTGGCAGGCACTGTTGTAACCACTCCACAAATATTCACTCATTAAGCCTCATAAAAGCCAACAGGAAATATGTTCTATTATGAACCCCATTTTATAGACAAGGAAGCTGAGGCACAGAGAGGGTAAGGAATTTACCTAAGGTCACACAGCTAGTAAGCTTAAGGCCAGTTTCAAAGGTTCAATACTTTCACCTATACACTGTAGGTGTATTAACGCACCTGATAGTAATAATTTAAGAATGGACCCTGTATGGCAGATGCCACCTGAATGTGTGTTTTGAGCTAGGGACTCCAGGTATGCCCAACCCGGAGATTTATTATTTGCCTATGGTAAATATCTGAGCCCTGGGTCCATCCCATGGAACGTGGGCTGTAAAGGGCATTGAGGCCCTTAGTGTTGGGTTAAATGAAGGTTGCTAGGTAGAGGTTGTTGAGGGGAGGGTGTTAAGTGAAAATGCTACATAAACAGCATGATGTTTGCAGGTGGTAACAGTTCTCCTGGCCAGCCCACTGCCACTGGACTCTCTCTCCTATAAATAAGCACCTAATAAAACCCCATGTCTCATTTATTGGTGCTGGGACTCCTCTTGGGCCTCTTAAACTTGGTGCCTTCTCTTATTGAGGTTTATGGGGGTTCGAAACAACATACCCACAAATACAAGTTTGGCTTTTACCATTCTAAATCCTCAGAACGGCAAGTCCACTCTCCACTGAAAATTAGAGGAGAGGTCCCTATTGCAGTCTCAAGAGATATGAAAGAGGTGTTTGGGCAGAACCCAAATAAGGATGTATCATTTCCTTAGAAGCTAGGCCGGTCTTAGGCCTTTCTGTTTTGTTTGTTCCAAACAAGCAGTGACAGCAATCTCAAACTTCCCCTGTCATCTGAAGTCAGCCAGTATGCCGTGTCACCATCTCCCCTTGCTTGCTAGTAATAACCAACATGGAACTGACAATACCTAAGACTGTTACCTTTCCAGTTTAACATAAACTAGAAACCTGGCCCTGCTGGGGATTGGCAGATACAGTCCATGGGATGAGACTGGTAAGAGCTGTAGGGTCAGGGAGTGTGCATCTGCCCTGATCCCTCAGTCAGAGCCCCAGTCCCCGGCTCCATTCCTCTGTATGTTCTGCAGCCACAGTCCAGGCAGCTGTGGAGGCAGCAGAGCCCAGTGAGAACAGAGGGAAATTCAGGGACACTGATCCTCAGCTGAGACCTCCACAAGCTGATGTAACAGATCTGTCTTCACCAAAATGTTTAACACTCCTGGAAGGATGAAAAAGTATACTTTTAGCAAATCATAACTGTTCACCTCTTAAGTGACAAGTAATTTGAATTGCTTCACTTCTGGTTTTTTTAATGTAGTCAGATTTATTAATTATGTCTCTGAATTTTCAGTTATATTTAGAAAGCCTTTATGTACATCAAGGTTAATGAGGAAATCACCCATTGCTTATGAGCTATCACTTTTTACATTTAAATTTCAAACTCATTTGGAGATTTTCCTTGCATGTGGTGTGAAATATGGGTCTGATTTTATTTTATTTTCCTTTTATTTTTAGTCAGCATGTAATAATTGTGCCTATTTATGGGATACAGAGTGATTTTCCATATATGTATACAATGTGTAATAATGAAATCAGGGTAATTAGCATATTCATCACCTCGAACATTTATTATTTTTTTGTGTGCTATGAACATTCAAAATCCTCTCTTCTAACTTTCTGAAAATATACACTAAATTGTTGTTAGCTATATTTACCCACAGTGCTACAAAACACTAGAACTTGTTCTCCCATCAGCTGTCACTTTGTGTCTGTTGACCAGTCTCTCCTCCCCTCTCCTCCCCACCAGCCTTCCTAGTCTCTAATAACCACAGTTCTACGCTTTACTTCTATGAGCTCAATGGTTTTCTTAGCGCTACGTATGAATATGAACATTTGGTATTTTTCTGAGCCTGACTAATTTCACTTAAAATGAGGTCCTCCAGGCTTATTCATGTTGCCACGAATGACAGGATTTCATTCTTTTTTGAGGCTGAGTAGTATTCCATTGTTTCTGTATACACCACATTTTCTTTATCAATTCTTCCACTGATGGACATAGGTTGCCTCCATATTTCTGCTATTGTGAATAGAGCTGCAATAAACATGGGGGTGCAGGTATCTCTTTCATACACTGATTTACTTTCCTTTGGATAAACCCACTCAGTATTCATTTCTGTTTTTTTGTTTTGATTTGATTTGTTTTGAGACAGAGTATTGCTCTGTCACCCAGGCTGGAGTGCAATGGCGCAATCTCGGCTCACTGCAAACTCTGCCTCCCAGGTTCAAGCAATTCTCCTGCCTCAGCCTCCCAAGTAAGTGGGATTACAGGCACCCCGCCACCATGCCTGGCTAATTTTTGTATTTTTAGTAGAGACGGGGGTTTCACCATGTTGGCCAGGCTGGTCTCGAACTCCTGACCTTGTGATCTGCCCGCCTCGGCCTCCCAAAGTGCTGAGATTACAGGTGTGAGCCACTGCACCCGGCCTCATTTCTGTTTTTGACCAAAAGAGGGAAAGTGCTTCTGTGTGATCTGGAGGGGATGGAATAAGTTCCTATACCTGAACCTAACCCCGGTGCTAAATGACTCTAGAGTCGGTGAATAAATATACTAGCCCTTCAGTGAATAATAACAGAGACTCAAGTCAGGTACTGCCTTCAGAGCCTGCAGGATATTTTAGGGGCAGACAGGATTCTTGAAACTTCTTATACTATGCCAGGCAAAGCACATCGGCTCTACTGCTTATATTCCTAGCAAATGAATGCCTGCCATTGCCTGCTCTGCCCACATCTCCTTCTGAAACAGCTCTAAACAGCCATATAGGGTAGGATACCACATGATTCTACCCCATCCCCTCCATCTACAGCACTTGTGAACATGTGGCCGGAGGGCAGGCGGTCCATCCAGACTTCTGGTCTGGCTCATAAAGATGAACTTTGTATGGCCAGGTGCAGTGGCTCACACCTGTAATCCCAGCACGTTGGGAGGCCAAGGCAGATGGATCACGAGGTCAGGAGTTCAAGACCAGCCTGGCCAACATGGTGAAACCCCGTCTCTACTAAAACTACAAAAAAAAAAAAGTTAGCTGGGCATGGTGGCACGTGCCTGTAATCCCAGCTACTCGGGAGGCTGAGGCAGGAGAATTGCTTGAACTGGGACCCGGGAGGCAGAGGTAGCAGTGAGCCAAGATCACACCACTGCACTCCAGCCTGGGCTACAGAGTGAGACTCTGTCTCAAAAAAAAAAAAAAAAAAAAAAAAAGATGAACTTTGTAAATCATATTTTTTTCTTGAGAATTGGAAAACTGAAGGCAGCTGGAATAGCTAGAAAGTCACGTGGGGCCCCAGGGTCCAAAAGAAACTGAGCAGCTGAGAAGAGGGGGGCAGCAGAGAGAGGCACTTGGCTGCCCTGAGAGTTTCCTCAGTCCTAACTGTTCTCTTGGCTTCTAGTTCTAGTCCAGTGTGGCTTTGGTCCCTGTTCTTAGATGTCCATGACATTTGCTCTTGAATCCAGACACTAGGAGAGCACCACCAGAGGACAAGCATGGTGGCCCACCAAGTAACAGCAGAACGTGGAATAAAACCTTGACCTCCAAACCAAAACTGATGTGTCTGTCCCCAAAACCAGGTGTGATCATGAATATACTTAACAACTAGGTGGCACAGGCCCCACTGGTCAGAATGGAGGTCTGCCCTGTCACAGGCCGGTAGTGAAAGTGCAGGTGCATCCTGGCTGCCTGCTCAAGTCAGGAACATCATGGCACTTGGAGGAAGGCCATTGAGAACAGCTTCATGTCCATCTCTGAATGAGACAATGCTGCAAACACTCACCATAAATTATCAAGTGCAATACAATCTTCACATTGCTCCCACACCCAGGCTTGGCTCCTCAAACCTCACTCCTGGTGGATGATGCCTGAAAGGAATGGGCCAGAGCCTTCCGAAAGACAAGGAAATGACCCTGGCCTGCCACACAAACCAAATCCTTAGGTGGAACCAAAGTAGTCACTTCAAATTGTGGTTCCTTTATAGCCACCTGAGTTAGAACGGGCCAGGGTGTAGCCATAAGAGGGAGGTGGGATCTTTCTGAAGCCCTTGGAGGAGACTTTATAGGTCTTTGTAGAGAAGAAAATGCAGTGCAGATCACCATGGTGAAAAGCCCAGACATTCCCTTTTATGACTCATTCCTTCCGGCAGGCCCTGTTGAGCGCTTATGCCCTGCCAGTGATGTCCACACGTCTTAGTTTGCACATTCCGTGAGGTTCATACAAACAGGTACCCACTGCATAATGTTAAGGTTGACATCTAGATTTTTCACCTTAAGCTTGAATAGCTACAAGGAATATGACTTCCAGTATATAGTAAACATCAACATTTTAAAATAAAACTGTTTCATTACTCTCTTAAATGTCAAACCTGGATAGTGAGATAGACCGTGGGCGGGTGAGATGGAAGGAACATTAGGATGGAAATCCTTTTTGAAGAGCTGAGATCTAAATGGCCCATCATCATCCATGGAAAGTAGAAAAGGGAGGAACACTTTAGGCAGAGGGAAGAAGTGCAAGACCTGAGGCAGAAACAACCTTGACTTATTTGAAGAAGAGGAAAATGGCAGTGTGTCAGGAACGTAGCAAATTAGGGGAAAGCCTAGTAGGAGAAAGGCTGTGAGGAGCAGGCAGGGCTGGATCATGTGAACTCTGGAGGCCATCTGTGTCGACTGTTTTCCCTTTGCCTCTCCACATTCTCTATCCTTATGCCCCCTACTCTGAGCCACGGGAGCTCGACCTGCATGGGCTATGTCAACAGACTCCATTGACTGCTAACTTCTAGATGTGTTTAGCCCAGGATGTGCTCCTGCAGGTCTGAAGTGGGAAAAGGGAAAGGCTGCGGTGTTTATTCCCTTCGTTCTCTTCTCGCGGGCCTCTCTGTTTCTGGTTACTGATTTCTTCCCATACCCCGCACCCTTTCCTGCCTCTGAAAGGTGGTACCACCTGCTGTTGCAGCCTCGGGCACGGCACTAGGGTTTCCCTAGACCCTCCCCACCTTGTGGTTTTCCTATACCCTCCCACTGTGGTAAAATGTGCCTTTATTTAACTGTCCTCCAATTATCCTAATTTGCGTGTGTCTCCTGGGATCTGTTGCTACACCACGATGAGGTGTGTAATTTTGTTAGTAGTATTCTTAAGTCATTTGGTAATAATCTTTCATCCTGTGAAGCTACAACATGGATTTTTTTAAACTCTTGTTTCCAAGTGCCTAATACAGTGTTATAGGAAATGCTTAGTGACTGCATACACCATGCACAACAGAGCCAAGTGTACTTGAGAGACAACTGGTCCGTTGAGAACAAAATGCATTTGGAGGCCATGAAGTTCAAGTTGAGAGCAGCATTCCCATGCACACCCCTCTCTGGGGAATGCAGCCAGTCCCTGCAAACCCCATTCCCCTCTCCAGGTTAAAAAGTTCCTCTTCACCCTGATGTTAGTTTGAAAAGTTTCAGCCATAACCATATTTGGTTATATTTAGGGAGAGGGGAGTGGTGGGTCAAAGGCTAAAAAAAAAACCAAGAATGTATATATACTTAAGTAGCTAACAGTTTACTCCTAACATACTTGTCTGGGAAAGCCTCTACTGGAGATCACGTGACAACAGAACAAAACACCCTTTCTCTTCATTTGGGTGGACAACTGGTTAGTTTGATTAAATCTCAAACCAAGAATCATCATGTAAACTCATGGCTTAGTTGTCACACCGTGGAAGCCTTAAGTAGCTACAAAACTGCTGCAGATGGGAGACTAGTCCACACTCATCACTGCAAGTCACAGCTGTCTTGTTGTTTTTTAAGCGGGTTTCCTTCATCAAGATAATATAAATTTATGATAAAATGAAATTTATAGACAGCCCAGAGGGGAAGCAGGAGGTAAGAGTGAATTGCCTGGTTAAAAACAGGAACATGTGCAGAGGAGAAAGTTTCCCTGCTCTTGGAAGCTGAGCCAGGTTCCCAGTACCCTGACCAGCTGCTCCCATTTGGAAAAACCCTGGCACAAGATACCATACCAGACGTTCTGCACATGCCTCCTGAGAAAGCCAGAGAAGGCTGAGAAGTATATGGGCCCAAGAAAATAAGAAGCAAAGAGGAAAGGGTGTAGAAGTTGGTTAAAAATAAAACTTATCAGATGAGAATTAGGTCCTGAGAATGTTATCTCTCCCCACAGGAGGGTGGAAAAAAAAAATAGGCATGTCAAGGAGAACACAGGCCACAGGATGAATAAGCATAAAAATAGGAGGAAATGATCGCGCAAACGTGCCAAACAGCCAGAGGACGCCTCTCATCCTAGAAGTGCTGACTTTCCAGGATTGCTCGCCTTCCCTCACCTACTCCCCCAAGAGAATGAGTCAAGGCCAAAAACTCTGGTCAAGGAACTGTTTCCGGGGAAGAGAGACTTTTTTCCTCTATACCTTTTTGGACTATTTCCATTTTTCCCCCATGTGCCTAGATTACCTTTAAAAAAAAAAAAAAGTAAATGTTTATGGAAACAGTTATTGGAATATTCCTACTCCCAGCATCTTATGGCAAGTAAGCTAGTCTCCCTAGAGAATCTGGAAACTCCAGATAGTTGGTGAACACTTAAATCCTGCCCCAGCCGCTCCCTACTGCTCCCCTTGTCCACACCCAGCCCTGGCTGCAGCCCTGAAGAGGCTTGCTGGGAACCCCCATGCTCCATCCCTGTAGCTTTTCAGAGATCTGTGAATTTGATCTACTCCCTAAGCTCACTTCAAAACATGCACCCAGTCATAAGGTAGATGCGGTTTCCCTCAAATAGAAGGCACAAAACAAAGACTACAAGCATACCTCATTTCACTGTGCTCCACTTTCTTCTGCTTCATAGATATTTTTACAAATTGAGGTTTCTAGCAACCCTGCATTAAGAAGACTATTGGAACCATTTTTCCACAGCATATACTCACTTCATGTCTCTGTGTCACATTCTTGGTAATTCTTGCAGTATTTCAAACTTTTTCATTATTATATTATCTGTTACGGTGATCTGTGACCAGTGATCTTTGATGTTAGTATTGTAATTATTTTGGGGTCCCAAAAACTGTCTCCATACAAGATGATGAACTTAATTGATACATTTTGTGTTCCAACTGCTTCACCAATTGGCTGTTGCCCTCTCTTGGCCTCCCTATTCCCTGAGACACAACAATCTTGCAATTAGGCCAATTAATAACCCTACAATGACCTCTAAGAGTTCAAGTGAAAGGAACAGTCACACATCTCCAACTTTAGGTCAAAAGTTAGTTGGTGAGGAAGGTATGTTGAAAGTTGGTAAGGAAGGTATGTCAAAAGCTAAGATAAGCCAAAAGGTAGGCCTCTTGCACCAGTTAGCCAACTCGTGAATGCAAAGGAAAAAGTCCCGGAAGAAAACTAAAAGTGCTACTCCTGTGAACAAATAAGCAAGTGAAAACAGCCTATGGCTGATATGGAGAAAGTTTGAGTGGGCTGGATAGAAGATCAAGCCAACTACAACATTCCCTTTAGCCAAAGCCTAATCCAGAGCAAGCCTTTTTCAATTCTATAAAGGCAGAGAGAGGTGAAGAAGCCACAGAAGAAAAGTTGGAAGCTAATAGAGGTTGGTTCATGGAGTTTAAGGTAAGAAGCTATCTCTATAACATAAAAATGCAAAGTGGAGCAGCAAGTGCTGATGTTGAAGCTGCAGCAAGTTCTCCAGAAGATCTATCTAAGATCATTGATAAAGGTGACTACACTAAAAAACGATGTAGATCA
Organism: Pongo pygmaeus; assembly: GCF_028885625.2. Taxonomy (NCBI): domain Eukaryota; kingdom Metazoa; phylum Chordata; class Mammalia; order Primates; family Hominidae; genus Pongo; species Pongo pygmaeus. The sequence continues at coordinate 32,255,361 of NC_072388.2, forward strand.
AACAGCCTTCTATTGGAAGAAGATGCCATGTAGGACTTTCACAGCTAGAGAAAAGTAGTCCATGCCTGATTTCAAAGCTTCAAGAGACAGGCTGACTCTCTTGTTAGGAGCTAATGCAGCTGCTGACTTTAAGTTGAAGCCAATGCTCATTTGCCATTCTGAAAATCCGAATGCCTTTAAGAATGATGCTAAATCTACTCTGCCTGTGTTCTATAAATGGAACAAAGCCTGGATGACAGCACATCTGTTCATACCATGGTTTACTAAATATGTTAAGCCTACAGTTGAAACCTATTTCTCAGAAAAAAAGATTTCTTTCAAAATATTACTCCTCATTGACAATGCACCTAGTCACCTAGGAGCTCTGACAGAGATGCACAGAGATTAATGTTGTCTTCATGCCTGCTAACACAATTTCCATTCTATAGTCCATGGATCAAGGAATAATTTTGACTTTCAAGTTATATTTAAGAACTACATCTCATAAGGCCATAGCCGCCATAGTGATTCTTCTGATGAATGTGAGCCAAGTAAATTGAAAACCTTCTGGAAAGAATTCACCATTCAAGATGCCATTAAAAACACTGATTTGTGGAAGGAGGTCAAAATATCAACATTAACAGGAGTTTGGAAGAAGTTGATTGCAATACTCATGGACATCTTTGAGAGGTTCAAGACTCCAGTGGAGGAAGGAAGTGCAGATGCAGTGGAAACAGCAAGAGAACTCGAATCAGAAGTGGAGACTGAAGTTGAGACTGAATTGCTGCAATCTCATGATAAAACTTGAACAGATAAGCTGCTTTTCATGGATGAGCAAAGAAAGTGGTTTCTTGAGATAGAATCTGCTTCCGATGAAGATTCTTTGCATTAGCTTCATTAGCTCCTAACAAGAGAGCCAGCCTGTCCCTTGAAGCTTCGAAATCGGGCATGGACTACTTTTCTCCAGCTGTGAAATGACAAATAAGAGCTCAGAATATTATGTAAATTTTATTTTATTTCTTGTAGAAACGAGGTCTCATCATCTTGCCTAGGCTAATCTTGAACCCCTGGGCTCAAGCAATCCCTCTGCTTCGGCTTACCAAAGTGCTGGGATTACAGGTGTGAACCACTGCACCCAGTCTATTATGTAATTTAGTTGATAAAGCAGCAGCAGATTTGAGAGGATTGACTCCAGTTTTGAAAGAAGTTCTACCATAAGTAAAAGGCTATCAAGGCCAGGCACAGTGGCTCACACCTGTAATCCCAGCACTTTGGGAGGCCGAGGCAGACAGATCACGAAGTCAGGAGTCAGTGACCAGCTTGGCCAACATGGTGAAACCTCATCTCTACTAAAAATACAAAAATTAGCTGCGTGTAGTGGCACATGCCTGTAATCCCAGCTACTCAGGAGGCTGAGGCAGGAGAATTGCTTGAGCCCAGGAGACGGAGGTTGCAATGAGCTGAGATTGTGCCACTGCACTCCAGCCTGGCCAATAGACCGAGTCTGTCTCCAAAAAAAAAAAAAAGGCTATCAAATAGCATTGCATGCCACAGAGAAATCTTTCATGAAAAGATGAGTCAATTAATATGGCAAATTTCACTGTTGTCTTATTTTTAAAATTGCCACAGTCACCACAATCTTTAGCAACCACCACCCTGATCAGTCAGCAGCTATCCACATGGAGGAAAGACCCTCTACCAGCAAAAAAGATTATGACTTGCTGAAGGCTCAGATGATCATTAGCATTTTTTAGCAATAAGGTGTTTTTAATTAAGGTATGTACATTGTTTTTTCAGGCATAATGCTATTGCATATAGATCCCATTGCATGCTGAATACACTCCGTATAGTATAAACATAACTTTTATATGTACTGGGAAACCAAAAAAAAATTGTGTGACTCACTTTAGTAATTTTCGCTTTACTGTGGCGGTCTGGAACCAAACCTACAATACCACTGGGGTATGTACCTGTTAAATTAATTTTTAATGACCCAGTGTTTAGCCACTCCTAAAATAATGGATTTCACTCAACTGCTCTTAAATCTTCTTGCAAAATTATGACAATAAAATACAACAGCCATTGTCTGTTTCTCTCACTTTTAATAAAGAATCACGGCCGGGCGCGGTGGCTCACGCCTGTAATCCTAGCACTTAGGGAGGCTGAGGCGGGTGGATCACAAGGTCAAGAGTTCGAGACCAGCCTGACCAACATGGTGAAACCCTGTCTCTACTAAAAATACAAAAATTAGCCAGGCATGGTAGTGCGCACCTGTAATCCTAGCTACTCAGGAGGCTGAGTCAGGAAAATTGCTTGAATGTGAGAAGCGGAGGTTGCAGTGAGCCAAGATCACACCACTGCATTCCAGCCTGGGCAACAGAGCGAGACTCCATCTCAAAAAAAGAAAAAAAGAATCACAAAATGGCCTTCATTTTCTGAAAAATTTCAGCCCTCAGGAGCATAAGTACTTCCAGAAAAGCTGACTTTTCTATGTGCTGTTTTTCAAACAAGCAAGATCCAAGAAAAAAATGTGATTTTTCAATACTCAGTTTTTCATGGTATTTAAGTAAGGCAAAGAGCTGTGTTTTAAAGAAATTAAAATAGCATCTTTCTACAGGCTACCATAAAAAAATAGGTAGACATTGCTCAAATGGCTTTAAGAATTAAAAATGTTTGTATATCTCTACTTAATGTCCATCAGAGGTGACAAAAATAGGCCATTTAACTTATTTGATGGAGAATTGTAACAGAACTCCATTGACATCTCAGCTCTACCTTAAGTCCAAGCTGGGAAGTTATGTGTATCAAAAAGAAAGCAAATCTGTTTCCTTTCCTCCCCCCAAGTGCATCTGACACAAGGACATGAGGGCGGCAGCTTGCACATTGTCTAACTGTCCCAGTGTGCTGTGGCCTGATGGAAGGTCTCCAAATTGCACCCAGGAAATCTCAGTTTGTTTTCTCTTCCAGATGGCCTACACTGCTTAACTCTGATATGTGAGTGAGGGCACGCTTCATACAACTCATGCTCAGCATTAGCCCAAGAGGCCAATGCTGGATGTAAACCCAAAGTTCCTCCACGATCTGTGAGGCATATGGGAAAGATCCCATTGCAAAGTCAGGAGACAATCCAACTGATGTTTTCTGCTTGTGTGGTTTTTATGGAATAAGTGACTCTTTTAGGATGGCATGACACCCTTGTTCATAACCATAACATTAAATAAAAATATCAAGCAGCAAGCATTTAAAACTCCCCCTTTCCCAACTCCACTCATTCCTGCTCTTTTGGCAGGAAGGAGATTCCAAAGACAACAAATGCTGAGGAGCTGGAAGTCTTGTGTCAAATCCTGGTGTGCTACTCCATCACTGCGTAACCTTGGACAAGCCACCTAACCACTCTGAGTATGTTTCCTCAGCTGTGAAAGAGGAAGAGCTGACTCACAGTGGCTGCAAAGAATAAATATGTGAGAGCACATAGCACAGGGCCTGGCATATAGGTATTCTCCGAGTATTTCGAGTCATCTTACCCATTGTTCTCAGCGTCTTTACATCACAACTCTTTCACCTCTCTAGCCATGGCCTTGCAAATGTAAAGGCAATAAACCATGGTAAATCCTGACCTATCAACACAACAAGAAAACAGCATACTAAAAACCATATTGGGATGAGAGTAGATTGGGTCTGAAAGTAGACTGGGTGTTTAATATAAACCAGCATATATTATCCAACAGAGTTCAACTATAGACAGCTTCATTTGAAAAGTTTATTTCCTCTGGGCACGGTGGCTAACGCCTGTAATCCCAACACTTTGGGAGGCCAAGGTGGATGGATCACGAGGTCAGGAGTTTGAGACCAGCCTGGCCAAGATGGTGAAACCCCGTCTCTACTAAAAGTACAAAAATTAGCCAGGTGTGGTGGCGGGCATCTGCAATCCCAGCTACTCGGTAGGCCGAGGCAAAGAACTGCTTGAACTCGGGAATCAGAGGTTGCAGTGAGCAAAGATCACACCACTGCACTCCAGCCTGCATGGCAGAGCAAGACTCTGTCTCAAAAAAAAAAAAAAAAACAGTTTATTTCTATTCTATTCCAACAATAGTTTCTAACCACCTTACTAACCAACTCTTCATGCCATTCAAAAGATTCAAGACTGAAGCTAAGTCAATGTTGTATCATTTTAAAAGTAACTTTACTAAGAATATCCCTTCTGCTTGTCCTCGTAGTCGATCAAATATATAAGTACCTGACATATCCAAACTCCTATCTTATATAAACTGCTGACCCAGCATGGCATTTCCCATCATTGCTTTCTAAAACACAGGAAATTTCAGTACTGAATAGCCAAAAGAAATTAGGACGACCCAGCCTCTAAAATACCTGAGTTAAAGGAAAACAAAATCATGTCTGAATGGATAATTCATGATTCTGACAGTCCAGCATTTAATGGTATTAACTACTCTACTAAGGATCTATCTAATGCACTTACGTAAGACTTTTTATTTCCATGAAATTGGATCTTTGGTTCAAAATTTAATCTCCTACCAAGAACTCTGGGCTATATAAGTGACATAATGGTGAGGTAGGCTCTTAATATTTCATTGCCGGGAATATAAATGAAATTGATCAGATTATTTGCCAAATAATGTTTCTTTAGCAGGGCTAACTCCTCCCCTAAGTGGACTGTCAAAGAGAGGAGCAAAAAACAGACTCTTGGCATTAAAGTTGTATTTTCCAGCTTAATTTTCCAGGACTCAAATTGAGCCATTAAAAAAAAAAAAAAAAAAAATCAGTGCACATAAAAAAAGTGCTTTGTTAGCTTATAGGACCTTTGTCTGGAAGGAATAAGCAAAGCCTTGGAGGTCAGATCTTTTGGCATATTGACTAAAATGAAAGATACAAGACATGCTTTTGGAACTATATAAGCCTCCTTCAGAATATTGTCACTATCATTCTTATGACATTAGTAATAATGAAAAATATATAACTACAATTTTACAGAATACAAAATTCCTAATAAACTTCGTCCTTTCTTTCCTATTGAAATTTTTCAAAATTGTTGGAAAAGGGGAATTTACTCTGTCCTATCTGAGACTAATGTTATTTTACTAATGTTGTTTCCAGGATATGGAAGGGCAAAATATAATTTGTTCAATTTTCAGATTCATAGTGGTCAGTGAATGACCTATTCATGCATAAACAAATATGAAGCAACACTATGACCAAAGCTTTCTAAAACTCTTAGCGTAAATGTATAAGTCAACAATGTTAAAAAGATGTGTGTAAAAATTCTAGCAAGCCCTTCCTGCCAAAGATGGAATATATTAATCAAACCATTAGAATGCTAATGTAGGAGATTGAGTTTATTCAACAAGTATTTACTGAGCCCTTACTATGTTCCAGGCACTATTTTAGGTGCTTGAGAGTATGTTGCATTGGTTAAAAATATACAAAATTCCTGTCTTCATTGTGCTTACACTCCAGAGAAAGGATACAACACAATAAACATCATAAGTAAGTAAATTACATAGTAATTTAGAAGGTGATAACTATTACCATACAACAAAATAGAGCAGTCATTGAGAATTAATGGTGACATGTCTTATCTGGAAATTTTCCAAAACCAGAAGAGGAAAAAGTAAACTTCTATCTTGGAAGACTATATATATATATATATCCGTACATAACAAAGGAAAATATTTCTGGCTCTTTAATGTTCATGGGATTTTCAAGCAAGAAATTAAAGGGATTTTTAAAACATGAAAGTAATACTGAAAACTAGGAAAAGTAGCTTTTGCAAAATACGTGCTCAATACCAAGTTATTGAGGCAGTGCGATCTGTGCTTACTGCAGGAGTAGGAGCTTCCACAGTTCTAGCAAATTCCATGATTCTGGTCATACTGCCAACCACAGTGGATCTGGAGAGCCAAGTGGGCCGAAGAAAGGCTGCTAGGGACAGACGAGAACTCAAATAGCTTTGAGATTTTTTTATTTCCATTTCCTTTTTTAAAATACAGCACCCTGCTTTTTTTTGCGTTAAAGGGTGAGCTCATTAAAAAGGAAAAGTGAAAAAAAAAAAAAAAAAAAAACAGGAACACCCACATTTCCAACTCCACCTCCCCTCTCAAATTGTTCAAGATGCACACATGTTTATTGTATATCAGTAGACCTAGCTCTTTCCACAGTTATCAGTGGTTAACACAAAACTACCAGGGATATATTTTTCCTTTCATTTAAATTCAAATTCCATTCCAACAAAGCAAACAAAACAACTAATGTCTAGTTTTTTAGCTTCTGGGGAATTAGGTTCCCAGGTAAGAACTGAAAATGGAGAAAAAATTGTGTTGCCATCTTTATTCAGAAAGTCATTATTTTCAGCAAAATGGGGCTGAGGCAGAAAATCCAGGTTGCAGGACTGGGAAAAAAGGAGTGTCTGCCCCATGGGACACTTATAAATTGTTCACTATGACAGCAGCCCTTTCTAGAGGTATTAATGTCATTAGGTTGTGATAATTCTCCAGAAACCCCAACAGCCCTGGATTAAGAACATCTGGAAATTGTTCAGATGACACAAATTTCTCTGTTTCCTGCTGTTAAGGCTTCCATGATGCCTCTCTGTGGCATCTACCACCTCCATTTTTTTCTTTTCAAACCTCCTCCTTTCAAATCAGGAAGTATACATAAAGTGCAAGTAAGGTTCATTCCCTCGCTGTGCTCCTAGGCTCTTCTCTTGATAGCATTACTGAATCTATCAGGTAAACCACTGGCCGAGTAGGATGTCTGCAGGAATTTCTGGAGTTAGCAAATGAGTTCATCAGGCAAAGAGAGTATCTGAAGATCAACACAGTCTTGGCAAGAAAGCATGAAGTACCACACACAAGGCAGGGATGTGAAGGATGCAAGAAGTAGCAGGGAGATTGTTGTCACTGAAGAGGCCATCTTTGGATCTCAAAGAATTTAAGAGAATTTGGGAACCATTACTAAAATGAACAAGGCCAGCAGATTTCAGAGCACGGTCAGTCTTCAGTGAGGGCAGATTCAGTTTTCCCTGGGTTGGGGACAGAAAGGAGAATAAAGAGGGTATGGAGTCAGCTCTGATGAGTTTTATGTCACAAATGTCACCAAAAAGCCTCCAGTAAACACTTCCCATCTTATATAAGCCTCCTAATAGAGCTCTGCAAAAGGATTCTCTCTTGACTTTGCAATGGGATCTTTCCCATATGCCTCACAGACTATGGAGGAACTTTGGGTTTTCATCCAGCATTGGCACCTCTTGGGCTAATGCTGAGCATAAGTTGTATGAAGTGTAGCCTCACTCACATATTAGAGTTAAGCAGTGTAGGCCATCTGGAAGAGAAAACAAACTGAGATTTCCTGGGTGCAATTTGGAGACCACTTTGGTATTTGAGAGGTATACAGTCCAAATGGGTTATGGGCTAGGCAATATTATATATGTCTCCTTACTGCAGGATCTCTTAGGGCCTTAATTTAATATGCTAGTGAGCAATGTGACTGTTTAAGGCAGGCATACAGCATGCAACATTTCCCACATTTTTGGGACCAGGAATTTACCAACTTGGCAGGATTTGTGTTTTAATGCAACGTATTTTGGGAAATGCTGCCTTCTAATACTGGTTGGAAGGGATAGGAATAGTGCTGTTACATTCATTTTATATCACATGAGCCCTGCTGTTATACTGAGAGTCACAGTCTCACCCAATATAATAAATTTTGCCATCATAACTAGGTTCCATTATATTTCCTTTGCAATATGCCAAAAATCATGGGCAAAATTTGATGTTACATTTCACTGGTTAACATTAATAGGAAAAAGTTAACTATTTCCCATATATCATAAACCATCATACATTCAGTGGGCATTCTCAGGGGAAGCCCCTTGCATTGTTTCTGATTTTTCTAAGAGCCCTAAGGCCAAGGTTTCAGGATAAAACCCATCAAGATGTCATTATATATAAAGCTAAGCGGTAACAGATGGAACAGAGCATGTTTAAAACTATATAAAATTGAATAAAATTCAAGGATTAACTTGATCAAAAGTCACAGAAAATTATCAAACACATACTAGTTAAATTCCTGAATTTCTTTTTGGCTTCTGCCCTTTCTTCAGCATCAAAGTACCAGACAGTCATAGCATATCTGTGAAAGAGAAGCAGATATAAGGAAAGAGGTTTAATGGTACTACTAGAAACACAAATGTCCTATAAATCTCACATTAAAAGTTTTAAAGTTTTCCCTATTATTAGAAGTCTACCCTGATTTATTTATTTTATTTTATTTTTTTTATTTTTTATTTATTTTTTTTTTGAGATGGAGTCTTGCTCTGTTGCCAGGCAGAGGTGTGATCTCGGCTCACTGCAACCTCCACTTCCCAGGTTCAAGTGATTCTCCTGCCTCAGCTTCCCAAGTAGCTGGGACTACAGGTGCACGCTACCACACCCAGCTAATTTTTAAATTTTTAGTAGAGATGGGGTTTCACCATGTTGGCCAGGATGGTCTTGATCTCTTGACCTGCCCGCCTTGGCCTCCCAAAGTGCTGGGATTACGGGTGTGAGCCACATGCCCGGCCTGTCTACCCTGATTTTAATTTAAAATTAACTTCTCTGGTTTTAATTCTATTTCAGTGTAATAAAATGCATAAGGAATTCCAGGTATGTGCCAGAAATTATCTTGGGCATTAGGAATTCAAGTGACCCTGTGATCAGATCTTCCTCTGCGATCTCAGGCTCAAAGTAGGGGAGACAGGTGATTTTGCAATAATGCAACAGGTAAACATGGCCTCTACAGAAAGGACTAGAAGGGAGTCATTCTACTAAATACTGGGAGACCCAAGTTGGTGGCGAGAACATAGAGAAGAGATGACATTTGAGTGAAGCTTTGAAAAACGACTTATGTAAATCACAGTATGTTTAAAACTCTTGGCTTGCTTTCTTTAGTTTTGGACATTGAGGCAAAATTGCAATTGAATAATAATAATGCCCCAGAGCTTTCTGCTGCATCCCCACTAATTTGCTTTATCCCATTCATTGGATAGACTGTAATGGGAGCCATTTCATGCTTGGTTTTTTTTTAAAGTTTCATTTTGTAATGATTGTTAGCTACTGAAATTTCTATAGCACTTGAGTTTTTTTCAAGGGCCTTCTCATCAACATTTGCTAATGTTTTCCCTGTAAGGCCAGTCATCATGAGATTGGGGAATAACCAAAGACTTCTGCCACAAACAACAGGGTTTAGTTGCATACCCCATAAAACACAAAAGCTGACTTCAGTGGTAGAATTCGTTCCCTGCTCATCTAGAAGACATTCCAATTTGGCAGTGGTAGAATTCGTTCCCTGCTCATCTAGAAGACATTCCAATTTAATTAGGCTTGTTAGGGTTTAATCATCATCCTACCAAAACTCTCTCCCCCTGCCCCTGAATGCTAGTCTCAGTATAAGCTGCACTCCATAGCCCTCCAATGCTGCCTGGCTTACTGCTTTAGACACAGACAAAGGTAAATGAAGAACTGAGAATGAAGATTTTTATCAAGATTGTCTAGATTGGTCCTAAACAATACTAAGATGTTCAGTTACTCTGAGAATCTTCAATGTGCACATGATAAAGAAAAGATTAATAAAACATCCAACTGTTGGACCATGGATACAGCAAGCCCAAGCCAATTTCAAACCAAGGAAAAGACAAAAAGAGAAAGTCAAAACAAATTACTCTTTCTTTTCTCAAGGTTCTTTCTCTGCTTGCAACTAGCGGCTTGTAAACTCATCCAAAGTAACCAGACAGAATTCCTGATATGTGACAGCCAACATTCTCTAGGCATAGTTCAACATTAGGTTTTTTAAAAAAAGGGAAAGAGAGATAAGAGAAGGGAGGAAAGGAGAGAAGAGAAAAATACTTTTGAGAAATTGGAATCCAATATGCTCACCTAATAGAAAACAACTTGTTAATAGTACTTTCAAACTGAGGTTAGCTTTGGTATGCTAAAGAATGCAAAGTTTCCCCTTTAATTTTTGTAGACTCCAAACAAGTTTGCTATCAGCTATGGGGTGTGGTCAATCCCCCACATGCACAGGACACACGTTTAGAAAGTTCTCTGGAACTAGGGTTTGTACAACAAGCTCCAGAAGAGGAATCATGGCTCCGGCTGTTACCTGGTTGCATAAGAAGGCTGCACTTCGTGTGGGTTCCTGCGATCTGACCAGAAGAACAGGAGTCTGTCAAAAATGGGCTCCACATCTGCTATGAATGACTTCCCCTCTGGAAATATCCGCAGGATCCCACCATGTAGCTGAAAAACACAAAGAAGGGGGATTACTTCTTACCTCTCATGTAGTTTATCAACAACCATATTTCAGCCCCATTTAGAAACATGCCATCTGCTAACCACCACTCCAAATGCATGGTACCCCAGATTTTTACTTCAACCTCATAGTTTGTACCAATTTGAGATGCAGTTTCACTCTTGTTGCCCGGGCTGGAGTCCAATGGCATGATCTCGTTTCACTGCAACCTCCGCCTCCCTGGTTCAAGCGATTCTCTTGCCTCAGCCTCCCAAGTAGCTGGGATTACAGGCATGCGCCACCGTGCCCAGCTAATTTTGTATTTTTAGTAGGGACGGGGTTTCCCCATGTTGGTCACGAACTCCCAACCTCAGATGATCCACCCACCTGGGCCTCCTGAAGTTCTGGGATTATAGGCATCAGCCACTATGCCCAGCCACTTTGTACCAAATTTTATATCAAACTTAGCTAGAGATATCTCCTTATTCACCTTAAACCAAAAAAAGCATTCCCACCCCCCACAGACATAAAGCCCATGGACGTAAAATAGAGTACTATTAGATTGAATCATACAGATTTGCCAATATTTGAGTGTTTTTGACTTAAAAAAAAAAAATACCCAGCAATCTCACATGGTTCCAGCTAACCATTAACAACTTTCTAAGAAAATCATCACATATAACTTCCCCTTCAATTAGAATTTACAGCTCTTCTGAACTCCCTTAGCTCCTACCTGACCTCATTAGTTGGAAGTTACATGCTCTTTTTACTGAACTTTCAGACCACCTAATCTGCACCTTTTATGACATATACCACTCTCTTCCTTGAATTATTATTATTTTTTACATGTCAACCTATTTCATCCTACTAGAATAACCATATTCAGAGTAGAATTCAGGCCTCACACGTCAATGTTGCTTCATAATACAACGCCTGACACTAGCAGGAATTCAAATATTTGTTGAATGATTCCAGACCTTGCAATTTATTATTACTAATCTGATAACTTTATTCTCTTGTCTCTATCAGCACCTCTCAAGATTTTAAAGGAGACCTAATGGATGTATTCCAGTCATGTTACCAAACAGGGAGAAGAGATAGGCCTTTTCACTGATTCAATGGTTTCCCAAGTTTTGTTTTTCTGTCTCTGGATAAAATATTATTGCTTTATGACAGCCAGTATTTGCCTAATGAACAGGAAATTGAGATGCAGAAGGTTCAAAAGCCAAATAAGCTTGAAAAGTTATCTGACTTCCCAGACTCCTAAATCATGCTTAACTTTCGGAAAGCATACCGAGTCCAGACGAATGTCTGTAAGCATGGAACCAGGCTTCATATCTCCATCTATCTATAAGTTCTATAATACAGAAATAAGCCACCACAAAGCCTTTGGCATTCACAAACCATAGTAAGCCATGGCAAGCAGCCATCAATGAGACATACCACCCCATGGGAGAGGACTGTGTGGGAAATCTCTCTTGGGGATGGTTTTATATCCTACAGTTCTATTTTTGTGGAACTTTCTCAATGCTGCTGCTGGGAGGGAAAAGTGTATATCCTATTCTGCATTGAGAGTCAGAACAACTCTGAATTAAACTGAAAAAAATTAATCCTTAATCCTAATATCAAATTACCTTCCCTTCATCAACCACCCTTCCCAGAGGTAGGGTTAATAATCACCCTACCTATCCCCCTCCAAATTAACTTCATTGTTTTCTTCTTAACAACTTTAGGACTAATTCCATTGTCGCAGGAGGTTATGAAATGGAAATAGAAATGTTTCATCAGTGGGAGATACAGCAACTATGAACTCAATATAAACTCTCCTCTAAGTTATCTGAATCATTTTCCTATAGTTTCTAACCCCACGCTCTACTCCTGTTATTCAAAAGTACCTTGGCATCCCAATTCTTGTTCAGATAGTAGATGCAGGTGATGCAGCGACCATCACCGTTGGGGTTGTCCACGTGGCGAACATAACCTGTTCCATTTCCTGGATAGCAAGCCACCATTGCCTATGGAGAAATCCCAAGAAAGCTGGTTAACAAAGCTGAGACAGACAATCTTCTCCTCCCACTGGTGAGCAGATAAGTAACACAGTCTCCTTGGGTGCTATGTGACATTTACAGGTAGTTGCTGGCTTCTTAATTTCATGTATGGTACATAAATTTGGACTCTTCTGTGCATAAGACTAATGGCCAGGTCATACCATGGCTCTGCCCAGTGGAAAGTGGTTCAACAATATTCCCATAGTTCTAGAACATTTTACACAGTCTTTCTTAAAGTAACCTATCTACATGCCCTATTTGCATAACCTATTTGTATGCCCTGCCTTTCTTCAATACTCCTTTTTGGAAAAGCAGTTTCTCATTTCCCATGCTACAAAATCAGAGTCACTAGGTGTGGAGTTTAGGGATTATGACTGTTTAGCAAGTGCCCCTGAATCACTCACACTGTTTCAGAACAATGGCTAAAGGTACTTGCATACACAAAGTGACAGAACCAATCACCAAAGGAGGAAAAGGTCAGGCTTACTCAATAAAATGCTTAGCATAGAAGGAATAGAGAAGATCAATAGGAAGCTGCACCCTAACTTGTTAACATAGAAAACACAGGGAGATTCCTTTCAGGAAAAAAGCCATGCATGTATCTTAATATGTGTCTTCTTCCTGATAATTATCAAATCAGGTGATAATCTGAAGTTCTCTTTGTCTAAGTGCTACCTGTATCAACCAGGTGGAAGAATAAAGTAGAAAACCATACCAAAAATCCTACTGAAAATTACTATTAGAGAAAACAAACCTCTAATTGTTCCATGGGAAAAATTATAACACAGAGTGGGGAGGGGGAAATAGACAGCCAGTTATTTTCTTCACAGGATACTGCCAAGTTTTAAAAATATTTTTTATAGGGATGCAGTAGGTGCAAGGAAAATATTGGAACCAGCAACATAAGATGAGGACAGGGATTTTTTTTCCTGTTCTACTCACTGATGTATTCTTAGCACCTAGGACAGTGCCTGACATACAGAAGGTGTCCATCTAAAATGTGATAAAGAAATCAATGAACTAGTGAATGGCTCTTTCTCTAAAGAGTAAGTTCACATTTTACCTAGATCAATAGCTATTTCTGTCATTTTAAAAGACCTATCTTCAAATATACATGTAAAGATCCAGGCCATATATTTCCTGATAAATGGCAGCGTTGCTTCATTGGTAAAATGACTGTTTGAGTAGAGCCCCAAGCTAATGGGCTAGTGGTTCAATGAATCAACTTCAACATGGCTGCCGAGTCACTCTCAATAGTAGCATGAAAACATGGAACTAGGCATCACACACCTTGCATACCAGACCGACAATAAGGCTGAATAGTAACTTGACTTTACAACAGTTTTAAAGCTTAAATCACCATCTCTTTCAAACTTCATATCCTCACGCAGCAAACAATCCCCATATCCTGCCTTTGAACATCAAAATGTCAATGTGATGTCATCCTTAGAGCTCAAGTTAGGCTGTTAGCTTGAACATCTTTCAGAAGGTGAAACTGTGAGGCGACGTCAGCAATAAAGATTTAACAAATGATGGTACCACTAAGCGAAGCACGGCTTGAGGAAGAGTGATAGGTAGCAAACAGAACTGATGGGCCTAGCAAGAGAAGAAGAGATAAATAAAGTCACCTATGATGACTAAAGAATTACCCACCCCTGGAAGCAGCTATTAGGATTATAAGAGCTACCACAGAGCTAATAATGAAAGTCGCTTAAGCCACAAACAATTACAGGCTGGATTCCCTATTATCTCAGGCTCCCCCCACTGAGTGTGTCTGAAAAGAAAAAGTATGACATCAATGCTATAATCTTATATGCTTCAACAGCTCTTCTCTAAGGAAAAGGTCAGTGGTCTGGAGGCCTGCCATAGTTCACTCTGCAACTAACTGTGATCCCAGGCTGTCTCTTTCCTATAAAGAGGGGATTGGGTTACACAGCTGTCAAAGGCCCAAGAAGATCTAAGACTTGATCTAAGCATCAACCCTTGAAAAAGCAACATAGTTCTTCAGGTCATTAAGGAGTGTTTCTCTGCCTCAGAACTCAGCTCAGATTAAAATATTGAAAAAAAAAAAAAAGATGGATACAAACTCACAAAAGTAAATCCTCTACTAAATGCTGCATCTATAAAACACACAGAGACAAAGAGCCAATTCCAGAGGACTTACTATTAGGACAAAACCCCTACATGTCAGCAAAGTATCTGACTGCTTAAGGGGGAGGCAAAGAGATAATTTTTCTGGCCAGAGTGAATATTCACCGTCTCTCCTGGTTCCAGAAACCACATGCATCAAGTTGGAAACAATGGAAGGAAACCATTTCGAGCATCAGTGGGCCAGTTGAGGCTACATTCGGCCAATTTTACCAGTGTGTTTTCTGGATGAGTGCCATAGGAGATGGGTCTTTGCTTGGGCACATTCCCAACTATTTGCTCGTCTTTGACAGGGTCTAAAACCATGAGGCTAAGGATGCACCGAGAAGCAAGCCTGACTTCAGTAACTAGCCATTCACTTCTGTGCCAATTTGTGCACGGGGCAGTAACAAACTCCGGAAGCAGATCAGTCCAACTGAGTTGCTATCTAAACCTCATCAAGCCGGGGAAGGGATTTAGTGTTTAACAGAAGAGAAGCCTTCAATGCTTTATTGTTAAAAGAACGGGCCAGAGTAATTTAATGATCATATAACAAACATGCCAAGCAATAAACTGACACATATCAAGAGGATGCCTACTTTAGTACAGGTTTTTTATTTTCTAAAACTTCCTGACTAGATTAATATTTGAAGTTTACGCAAGTTTAACACATTAGTGTCATCTACAGCAGCACATACAGTATAGTCCTACAGTTCTGTTCTTGGATATGCTGATAAATCTACGTGTCCCCTTACACATTTACCGTTCTGTCCACTGACATTATATAGTGTACCCACCCACCTCCCACCATCCCCATTCCCAGAGGCCTCTCCTTAGCTCTGTAGCAATAGGAAATGAGTGGAGAGGTGAATCAGGCGGGCCCAGGCTGGCTCTAGACCAGAATATGTGCTCTAGAGACGTATGCAGCCATGTCCAGACAACAAATGTATATGTATTCTTTGAAGATATACACAGATATATAGAACCGTAACAGTCAAAACCCAGTATAAAAAAGTGGTCCCCAAATGCCACAGGTAGAAAAGAAAACAGTGGTTCTGTTAAGAGTTACCAGTGAGCTGACTTCATAAAAAAAAAACCGATCTCATCAAGTTCAAAGGTAAAGTTGAAAAATAAAAGTCCAGGATTTCCATTCCAATGCCTAAACAGAATGCTCTTGAATGCCATCAACCGCAGCTTGACTGCATGTAAAAACCATTTCAAAAACTTGGCATCAGTGACCTCCACCATCCACTCAGCAATGATGATCATTTTTTCAGACCCACAGGTGAGAAGGGGGTACACCCACCCTGCAGTTAGACTTACCACTTCTCTACTAACAGTTGCAACATGTATTTTCATAGAAATGTATTTTACATTGCTCATGATTTGAGACAGATTCGCTAGTATGACTCAATCTTGAACAAGTTATAATAAAGTGGCATTTTATACAAAATTTAACTCACCAAATTAAAGTATTAATTAGATCTCATTTTATTTGCAAAATTTGCAATAAATGAAAATCCATTGTTTAAGATTTGTTGAGAATAGCATGATTTCAAAACTGTCTGGTTGAAGGAGCTTTAAACTAGTATTCTGATCTACCGACAAATGCTAGATCCCCTCTAGCTGCTAAGTAGAAATACCAGCCAACCTTTGTAAGGATTCATTTTGAATTAGGCATGCTCTTGGGCAAAGCATACTGAATAAAATGCAACCTAAGTACAGGACAATCTGCATTTAACTTATTTACACCTTGGTTTCTTCATCTGTAAAATGGGTTTATGAAGACTCAGGGTGATAATCCATGTAAAATGCTTAATGCACGGCCTGGCACACACTAAGTGCTTAATAAATGTTAGCTATTTTTAAAGTTGATGTGTTATGTTTGTTTCCCCTCAACTGAAGCTGTAGAATGTCTCTTCTTCAGAGACCCAATTCTACTTAAGTGTTTTGTAGTTTTGAACCCAGGACTGGCAAACTAAAATAGCTTTCCATGTTTGCGAGTAGCAAATGATTGAAGCCAATCAGGTACACATGAGTCAGAACTCGTGTGTGTTATGCCACCTACGCTGAGGGGACTTGCTGTTATTTTCAATGAGAGCAAATCTTCAGATTTTATGAGAGTAGCAGGCAATCAGATTTTTATGTAAACTCTTGAATATTGTTGATCCCAACTTTTTAATCAGGGCTATAAATAAATACACACACACACACACAGACATATATATATATATATATATACACACATATCAGGCTATATTTTGAGATCACCGTGTGAGGACTTCCAAGAAGTAAAGCTACTTTGAGACAGCTGCTGAGTGGGCACCTTCCCCATCTCTCTCCACCAGACTCAAACACATCCTGTCCAAAGACAATGCCTCATCCTGAATGCCATCCACATTCCAATTGCATCCTCACACCTCGCTCCATCAAGTCCGTCCCCCATGTCCACCCAGTACAGAGCAACAGAGACCCAGGATCCTTCCCTTCTCCACCATAAGGCACAACGACACAGGCACAACAACACAGACAACTAGATGTGTAAAGAGTTGGGGGCTGGGCGCGGTGGCTCACACCTGTAATCCCAGCACTTTGGGAGGCCAAGGTGGGTGGATCACAATGTCAGGAGTTCAAGACCAGCCTAACCAACATGATGAAACTCTGTCTCTACTAAAAATACAAAAATTAGTCGGGCATGGTGGCGTACGCCTGTAATCCCAGCTACTCAGGAGGCTGAGGCAGGAGAATCGCTTGAACCTGGGAGGCGGAGGTTGCAGTGAGCCGAGATTGCACCACTGCACTCCAGCCTGGGCGACAGAGCGAGACTGTCTCAAAAGATATACATAAATAAATAAATAAATAAATAAATAAATAAATAAATAAGAGTTGGGAGGAAATACATGAGACCATGCACCTTCTTTTGCTTGGAAAAATAGCCAAGCAACTCATCACAATGTAGACTGCGATAGCTGAAGTTTTCTGGCCAGAAATGGGTCTCATTTACATTCGAGTGACAACAGCCTAGGTGACAAACTTGCCAATGTTTTTAGTCAGCTGTGGGTAGAGGAGCTGAAGGCTACACTTCCAGGGCTATTTTTCTACGTGGTTTATGTTCAGCACAGATTTTAACACACACCTTGACTGCGGCCAGTGAGCAGGGCATCCCCATGATCACATACTTTAGGTCCTGCCTTCATCAAGGCACCCTGCTGATGTAGGGGCCCCATTTGGTAATTCGTCTGAGGGAGGGGAAAGGGGATTAGTAACTGGAACAAAGGCACTATATGTGCTAGCAGCAGCTCTAAAACTGAAATTCTCCTATTTAAAAAGAAAGAAAAACCAAAAAAACCTTTAGGTATTCAAACTGCTATACGCAGGCATACTGGAGGAAAGGCTGGAGAAAAAAAAAAACAAAACCTGAAAGAGACATGCTCTTTACAAGTTTTATTTAAAAAAAAAAAAATCTAAAGACAAATTAAGCCAAAATGTCCAATTCCATTACTTTCCACTTGGCTCTGACAAGGAGTGAGAGAAAAGAACTCAAAAAATCATTTGCAACTTAAATCTGGAGGACATGAAAAGCAAACTGGAATTACTACTTTAGCCTTCTAACATCTCCCTTGTTCAGGGATATGTGACCTTCAAGGACATCTTGTGGGATCTACTGTTGTCAAGTAAATTAAATTCCTACAGAACAATGTTCACAGGGCCTCTTTACAAGACGATGGCAACTATGCAAAGCTTTCTCCAAGTTTTAAGAAAATGTCACTGACACAAAGTTCACATTTGCTGCCAGCTGGTCTTATCCTTTATATAGAATTGAAGAAAAAAGGTCTCAATGTGATGATGAAGCAGTGCTAACTTGTAAGTATTAAAAGTGCTTTAGAATTTTTATACATTCAAACTTCACCTAGACAGGCATGAAGAAAATAGTTGTAGCAAACGTGAGCTCTTAGAAAAGTAAGAAATTTTGTGTAAACTGTCATCAGTTATCTTGGCATCTTGCTGGTTATCTTTGTTGTTGGTTAAGAGCAAGCCTAGCCATCCTATTTCCTGACTTCTAGTGCCTCTAGTTACAGACTGATGTAACGAAATGAGGGGGAAAGAGAAAATACACTTTTGGTGGGCCATAACACAAGCTGTGTCCAGCCACCACGTTCACCTTCCCAAAGCTTCAGCATCTCACCAGACCATTTGGAAGATTCAGAATACCAGACAAATACCTGTCAGGTAGGTAATCCTTTCAATAAACCCCAAATTATTCATGAAAATGTTTTTTACTACTCTACTTCCACAATGCAGACTACTTCTGCCTTCCTCATTTGTCCTAAATCCGCACTAAAAATAATTCCTCTCGCAGAACCTACTTACCCAGAACACTGCTACACATGACCTTCCTCCCAAGGTAGAACAACGGTTATCACGTACCTACACCTGAATTTTCTAATATTGTAGAAACTTCAGAACTTCTGAAAATAAAAAATAAGAAGTCATAACCGACTCTCGGTTGCTTTAGTGAAGTGGGTCTGCCCACACCCTCCTGGTCAGGCGAGAGCACTGTGCCTGAATAGCAGAGAATTTACCATCTTCACTTCAAAACCTGTCCTCAGATGAACTTGGTCCTAGCTTCAGGATCATTAACTACCCAGAGTGTGGAAGTATCCATCTAGTTCTCCTGGGTCAGTGATGACAGTTCTACCAGGCACAATAGCCCTTTGAGATTCTTACATTAAAAGGATGTAAGAAATATGCACGCACACACAGAAGTCTGCACAAAATTCCAGGGGGTTCAAAGGCCTCTAAAGTTGAACTGTGCGGGATCAAGATTCTATTCCAGGAGATCCCGCATTTCATGCACGACCTTCTGAGTGAATCGCCCTCCCCCAAGAAGCCACTGAAAGGCTCAGAGGCCAGGAATTTAAGAGACTATTGTCATTCCTTTCTGCATTGTGGTTAATTCTTCTCCTTGGAGGGGATTCAGCCAGAGCCCATGCAATTAGGCACAGTAAACAGGCCCGGCAACATCGCCATATTAATACAGGGTGTTTGGGTTTGGGCAGGCCGCCCTTCCCGTGGAGGACTGGCTGTAAGCCAGCAGGGTGATGGCTGAGTGACAGGGCTACGTGCGCTGCGTGAGGGTGGCAGCCAGCCCACACCCGAGCACACCGCCAGGCAGCCTGAGCTGGGAACGGACACTGGGAACCATCCCCCTCCCCCATCGCTACCCCAGTCACCAGAGAAATGTTTTCAACCGGGCTTCCTCACAATTATAAAATCAGCAAAGGTCAGTCCAGCCCAGGGATAAGGACATCAAGACGCATTTAACCATTTCCTTTCTGATGCCTTTCCCCAAATATTAACAGCTGCTGTTTCCTGAGAAATCGTATAGCCGGGTGGCATTTTGCACATATCTTGTTTAATTTCCTGGTTACTGGGAAGGTGAGCAGCAGTGTGTGCCCTGAGTCACACCGCTCCAAGTCCTTGGTAGAAGTCATTAACCCTAGAAGTTACCCTATGGACCTAGAAGTTATCACAGGTATTTCTATAGAGAAACATAATATTCAACTTCCTTTGATATGAGAAAACAGCCTTATCAGAACAATAAAATATCACCTATGGCTCTCTGAAGGCTTGGAGCATAACAGAGACAAGGAATACTTGTGACTGCAGGCCCATCAGAGAATGGAATATTTGAAATTTTCATCTGAACTTAATCCTAAAATACTTAAAGAATCCATAACTCAAAATAATTGGTAAGACAAGACTTTAATAATGGATAGTACATGAAAAGACTTTAATAAGGGATAGTACATGAAAAAACGAAGTTACCAATCAAAATGTCATAAAAAATGCCTTGAAACAATCATCTTAAAACAGGAGAAACCTACATATGCATTTCAGCACTTGGAAAAACAGATCTGCTGAATGAAAGAAATGACACACAGCAAGTTAGCGTAGATTAGAACTCATGAAATTCAGTGGCTATATTTATTTACTAAACAAACATTTGTACAGCATTTACTATGTGCCCGACACTGTTC
The DNA here is from genome assembly GCF_028885625.2 of Pongo pygmaeus. Lineage (NCBI taxonomy): Eukaryota > Metazoa > Chordata > Mammalia > Primates > Hominidae > Pongo > Pongo pygmaeus. The sequence goes on from NC_072388.2 coordinate 32,275,840, forward strand.
CGTGTGCTTCACAAATCGGACCTCCTTCACACTTCCTAACAACCGCATGAGGTAGGAACATTATCTCCATTGAGGAAATGGAGGCACAGAGAGCTTAGGTAACTTGCCTTTCTGAACCCAGCTGGTCTGACTGAAGAGTGTGAGGTCTTAAGACATGCTTTACCAACACAGTTTATCTAATGTCTGACATTAGCAAATTCACCCCCACCTCATTTTTGAGGGAACTAAGATCTTTGGTTCTACTTGAAATATTTGACTCCACCTACCTCATCCTTGCCTATCACCCTTCCAGAGTGATAGAAAAATCACAAAATACAAACAACTGCAAGAATATTTTTTAAAAGAGTGTGCTTGGTATTCAGTCTGTAAACTCAAAGATCCAAAGGGGGAATTTTAACAAAGGCAAGAGGACAAGAAAATTGACCCTACTTGTCCAAGTCGTCTTGTCTTTGCTTTGGTTATTCCCAGTGCAGGTCAACCTCAAGCCCACCATAAAATCTCCGTAGCCCCTGCAGGGCCCACATGGGCCTCAAATGCAGTTGTCTTGCCAAAGGCCAGACATTCACCTCCATTTACCGTTAACAGGAGGGAATTGGTTCCAAAATTTGCTTCAGTTCTAGTTCTGGAAAATTAAATATGCTGGTACAAATAATAGGCTATAAATGTGAACTAAAAATCTGTTTCGTTTTTTTTTTTTTTTTTTTTTAGTTTTAGCAATAAATAATCTAATGTCTGATCAACTGACCTCTGATCAGTTAACAGGGAAACTGTAGGAAGATACGCCACCATCCCTATCTAATCTCTTCTTAATGCATTAACTTTACTCAATGGTTCTCAAACTTTAGCATGTATGAGATCACCTGGAGAACTTGTGAATTTCTAACTCAGGAGGTTTGGGGAGAAGATGAAGAATTTGCATTTACTGCATGTTTCCAGATAATGGTGATGCTTCTTATCCAGGGACCACAGAGAACCACAGCCCTTATATGGCAAAGTCGAGAGTTTTTGTGCAATGCCTCACCCTAAATGATAAAGGTAAAGAGGAATTAGTCAACTGCCCTAGTTAATTTGGGGAGCTGAAAGTGGGTGGGTAGAGCAGTAATGAGGAGAATTACTCTGGCAGTTTCTGGCATCAGCTTTGCAGTGTCATTCCCAAAGCTGGCAGGAAACTTTCCAATTGTAACTTTCTAGCATTGCTGTTTTGTGTTGGGCTCTGCCTCTGAGGATTACTGTCATATCAGCGCTGGGGTTGAATGTTGGTGTGAGTCTACTCTCTCCAGGAATCAAATAAAAGGCACTGAAAGCAACTATATTCCTTCTCAAATGGAAATGTCATCTCAATTTTAATTCCTTATAATCCTAGAAGTAGACATATAGTATTATTGTGCCTATGTTATAGATGACGAAAGTGGGCTCAGAGAACTGACTTACCCAAGATCATAGGAAGATGAAATAAAATCTGAAGTGTCCATCCTACTGTCAAGTGGTAGGTGCTGACCAAATTTAAATTCAAAAATGAAACAAGTATCTAACTCATCCATGAAGAAGTGGAAATGGAGGACCATGAAACTTGCCAGGGGCTGAGCTAGGACCAGAACCTGGGGCCCTAAGCCTCATGGCCCTGGCATCTCTGAGCCAGACCTGTAGGTATGAGCTGCCAGGATCCAGGTGTGACTCAGGTATTTCTAGGGTGAAGCCTAGGATTTTGAAACTGAGAAAAAAAAAAACTTACAAAGCTAAGGTCCTCCTTTGAGATGGTCTCACATAACATGTCACTCTAATAAAATATTTAAATAGTTAGGCATCAAATTAGAGACTAAGCTGCAGCCACCCATCTTCCCCCGTCATTCCCCTCCACCCCTGCAAAAAAAAAAATTCTAGCTTTTTTTTTAACCCTCAAATATCCATCAAAATCAAAGTTCCTTTTGAAGATGAAATTAAGCCAACAAACACCTATGAAGTATAAGGGACTGTTCTAGGCACTAAAAGTATATACAAAGCTTAACAGTCTCTGCATTCAAGGAATTTCTAAGCACATGGTGGGCAGCATAAACAGCCCAATAAATCCATGTACTGGGCAGCCTGGATTGAGCCACCGCCGAGTTCTGGGGAGCAGAAGGGAAGACTTCAGCGAACAGGCACTAGAAGGTGGTAGAGATGGATTTTTGATGAATGGAAGACAATGGGGAAGCTCATTATGCCTGGCAAGTTAGTTTCTAGCATTTCAGGGACTGGGAGGAAAGGAAGGCAGTGGTGGGAAATCAAGTGTAGAAAGGTCAGATGTGGTCAGATATAGAGGGCTGTCAAAGGTGGCTAAGTTTACAGTCTTTACAGTGTTGTATAGCAGATAATGAAGAAAGAACATGGTTGGATTTTTGGATTATTTTAAGCACGGAGACCACATGATTAGAATTGGGTTTGGGACTACTACACCCTAGCAAAAGTACATAAAATGGATTACAGGGAGAACAAGAACCAACGGCGCGTGATTTATGGTTACGGTAAGTTACTTTAAAAAATTTCCCCCTCAAGCATTTTTCTACTAAGAAAGGGCCCCTCAAGGATTTTTCTACTAAGAAAGGGAAGAAAATTTAGTTTAAAAAAAAAAAGACAACTTGAGGTTCTATAGTGAACCTAAAAAGTAAAACTAAACAAAGAAAGCACAATAGGCCCTTCTCTAGCAATACTGCATGTTCTCGCCTGAATCTTCAATATTTTGTGTTTAAAAGGGGTTTTGTTGGCCTGGCCTGGTGGCTCACACCTGTAGTTTCAGTATTTTGGGAGGCCTGGGCAACATGGCAGAACCCCATCTCTATAAAAATAAATAAAAGGGTCCCAAACAGTATATCTTTACAGCTTCCAAGCAATGCTCAAATGAAATTATCCTGACAACTTCAAAAAGATGGAACTTCAGGTTCTCATATTAGAATAAAAAATAGATGTTATTGACACCTGGAATTGAGTTTTTCATTTTGTCTTCTTCCCACTGACAAAGAATTGAGGTTACTATCATATTATTTGATTCTTTGTATTCTGGAATTATTTTTGTATGGCAACAGTAAGTATTTTGGCCTCATTTTGGAAAGAAAAAATAATGTTTAATATGAGATAGGCACATGTACTCCAGAACTTGAGAATCATTGTACCTTCTAAAGAATCAAAAATTAGCTTGATTTAATGAGGAGGTACCGACACTGTACTGAACATGGAGAACACTAAGTAACAAGGTACCAAATGAATCCAATACAAGATCTGAAAGCCTGCATTATACACCAGCAAACCCAGGGTCTGTAAGGCTGGGATTGTGTTGGGACCTGGGCAGGAAAACATGTAGTCACTACAGACTCACCAAAAACAGGGACAGAAACTCACCCACAAATCAATATCGAAACAAGATGCAAAATTAAAGTAAGTGTCATACTGGTTTAAGATGGAAATAATCGAGAGAAAGGGGGTACAAATTCTATGTATAATTAATCAAGACAACTAATCTTGCTTGGCAAACAGACACACAGCACTGAATCTGAGCCAAATCAACGGCTCCTGGCAATCTGCCAAAGCTGAACTCCTTAGTCTGGCATCATAAAATGATTTGTCTGTTGTATTTACAATTCCAGTGCCTCTGGATTCAGCTACCCACTGGGCACCCCGGCAGATGCCCAGCAAAATACATCTGAACTATCATTACTGTCAGAACATGTGCATTTGACAAACACTAGAGAAAAGCGACACCCGTTTCTTAGAGCAATATTAGTTAACAACTACAAAGTGCTGCTACCAAGGAATTGTCAAGTCTGTTGCCGTAATAATTAACAAAAAATTAATAATCTTCTCCATAATGTTAACCTGCAAGCTACTCCTTGGTCTTCAGTGGGCACGGATCAAAATGTAATTTAATTTACCTAGGGCTGCAAAGTTGGGTCAAAAGCAGAGGCCTTGCCAAACCAAACATGGCCCACAGGTGAGCAGCCTTCCAAGCTTTATCCGGAAGTACACAAGATGCTGGCAGTGCTTAAACTCTACTCATTAGAGGTTGGGTAGAACTCCACCCTGACCTTTAAGCTTCCTCAGAGAAATCTTTCATACATGGTGTGGTCTTGGGATAGGGTCATAAAATGGAGGGCTGTTTGTTACTTATGAAATTACAAGTTTTTCCAGCCAGATTCAGGAATCAGGAAAAATTTTACCAATTTTGCTTGAGCTGAAGCAGAAAGGTTAGAAAGGGAAATCATTCATGATACTCCAAAGCCTAATGCAGAGACAGGCTTGCATAACTCCACTTAAGGGTGTTTATCAATTTTCAGTCAGAATTATATTTAAAATTCGCAAATAAAATGGTGATGCCACTGAATTAACCTACTGACCCTGGTCCCAGTCTGTCTGACTCATGGACCAACCCCAGCCAGTGTAGCCCCTTCTCTATTTTTTTTTTAATTATTATTATTATTTTTTTTTTGAGATGGAGTCTTGGTCTGTCGCCCAGGCTGGAGTGCAATGGTGCAATCTCGGCTCACTGCAACCTCCACCTCCTGGGTTCAAGCAATTCTCCTGCCTCAGCCTCCTGAGTACCTGAGATTACAGGCGCAAACCATCATGCCCGGCTAGATTTTGTATTTTTAGTACAGACGGGGTTTCACCATGTTGGCCAGGCTGGTCTCAAACTCCTGACTTTGTGATCTGCCCACCTCGGCCTCCCAAAGTGCTGGGATTACAGGTGTGAGCCACTGCACCCGGCCACCCCTTCTCTATTAAAGTACATTTTACCCATCCCTTCCCAAGGATCTGCTCAAGATATCATCTCTCCAAATATGAAAACAACTACTGAATGACTGAGACATTGGATAGATGTGATTTCTAATATCTCTCTAGCCCTAAAAACCCATATTATTAACATCCTGGATAGTTTTGATCACTTGTTCTGGTTGCTTCATTTTAAGTTAACAGAGAAATTGGAGAAAACCCAAAGAGAAACAATGACCAATGAGCGTAAACGTGCGCTTTTTAACCAGAAAAAGAGAAAGAGTTGGTGACAACCACTGCACACTACACTCAACTCTCAGCTTAGTTCTTCAGGTGGTTTTATAATCACTGGGCACTTCCCTTCCCCATCCACGGACAAGTCTCCCACAGTGTGCAGCACTGAGCGATCTGTGAATGAATTAAATCGATATCCCCTTATTATCCACTTCACTGAAGCAGATAAGGTTATAGTGAAGTGGCCAGTGGCCCAAAATTGAGCAAAAGAAATTACAAATTAAACACACACACCCTCCTGCCTTCTTTGTTTCCAAGTGTCATTCACAAAATAGACAAAAAACCCCACGAAAACTTGCCCATTGGAGAGACTTGTTTCTCTGTCACTGGGACTGTGTTCTGTAAATTATTACTGTGGAGTAATTTCCTTCCTCCAGGAGCTAAGTTATTTTTAATACAAAAGCTTTTATAGGAATCCCTTACATCCTTACAGAAAGATGATCCAGAGCTTCAAGCTCAGCACTCCTTCTCCCCAAAATACCTTATTCACAGTGTTCCAGAGCTTCAAACTCAGCACTCCTCCCCCAAATACCTTATTCACAGGTAGATTTTTAAGATTCTAATTGCAGAGATATCATTTATGGTATCCAGCTCTCAAACTCTGTGCTCTAAGAACTATAACTCTCATGGGCCCTGTGCCAGACTACGGCTGATAGATCCCTTGAGCCAAGGTGAGACAATCAGACTTTCTCCCAGGCGATGAAAACAGGGATCCAGGAATGTTACTGAAGTCTCTGCTCACCTGCAACTAAAGGCTGAGATGGCCATTGTGGGGCAGCCATCTTGAGCCACGTGCATGGAAAGGCAGCAAAAGCTGGATTGAAAAGAGGATAAGAAATGAAGAGCAAAAGCAGGGAAGCAAAGATGGAGGTCATGAGGCTCCTGAGAAAAGAACACACCAGGTATCCTGGATGTTAAGGACTTTCTGGTTCCTAGTTCATACCTCGAAGCTTCTGAGAACCCTGACTGCATTTCTTGCACTCGGATTCTGCGAGATCACTTCATAGTACATTACTTCATTTTTCCCTTAAAGTAGTTTGCAACCATGATAAGCTCCATTAAATAATGTATATTCCTGACCTCACATGAGAAGGGTGGGCCAAAACTGTTATTGCTCAACAGCAAGGAATAAACACACCACCTTGTAACACATCTTCTTTTATTCATAAATGTTTTGCTGTTTCATCATTCCTCTTTATTGTTTCCAGGGGAGGACCAATCTGTCTGTTCACAATGCAGTCCTCACAATGCCATCTTCATCTTCCAGAGCTAGTCTGGTCAGGAATCCTAGGAACAAACCCTATCAATAAATGTTTTCCTAAAAATAACAGTAGAAGCCAGGCACGGTGGCTCACACCTGTAATCTCAGTACTTTGGGAGGCACCAAGGCAGGCGGATCACCTGAGGTCGGGAGTTAGAGATCAGCCTGACCAACAAGGAGAAACCCTGTCTCTACTAAAAATACAAAATTAGCCGGGCGTGGTGGCGCATGCCTGTAATCCCAGCTACTCAGGAGGCTGAGGCAGGAGAATCGCTTGAACTCAGGAAGCAGAGGTTGTGGTGGGCCAAGATTGAGCCATTGAACTCCAACTTGCGCAACAGGAGCAAAACTCTGTCTCAATAAATAAATAAATAAAAATAACAGTAGGAAAACTGTTCTCTATTTTTTTCTTCAAATGTACTCAACTGACCCACTTCAATGTTTGAGGGTTTTCTTAAGCCTAAGAATTAGTCAAGTGTGAATGAGACCATCCTACAATTCAAAGTATACGAAAGTATAAATTCGTTCATCATCGCACCACCACCCCTGCACAGTATCCCACACAGGCTGAACACTCCATAACATTTGCTGAATAAATGAAAGGTCGGAAGTAGGAGAGAATAAAAGGAAATAACACAGTCTCTGGAGTTAGACAAATCTAGGTTAGGATCCCAAATTTCCCCTCTGGAGACTTAAAACACTGATGAAGGCTCGGAATTCTGCTAAAAATTTCATAAACATCATCTTATTTAATGCTTCTTCCTCCAACAGCTCTAAGGCATTATTTCCTTTCATTTTGCACCTGGTATAAACCAAGCAACCTGCCTAAAGCCACAAAGTTAGTAACACTGAGCCTAAGCTCCTAGCCCCCACTTAAACTGTTTCTTACCACTGACTTTGAAACTTTGGGCACAATATTTAATCACTCAATATGTTTAAGACTGTGTTTCTGAAGATTAAGCAAGATAGTATTTGTAAAGTACATAGCACAGTGCCAGACAATACAAACTGCTCAATAAAAGGTAGTTCTTATTATTAGAGTCACTAACTAGTGAGTCTACAGTGAGCTGTTTGAAGCAGACGGACTTTTGGTTCTAAAAATTATACATTCTCTGGAAAACAGCCATTTTCAAGATCTAGGCAGCCAAAGAAAAAGGAGCAAATTATGACCAATATTTATCTTGGATATGGTCTAAAATCTCCAAAAGGGAGTAGCGGATAAATCCTTTGCTAGCCTGAAAGCAATGATCATGCTTGAAGTTAGGGGGCGCCATACCGCTGTACATTACAGGAACCACTTCCCAAGGGGTCTTCAACACCCTTGGATTTTTCTTCAGCAAAGATGAGGTAGATAAATTCTGACCATTAACAACTTTCTTGGCAGGAAGCGGAACCATCTAATATTTCTTTCTATATTCTTCCACAATTTCAATTTTAGATCCGGTGTATCTTTCTGTTTTACTCCCAATATCTTTGCTATTGCTTCATTGAGACAAAGGGCAATATTATATTATTCAATGATCTTTCAAAGTTTAGCAAAGAACAAAAAAAAAATGAAATTTGGGTAAGTGCATGAATAAGCATAACCTCAAGAAATTTAAAGTAGCTAAAAAACAATTGGTCTAAAAAAAGTACATATTGGCGATTGTTGAAATTGGGTGATGGGAGCCCATTATATTAGCCTCTTATGTTTATGTATGTTTGAAAATTTCCTTAGTTAAAACTTAAAAATAAATTTAAGGGCCAGGCACAGTGGCTCACGCCTGTAATCCCAGAACTTTGGGAGGCCGAGGCAGGCGGATCATGAGGTCAAGAGATCGAGACCAGCCTGGCCAACATGGTGAAACCTTGTCTCTACTAAAAATACAAAAATTAGCTGGGCATGGTGACGTGCCTGTGGTCCCAGCTATGCGGGAGGCTGAGGCAGGAGAATCACTTGAACCCAGGAGGCAGAGATTGCAGTGAGCCACTGCGCTACAGCCTGGTGACAGAGCAAGACTCCGTCTCAAAAATAAATAAATAAATTTAAAACTTTAGTTTTTCTTGAAAACATGCGTGAAAGATGAACCAGTAAACTGGGTCTCTATCACCGCTCTGGAAAGCAGCACAAAATGAGGAGCTCAGTTGAGGGATAAAAAGTGAGTGAAGAAAAAGAAGGATAAATTAAGGTGAAACCAACATAAATCATGTAGAAATGGAAAGTGTTTCTACGATGACTTTAATAATGAACTTCAAACAAGAAACCCAAGACCACAAGACATCACTAAGGAGACTTCTGTATACAAGCAAAGCACACTTAAAAAAATTTTAACTACACTAATTGTTTGCTCAAGCCTGGTTTACATTTGGTTCTAATTGGCCAGGGAATATTCCAATCGAAAGGTGATTTATCTAAAGGGCAGGGAGCTTTGTGACAAACCAGCCAAAGTAAACCTGGAAATCTGGGCGTGGGACGGATAAATTTTCTTTTCAACTCGCGATCACCTTCTGACAGGGTCACCTGAAAAGTTTTTCATTCCACCAAAAGATAACCTAAAATTGATGAATCATATCCACAGGATCTTTCTTTCCCCTACCCTAACTTACACAGTGTTTTTCCTTCCATTTGAGTTAAATTCTAGTCTGAAACCCTATCCCTATCCATTAAGTCAAAGCTAAATAAAAATATTTAACTTTCAATGTTAGTGGCCTCTTTCTATACGAATTAATCCTGACCTCCCTCAGAGCAAATTCTGCTCCTACAATGATGAAGAAAAACTCCTAACACCTAAATTTACAAGAAACATTCAAAAACCCAGTAAGAAGCCGTCTGCTCTTCCAGGTAGAAACTACCAGCATCTCAGCAACACTGAGGCTGACCCTTCCCCTCCCCGACCCACCTCCACCACAGAAGACAGCAAGGTCATTTAATGCAAAAATCAAACTAGTCAAAGACAAATGACTAATCCACCACCAACATGATGGAAGAAGAATGAAGAAACACTTTAACATCAATCTTCTACAGAGTTCAGCTAACGCGGATTTTTTTTCCCCAAAGTAAAATTTAGAAAGCACTATCTTCTAAGATTTACTTTACTTGGGTGCATTAATAACGATGCTTTCAGATATTCTATTCACGGCCTCTTGGCTTGGAAGTTGTACAGCAAACTATGACTCCCCACTGCACTCATCCACCTCCACCCCTTCACTCCCACACGTTTCCAATCCTCACCACTTAGCCTTTATTCAGTGTTCCTCTCAGCGTATTAGAGAAATGAGAGAACAATGGTCTGTTTTGAGACAGGATCAGTCTTGAGACTGATTTGAGAAATACTATATTTATTGTCAAAGAATGGTGCATAGGTGAGTGTTCCATCTTCACTCTCCTGCCGGTATACTCTGCTTCGCTGTTTCAGTAAGAGTTTTCCGGAGTTCTGAACGTCCCTTGACCACGCCATAAGACAAGCGCAAGTCACTCAGAATTGCCACTGGAAAACTGGCTCAACTATCATTTGAGGAAAGACTGAGAAAGCCTATCCCCAAGATAAATTACCACCCAGGGAGTCACTTCCTGCTATGTGAACAAAAACCCGGTTTCTTTCCGGAGGTGCTTGACTACTCTCTCGAGCACTTAACTGGTTGTTTTGACTGGACTTTGCCATCAATTCATAGTTAGGAAAAGGAAGGTGGTGGTGTAGGGCTCAGCATCAGGAGAGAATTTTCAGTCAAGAAGATGGTCTAACAATGTGCTAGGTCCCAGAGGGCAGAAGCAGCATTCAGAAGTGGAGTTTTACCCTTTCACACCTGCCCAACTCCACAAACCAACTGCCACATGGCAAAATCACAACTGCCTCCAGAATTCTGAGTGCTTTTGTAGAAATCTCTTCTGACCACAATGAAGGGCAGTATTAGGTGGCTTTAAAGTAGGCATTTAAGATCACGAGGACACGTGTGTCTCAGATGATACACAGTGTTTCTAATACCCTTTCCCTCCTTTGCATCTTTGGGAACCTCGTCTTAAAATCGGACCAGAGCCACAGCTTGTCTGGCTTTTGTCACCCACAAGAGCCACTATTTCAAAGTCAACAGAAGGTCATCATCATGGTTCACCTGAGCCCCTTAACGTGGACTTTCGCTCAGAGGAGCTGGGGCGAGGGGTGGGGGGAAGCAGCGAGTAGAGACAAACCAGGCTGACTTCTCGGTTTAAAAACAAAGTTCGCTTACAGCCCTGGGAAGTCGACATACAACGGACTCCGAGTGCCTCCCGTCCCCGCGGGGGCAGCTGCGGCAGGGCGCCGAGCGCGTCCTACCTTAGACCTCTCCTTGACGTAGTATTTGCCCAGCCGGCTCCCGCAGTAGAGGACCAGCCTGTCGATGAGGGACAGGAGGAAGCTGATGGCCTCGCAGCCCTCCTCGTTGCCCCCGATCCACGTGATCTGGTCGCCCCGCAGGTGTCGCTTGGAGACGCCGGCGCGCGGCCCCGCCAGCTGGCCGTCCCGCAGGGCCCCGGTGCAGTGCAGCTGCTTGACGCGCTCCAGGACGCAGTCGCCCACCACCTCGCCCAGGAAGTTGTCCAGGTAGCAGAAGCCCACCTCGTGCAGACAGGGCACGATGTACTCCAGGGCAATTTTCTCCAGGTCCAGCCTCATGATATGTCCCAGGGGCATCTCGCCCGCAGAATCGAGGTCCGGGATCCCCAGCGTGCAAACAGAGAGGGAACGATCTACACGAGCGCGAAGCCGAGGCGCGGGGAGCGTGGCCCGGGGTTCAGAAACCTGCGGCTGCCACGGTACCCGAGCCGCTGCAGCGTTAGGGACAAGGGAAAGTTTCTCGCAACTCTCGGGAGAAGGGATCCGCGTTCGGGAACCAGCGGGAGTGGCGCGGAGCTCCACGACCCGCTTCCGGACTGGCCCGGCGAGCAGTGCGGCGCGAGGAGTCGGAGGGCGCCTTTTGGGGATGGGAAGCCACCACTGCCGCGACTGCGGCCAGACTCCGGGAGACGCTGAGGTCCGGCCCTTAAGCCGGCCGACTTCGCGCGTCACGGGCTCCGCCCCGGGGCCGCCTCCGGGACCGCCCTTTCCCCCGCCCCGCTGCCCGTCACCCCCGCCTGCTCTGCCCCTCCGCGAAGGATCCCAGAGAGCCCGGCGCCAACCTTAGTTGTTTATGACCAGGGGAGCGGCTGGAGAGCAGACTGAATTTTTAGAATGCGCTGGATTTGCATATTGTTTTGCATAAAATCACATAACAAACTTGAAAACCTGGATCCTACACTGAAAATGTAAATAGAATTAACTGCCACATTCTGGGCTGGTCACCTCATAGACTTTTGAGCAAAATAATAACCCCCAAAACGAATATATTTATTAAGCAGTGGTCTTGTTCTACCTTAACCTGGTGTCTTTCCTTATTTACCCCATTCCTCTGCTGTTTGACCCAGTTCAAGCCACTAAGAGATTAGGAGGTATCTAGTTTAAACTAAAATTAATGCATTAACAAATATTTCCCTCAGCCCCTACTGTGTGCAAGGCAGTATGTGCTTGAGGAGCTGGGGATGAGCACAATGAAGAAATGCTGAGTCATATCTGATTGAACTCTGCAAATGGTGTATTTTGCTTTGCTTGATGTTTTCCTCTACTTATCTTTCAAGCTTCCTATTAAAATATGATGTTCCGAAATTCTACCTTCAAAATTAATCACATGCTTCTGTAACAGTCAGAGGTATGTCCCCCAGAAGATACACTGTATTCTAGGTCTCTCACTTTTCACACAAGCAGCTGTACTTTCACAAGAGGGACAGACACCACTGAGAAGTCTTTGGTTATCTACAGATAAGCCGATTTGCTTTATGGAGTTTTGATTCCCTTTCCTACTGAACACCAGTGATCAGAATCAGGAAAAAGAAAATTCATAAATTGCATGCAAAGCTATTTGCACTGTTTTAAAAAAAAATAGAAAGGAACTTTATTTTATTTATTTATTTATTCTGAGATGGAGTTTTGCTCTTGTTGCCTGGGCTGGAGTACAGTGGTGTGATCTCTGCTCACCACAACCTCCACACCCCAGGTTCAAGCAATTCTCCTGCCTCAGCCTCCCAAGTAGCTGGGATTACAGGTGCCCGCCACCATGCCTGGCTAATTTTGTATTTTTAGTAGAGATGAGGTTTCTCCATATTGGTCAGACTGGTCTCAAACTCCCGACCTCAGGTGATCCACCCGCCTCGGCCTCCCAAAGTCCTGGGATTACAGGGGTAAGCCACGGTGCCCGGCCTATTTGCACCTTTTTTACTTCATATTAGTGCACACTCGGGTTCTTCATTTAAGTTGAAGAAAAGAATGTACAGGTTTTTCGGGTATTGTTTATTGTGGACACAAATTTCTACAGCTTTTTCACTTTTCTTCTTCCTCCAGCAGCCCTCTCCTCTCTGCCTCTGAGGGAAGAAAGGGAATGACATCCAGGACAAGAACAAAGAATAGAAGAGGAAAGGTGCAGCTACAAGTTGGAAAGAAGCAGACAGAGGCACGTGGTTGAGTAAGAACCTGGGGGATGTTGAAGGGGAGCAGTCAATGGTGGAGTGCTTAAGAAACTTTGATGAAACTTCTAGTTATATTGAGAGAGGTTCTCTGCCAAATCAGTGAGTAGTTGGCACCTTTGGTATTACCTTTGAGCAGGAAGTACCCCTTCTTGGGGTAAAGGCCATCACTGCTCAAAGAGCTCTTGTCTAAATTCCCAAGGCAGCTCCAAGATGAGAGGAGACCATCATCCTTGGAACCCCAGTGTTTAGCACATAGTGGATGGCTAATAAATAGTTACTGGGAACTCAATGTCTGACCCTAAGCCATAGCAGCCTCCACTTGGGATTCAGTATGTCTGGGCTTATCTGGAAGGATCTATTTGCAAAAGGAGCTGGGGAGCCTCCCCAAAGAGAAGTCACTGGAAAAGAGTCAGGCAAATTAGCCTGACCCAGCACAAAACCTTAGAGGCCAGTGGAGGGAGCAGTTAGGAGTTCTACAGGGCATTTGTCTCTCAGCTTTGTCTATCTGAGCAGTGGACATTTGAGTGGTGGGAGCCAGAGACATAAAGTGAAAACTGGAGGACTGTTAAACTGCAGCAAGGGGCCAGGCGCAGTGGCTCACGCCTGTAATCCCAGCACTTTGGGAGGCCAAGGTGGGCAGATCACCTGAGGTCAGGAGTTTGAGACCAGCCTGGCCAACGTGGTGAAACCCCGCCTCTACTAAAAATACAAAAATTAGCCACACATGGTGGCAGGCATCTGCAATCCCAGCTACTCAGGAGGCTGAGGCAGGAGAATCATTTGAACCCGGCAGGTGGAGGTTGCAGTGAGCCAAGATTATGCCACTGCACTCTTGCCTGGGTGACAAAAGTGAAATTTAGCCTTAAAAAAAAAAAAAAAAAAAAAAATTGCAGCAAGGAGTGAAATGGAGTACAGTACCAAAAAGGAGGAAAGCCCTCCTCTCCACTTCTGCTTGAACCCTGCACAGAAGGAACTGCTTTGCCTCCTGCAGTGATCTCCTCCAGGGGCGCTATGGATAATGGGGTGACCAGGAGAAACCTGGTCTAAGACAGCCTGAATGTAGACCCTGGTTGGCATTGGGTTGTGCATTTTGCAGCTTCGAGGACTGTGTAAATCTCAGAAGTAGATATCCCTGAGGAGTGACAGAATCAAAAACCGGGAAGGTGACAGATAATCCTTAGTAACTAGCTGAAATGTTTCTAGCTGAAGGCTTTTTGTAGATACACCTTATATTCCTAGGAATGATAAGGAGGGAATTTACAAAGGAATGGAAACCTGCAATCGCTGGTAGAGGGGTGGTGGTCAGTAAAATACAGAAAATTATACACCTACCTTCCAGAATGAACATGTTGACCCAAGACTTCAAATCCCAGGACTGGGTAAATTTAGTTTACTGTTCAAATAATATTTCAATAATTTCAGAGTAAAATTGTAACTAGTTATAACTAGAGCAATAGTCTAAGTGAGTTCTAGTGACAACTGTTCTAGATTATGTTGGTTGTAAAGCACGGGCAGTTTAGAAAGGAATTCAATCCCTTTGCACCATCCCTGCTTGGCAAGGGCACTCATTAATCAATCAAGGACCTCCAGATCAGCTTAGGGCTGCCAGGACTGCATTTGGCAGAGGAATCAGAGATACTGTGACTGGCAAAAATCAGAGTGTGTGATTGCACGGAGGAACACAGACAGGCTGGAGCCAGGCACAGGCTCTGGGTCTGAGCATCAGAGAGGGAAAACCCAAGCTAATTGTTAAAGTGCATTTGCTTTAGTTATTTGTCCACTAATTTGTGTCATAATGATGAATATTAAAATACCTTTCCATAATAACTAAAACAAATTAATTTCCCTGTAATTTAATTACAGCAACATTGTCTTCCAGTGTGCATCTGCAGTACAGATGCAGTCATTTTCAAGCGTGTGGAGGAGTAGGGGAGAAAGAAAAATGTTGAGTTTTCTTACCTTTGAATTTGAACTGGAAGGGATATTAGTGGTCACCTGGTTCAACTTCATTTTCCTACAGATGAGGAAACCAAAGAGTCTCAGTTGAGTGGAAAAGGAAGCATGGGACGCTTCTGCCTTCTCAACTGTAACACTGTCCTATTTATATATGTGTATGTATTTTTACTTTAACGAAGTAAAATTCACAAAGCATAAAATTTATGATTTTATGGCCTGGCACGGTGGCTAACGCCTGTAATCCCAGCACTTTAGGATGCCAAAGCGGTTGGATCACGAGGTCAGGAGATCGAGACCATCCTGGCTAACACTGTGAAACCCCGTCTCTACTAAAAATACAAAAAATTAGCCAGGCGTGGTGGCGGGTGCCTGTAGTCCCAGCTACTAGGGAGGCTGAGGCAGGAGAATGGCGTGAACCTGGGAGGCGGAGCTTGCAGTGAGCCGAGATTGCACCACTGCACTCCAGCCTGGGCGACGCAGCGAGACTCCGTCTCAAAAAAAAAAAAAAATTTACGATTTTATAATGAACAATTCAGTGGCATTTAGTACATTCACAATGTTGTGAAACCACCACCTCTCTCTAGTTCCAAAACATTTTCACCACCCCAAAAGAAAACTGTACCTATTAAGCAGTTATTCCCCATTGCCTCCTCTCCCAAGCCCCTAGCAACCACCAATCTGCCTTCTCTATGGATTTGCCCATTCTAGATATTTCCTAATAATGGAATCATTTAATCTGTGACCTTTTGTGACTGGCTTCTTTCACTTAGCATGATGTTTTGTACCATTTACCAAGATTTTATTTCTTTTTATGGCTGAATGATAATTCCACTGTGTAGCTATACCACAATTTGTTTCATCCACTGATGAGTATTTGGGTTGTTTCCACTTTTTGGCTATTATAATAGTGCTGTTATTAACAGGCATGCATAAGTATTTTGAGTACCTGTTTTCAATTCTTTGGAGAATATACCTAGGCTTACAGTTTTGGGGATATATGGTAATTTTATAACTTTTTCTTTTTTTTTTTTTTTTTTGAGATGGAGTTTTGCCCTTGTCGCCTAGGCTACAGTGCAATGGTGCAATCTCGGCTCACTGCAACCTCGACCTCCCGGATTCAAGCAATTCTCCTGCCTCAGCCTCCCAAGTAACTGGGATTACAGGCACCTACCACCACACCCAGCCAATTGTTTGTTTGTTTGTTTGTTTTGAGACAGAGTTTCACTCTTGTTGCCCAGGCTGGAGTGCAATGGCGCCATCTCAGCTCACCGCAACCTCCGCCTCCTGCATTCAAGCAATTCTTCTGCCTCAGCCTCCCAAGTAGCTGGGATTACAGGTGCCTGCCACCATGCCCACCTAATTTTTGTATTTTTAGTAGAGATGGGGTTTCACCACATTGGTTAGGCTGGTCTCAAACTCCTGACCTCAAATGATCCACCCGCCTTGGCCTCTCAAAGTGCTGGGATTACAGGCATGAGCTACTGCACCCGGCCTATGTTTAACTTTTTAGGAACCACCAAACTGTTTTCCATAATAGGTGTACCATTTTACATTTCCAACAGAAATATGGGAAGGTTCCATTGTGTCCTTTTTTATTTCTGATGAAAAATGTCTACATATCTTCTTTTCCGTCAAAGTACTGCCATACCTGAGGTTCTCTTCCTCCTAGCTGGTACCTGCATATTTTTTGTGTGTGTTTTTGCCATCCTATATCATCAGAACGTTTATCATTATTTTGCGTGACTTCATTGTGAGCAAAGGCAATCTTATTTATTGATCCATTAAACATTTTGGCAACACTTGGTACTGTGCTAAAAGTTTACAAACATTACTTCAATTAATTCTTATAACACCACCAGGAAATCGGTACTATTATTCTTCTCCATTGTGAAGATGACAAAAATGAGAAATAAAGAGGCTAAGGAACTTGCCCAAGGTCACTCTGCAAGAGAATAACAATGTAGGACAAAATTTGACAGATTCCAATGTAGTAACATGGGGGTGTGGAGGGAGAATCATTTTGAGCCACGTGTCTGGCATAAAAATGTTTCTGCCCTTAAGTACTCTTTTTCTTGTTGTAACTCTAGTTAGAACACTTTCAACTGTAATGACTATTTTAATTATTGGTTTCTTTACTGATATTTGGTGCAGAAGGGAGATAAGCAAAACTTCCCATAAATTATTTAGTACACTACATTAAGAGTCATTTTCCAAACTACAAATCAGGTTTTGCTCCTTGCTCCATTCCAATTATGGCCCAGAATTTCCAGGAATCAACATAAATTCAGCGATGCACAGGTCTGTGGAGAACAGTTGGGAATAAGCTGCCCCTCAATTGCTGGAGTGTGTGGTCCACCCCTCAGGACGCAGGAATGAATTTATTTTAGTGGAGCTGATGAAGTAAGAAGAAGCTTATGAGGTAAATTTATGGTCTGGAGCTCACTGGTATAAAGTGGGTTTAGAAAAGGAAGGATCTGATTATGTCCCTCTCTCTCTAAGGAGTTGAGCTATCCTACTCCTTCCCAGCTCTAAAAGGACGGCAAAGAAATTTACTTTCTCTATCAGTTCTTGTTTCTCAGCACGTAGACAAGTTTCAGCCTCTCTCATCTGCTCTTTGATCATTCTGGCCATGTGCAGATTTTGGGAAGTGTGACATTATCAGGAATGTTCTTTAATATTTTCCAACTCAGCTCTCATTTAAGCTGAAAAAATCTAAAAAGCCTTTGCATAGATCATAAAAATAGTGTCAAATTGTGTCTTTGAACAGTGTTCGTTGTATCTTTTTTGGAGTAAACTTTTTATTTTAGAATACTGTTAGACTCACTGGCAAGTCGGGAAGGTTGATACACAGAGTGCCTGTATACCCCACACCCAGTTTCCCCTGTTGTTACCATCTGACATTAGTATAGTACATGTGTCCTAATTTATGAACCAATACTGATACATTATTAACTAAAGTCCTGATTTTGTTCAGATTTCTTTGTTTTTTACCTAGTGGCCTTTTTCTTTTCCTGGATCCTGTTGAAGTTTGCAGAGGTAGAAATAAGTTTGTAGGGTTTTTAGGGAAGTGTATACCAAATCAGTCTTCTTAGCCCTTTAGGCCTACAGAAACGGTTCTCGAGATCCCCAGGGTCGAAATGAATGGTTACCTACAGAATGTGCCTTCTCCCTTCCTAAACAGTATATATCAGTGGCTGAAGATCAGTGGCACCGTTGCCGTGAGGCCCTCTTTCTACAGCCAGGGGTCTCTGGGGTTCAGGTAGCTGATCCCGCTCTTTCCTGCTCCTGGCCTGGAAGTGGGAGTAGGTAGTGCTAGGCTCCACTGGCCCTAGACTTTCCAGTTCCGACAGACCTCTCTGCTTTTGTTCATATATTTACCTTCTCCCTCCCTCCAGAGAAAGAACCTGATTGCTCTAAGGCAGTGGGTCTCAAACTCTACTGGCCATTAGAATCACCTGGCCAGCTTGTTAAAACACAAAGTGCTATGCCTTACCCCTAGAGTTTCTGATTCAGTAGGTCTGGGATGGGGCCTGATAATTTGCATTCCTGACAAGTTTCCAGGAGCTGCTTCTGCTGGCCTCAGACCACATTTTGAGAACCACCATTCCAAGCCAATCAGTTTATGGCATTACCCTGGTAACTGTTGGTGGTCTAGAGGTGGGCAGGTGACCTGCACCAGCCAAATCTGGTGTGGTTGAAAACCCTGGTTGTACCGTAGAATCACTTGGGAGCTTCTGAAAAATGACTCTCAGCTGGGCCCCACCCCAGATTAATAAATTAATATTTTTGAAGATAAAGCCTTAGGTATCTGCACTTTGAAAAGAAAAAATAAATAAATAATGCTACATAATACGTTATTAAATAAACAAAATAAAAATAAAATAATAGCAATAAACAAATACAGTCATGCCTTACTTAACAAAGGGGATACGTTTGGAGAAATGCATCACTAAGCAATTTCCTTGTTAAGAACATCATAGAGTGCACTTACACAAACCTAGATGGCATTAGCCCACTATACCCCAGGCTCTGTGGTATGGCCTATAGCTCCTAGCCTACCAACCTGTATAACATGTTACTGTAATGAATACTGCAGGCAACTGTAACACAATAGTATTTGTGTATCTAAACATACCTAAACAGAGAAAAGGTACAGTAACAATACAGTACTGTATTATAATCTTATGGGACCACCATCCTACATGTGGTGCGTTGTCGACCAAACTGTCATTATGCAGAGCATGACTGTAATGAATACAGCTCTAGCACTTTGGTGACTTCAATGTGCAACAGTACTGAGAACTACTGGCCTGCTTGAACTGAAGAGAATTGATATTAAAGGGAGAGGTCTCTCTCTTTCTTTCTTTTTCTTACTGCACATGAAGAAAGGAAACAGGCAGCCCAGTGGCCTCTGGCAGCCGTCACATCCCCATGAAGGGAGCCAGTCTCAGGATGCAGCCAACATGGAGGAAGGCAGAGCAGAGTACTGAAAGAACTTGGGGCCTTGGTGACATCACTGAGCTGCCTTATCTTACTGTCCCTGGAGCCTGTCCTACCTCTAGACTTCCAGTTATGTGAGATAATACATTTCCTTATTTGTAAAGCCAAATTAAGTCGTGGCTTTCAGCTACTAGCAATCAAAAGCATTCTAACAGATAACACCAAAGAAATCTGTGGTCATCCCATAGCCATAATAAACAGTCCCTACCCTTAAAGACACTTTGCCTGGGTGTCTTGCGTTCTGCACATTCCGGAGGACCAGCTTCCCCATCAGAAGTCTGACTCCATGGAAACCAGATGGGGCAATGGGGTGGTTCTAGTGCATATTGTAGCTGCAGCTCCTCTTCACCTCTAGCCTGCTCATTTCCAGCTCAGAAATTCTACTAATGGCGTTTTTTCTTCCTCAAAAAGGAAATGAACAGGATAAGACCTGACATTTTACCTTATAGTTAGTTTTCTTCTTTTACCTAAGCAAACAATCACATAATAGTCAAACTGGAGGTTACAATTGTATTATTCACAAATGGTTTCCTTAAA